>NW_011494912.1:5056240-5060822 GCF_000754665.1 Bison bison bison | reverse complement strand
TATTTGGAACCAGTCTGTTGTTCCATGTCCAGTTCTAACTGTTGCTTCCTGACCTGCATATAGGTTTCTCAAGATGCAGGTCAGGTGATCTGGTATTCCCATCTCTTGAAGAATTTTCCACAGTTTATTGTGATCCACACAGTCAAAGGCTTTGGCATAGTCAATAAAGCAGAAAGAGATGTTTTTCTGGAACTCTCTTGCTTTTTCCATGATCCAGCGGATGTTGGCAATTTGATCTCTGGTTCCTCTGCCTTTTCTAAAACCAGCTTGAACATCTGGAAGTTCACAATTTATGTATTGCTGAAGCCTGGCTTGGAGAATTTTGAGCATTACTTTACTAGCGTGTGAGATGAGTGCAGTTGTGCGGTAGTTTGAGCATTCTTTGGCATTGCCTTTCTTTGGGATTGGAATGAAAACTGACCTTTTCAATAGTATTAGCTCATTGAAAGCTCGCTAACCCTCGAAGGCAAACAGGTGCCACACCTTATCTGTCAGTCCTTATTAACCCTTTGCTTTGACGTTATCACCTAATTGAGGAGTTTGGCTCCAGGACAGAGCCTGAAGCAAGTCAACCTTGAGGCCTTTTCTCAGGGTAGGGGGGTGGGCAGGGGAAAGGATCCTGAGACACCCAGAGACAGGATAAGATACAGACATGAGACAAACCTGGCTTTGAACCTTGGCTCTACCACCTGCTGTTGGGCTTCCCTGGTGGCTCAGTGGTAAAGAATCTGACTGCCAATGCAGGAGACACAGGTTCAATCACTGAGTTGGGAAGATCCCCTGGAGGAGGAAATGGCAAACTACTCCACTATTCTTGCCTGGGAAATCCCATCACCAGAGAAGCTTGGCGGGCTACAGTCTGTGGGGTCGCAAAAGAGTCAGACCCAACTTAGCGACTAAACAACAAAACAATCTGCCACCTGCTATCTGTGCGACCTTGAACAAATCACCTCCCTTTTCTGAATCCCAGTTTCTTTGGATGAAAAGTAAGGATAAGAAAACCTCCCCCAGAGAACTGCCATGAAGATAGATGGAGTGACTGGTAACAAACAATACCCTCTCCCCCGCAAAAAAAGCTTGTCTTTTTCCAATTCCTGGAAACATGTTTTCTTTTCTGGACTCCATCCAGACTAGGACACTGCCTGGGCTTCCCAGGTGGCTCACTGGTAAAGAATCCTCCTGCCAACGCAGAGGAGGGTTCAATCCCAGGATCGGGAAGATTCCTTGGAGGAGGGCATGACAACCCACTCCAGTATTCTTGCCTGGAGAATCCCATGGACAGAGGAGCCTGGAGGACTATAGTCCATGGGGTCTCAAAGAGTGGGACACAACTTAGTGACTAAACAACAGAACCACAGGGACACTGCCCACCGCCTGGGGAAACCCTCCTGACACCCTGTGACTCCTTCTGGCCTCTCCTCTCCCTAACGGAGTTTCCACTGTGACCTTCCGAAGGTGGAGGTCATGTCTGTTTACTTGGCTTTGGTAAGGACAGGGCTGGGTCTTGTCCAGCATGATCCGCCAAAGCCTTGGGGAGCTCCTGGGCACCTGGTAAGAATTCAGCAAACGCTTGTGAAATCAATGGGTTCCAGGCACTGCGCTGAAGGCTTGTGAAGACAAACAAGGAGGCTTCTTACTTGTCTTCCACGTCCTGCTTGTCCCTCTCCAGTACACCCTCCTTACAACAGCCAGAGGGTTCTTTATAAATCTAATCTTATACACTGCTTTAAATTCCTTAATGTCTCCCCATTGTGTTTAGGATAAAGAAGAAAATGTTTGGAAATTCCTGGCAGTGCAGTGGTTAGGACTCCGCACTCTCACTGCAGAGAGCCAGGGTTCAATCCCTGACCCGTGGTCAGGGAACTAAGATCCTGCAAGTCATGTGGTGCAGCCAGAAAAAAAAGAAGAAAATGCTTGACCCATGGTCTACATAGAAGGCAACAGAGCCGAGTCGGAGGGAATTCACCACAAGGCCCGTCACTTTCAGGGTCCCTTCCAAGCCCTGAACCTCATTTGGTAGCTTTGCATCTATTAAAAAAAAGGGGGGGGGCCACCAAATGTATAAGCATTCAGTTAATTCAGTCACTCAGTTGTGTTAGACTCCTTGCGACCCCATGGACTGCAGCACACCAAGCTTCCCTGTCCATCACCCACTGCCAAAGCTTGCTCAAAATCATGGCCATTGAGTCAGTGATGCCATCCAACCATCTCATCGTCTGTTGTCCCCTTCTCCTCCTGCCTTCAACCTTTCCCAGCATCAGGGTCTTTTCAGATGAGTCAGTTCTTCACATCAGGTGGCCAAAGTATTGGAGCTTCAGCTTCAGCATCAGTCCTTCCAATGAATATTCAGGACTGATCTCCTTTAGAATGGACTGGTTGGATCTCCAGTTGCAGTCCAAGGGACCCTCAAGAGTCTTCTCCAACACCACAGTTTAAAAGCATCAATTCTTCGGCACTCAGCTTTCTTTATAGTCCAACTCTCACATCCATACATGACTGCTGGAAAAACCATAGACTTTTCTGACTCCCTAGCCTCATTCACATTCCCTTAGTTTACACTCTTAAAGCTCCCTGTGCTTCCCCATCCAGGTAAATTAATAATCCATTGCAGGACTTCCCTTGTGGTCCAGTGGTTAAGAATTTGCTTTGCAATGCAGGGGACAAAAGTTCAATCCCTGGTCTGGGAAGGTTCCACATGCCTCAGAGCAACTAAGCCATGTACCACAGCTACTGAAGCCCACTCGCCCTAGAGCCCAGTGCCCTGCGGCGAGAGAAGCCATTGCAGTGAGAGGCTTGTGCACTGCGATTAGAGAGTAGCCCGTGCACAGCAATGAAGATCGAGCACAGCTGAAAATAAATTAATTAAAAAATAATCTACTGGGTGACTGCTTTCTGTTCAGTATCTAGTCCCTCCGCTAGAATATACACTCTCCGATAGCAAGGACTGTGTGTCTTGTGTTGACTAAAAAGATGCACAACGTGAGAGCTGGGAGTTAAGTTTTATTTGGGGCAAAATGCAGGCTGGGAGACAGCGTCTCAGATAGCTCTGGAAGACTGCTCCAAAGAGGCAGTGGGGGAAGGTCAATATATGAGATATTGGTGAAGGAGAAGTTCAATATAATCAAGTGCTTACTTTACAAAAGGTTTTCTGCCAGTGATGAGGATCTGATATCATCATTTAGTGATTTAGTGCTCTTCTAGATATGAAGAACCCACTCCAGTGTTCTTGCCTGGAGAATCCCAGGGACGGCGGAGCCTGGTGGGCTGCCATCCATGGGGTCACACAGAGTCGGACACGACTGAAGTGACTTAGCAGCCGCAGCAGCAGATATGAAGAGGTGAAAGGATTGGGATCATGAAATCAGTTCCCGAAATATGTAACAACCTGTTAGATAGTTCTAAGGAACAGGAAAGACGGGTTCCACCAGCTTCCCTATTCATACTGTTCATGGGGTTCTCAAGGCAAGAATACTGAAGTGGTTTGCCATTCCCTTCTCAGAAGTGAAGTGAAGTCGCTCAGTTGTGTCCAACTCTTTGCGACCCCATGGACTGTAGCCTACCGGGCTATTCCGTCCATGGGATTTTCCAGGCAAGAGTACTGGAGTGGGTTGCCATTTCCTTCTCCAGAGAATCTTCTCAACCCAGGGATCAAACCCAGGTATCCCGCATTGTAGGCAGACGCTTTACCATCTGAGCCACAAGAATTATACAAAAAAGATCTTCTTGACCCAGATAACCACGATGGTGTGATCACTCACCTAGAGCCAGACATCCTAGAATGCAAAGTCAAGTGGGCCTTAGGAAGCATCACTATGAACAAAGCTAGCGGAGGTGATGGAATTCCAGTGGAGCTATCTCAGATCCTAAAAGATGATGCTGTGAAAGTGCTGCACTCAATATGCCAGCAAATTTGGAAAAATCGGCAGTGGCCACAGGACTGGAAAAGGTCAGTTTTCATTCCAATCCCCAAGAAAGGCAATGCCAAAGAATGTTCAACTACCCAACATTTGCACTTATCTCACAAGATAGCAAAGTAATGCTCAAAATTCTCCAAGCCAGGCTTCAACAGTACACGAACTGTGAACCTCCAGATGTTCAAGTTGGACTTAGAAAAAGCAGAGGAACCAGAAATCAAATTGCCAACATCTGCTGGATCATCAAAGAAGCACTAGAGTTCCAGAAAAACATCTGCTTCTGCTTTATTGACGACGCCAAAGCCTTTGACTGTGTGGATCACAACAAACTGTGGAAAATTCTTAAAGAGGTGGGAATACCAGACTGCCTGACCTGCCTCCTGAGAAATCTGTATGCAGGTCAAGAAGGAACAATTAGAACTGGGCATGGAACAACAGACTGGTTCCAAACTGCAGTACATCAAGGCTGTATATTGTCACCCTGCTTATTTAACTTATACGCAGAGTACATCATGAGAAACACTGGGCTAGAGGAAGCACAAGCTGGAATCAATATTGTCGGGAGAAATATCAATAACCTCAGATTTGCAGATGACACCACCCTTATGGCAGAAAGTGAAAAAGAACTAAAGAGCCTCTTGATGAAAGTGAAAGAGGAGAGGGGAAAA
>NW_011494912.1:5025746-5056057 GCF_000754665.1 Bison bison bison | reverse complement strand
TGAGAGACTTTATTTTGGGGGGGCTCCAAAATCACTGCAGATGGTGACTACAGCCATGAAATTAAAAGATGCTTGCTCCTTGGAAGAAAAGCTATGACCAACCTAGATAGCATATTAAAAAGCAGAGACATTATTTTGCCAACAAAAGTCCATCTAGTCAAAGCTATGGCTTTTCTAGTAGTCATGTATGGATGTGAGAGCTGGACTATAGTCCAAGAAAGCTGAGTGCCGAAGAATTGATGCTTTTGAACTGTGGTATTGGAGAAGACTCTTGAGAGTCCCTTGGACTGCAAGGAGATCCAACCAGTCCATCCTAAAGGAAATCAATCCTGAATATTCATTGGAAGGACTGATGCTGAAGCTGAAGCTCGAATACTTTGGCCACCTGATGTGAAGAACTGACTCATCTGAAAAGACCCTGATGCTGGGAAAGATTGAAGGCAGGAGGAGAAGGGGATGACAGGGGATGAGATGGTTGGATGGCATCACTGACTCGATGGACATGAGTTTGAGTAAGCTCTGGGAGTTGGTGATGGACAGAGTGCTGCAGTCCATGGGATCGCAAAGAGTCAGACACAACTGAGTGACTGAACTGAACTGGACTGAACCAGTTTCCCTGGAGCACAGAGTGCCTCATTCTCCAGTCTGAATTCCCCTCAGGCGGTGCCAAAGGTCAACAGCTGCAATAGCACAGGGCTCAGTCTCTGCAGAGGCAGATGGCAAACGTCCTTGCTATTGTTCAGTCACTGGCAGATGCTCTTGGCAAGTGCCAATGTGTAGTTGACACTTGTTCACCTCGGGATCTCAGCATCTAGCACCATGCAAAGAGCATGAAAAAAAAAATAAGTGTTGAATGAATTAGTCAGTGAAGAAAGAATTTACTGTCCAGGAAGGAAGGTAGATAGATAAGCTGGTGAATTTCAAAAGAAATGATGATGCTGTCTGTGATTCAATGCTGCACAATGTTCTCTGGGAATCACAGGAGAGCTTGGAAGGGAGGATGGAGGAAAGTTTTTGTGAGTTGTTGACATAGGTCATAGGTACAGAGGGTGAAGTCTCTGCAGATGCAGAACAGGGCACAGCATCCCTAGCAGAAGGATATTTGGTTCCTACTGTGAATCCACATGTAGCAGATACTGGGGGTGCCCAGCCCACCTCCCTTCGCGCCCACCCTCCTATTTTCACTGTTCCTTCCATCCCCCATCTGAATGCACCTGAGGTGCTTCACCTGAGGGCTCCCTCTAGGCCCACGTGCCCCCACCAGTGGTGGTGGGAGGTGGAAGATGAAAGCTGCAGCTTCCTGGCCCTCAGTCGCAAGGACTCAGATTCTTGTCCAGAGGTCTGATGGAGCCACTGCCCTCAGCAGGAACATGCTTATTAAGCTGCCCTTTCATTATTGGCTGCCTTCCCATCTCTGTCTCACTCCTCCACACCCCAATGGTATTTCCTTCCATCTTCGCCTAAATATGTTGTTTGCACTCAAATTCATGTCTCAGGGTCTGCCTCTGGGAAAACCCAACCTGGGGAAAAAATACAAGCAAGAGGGGAGAAGCCCTCACAGAAGCATGAGGCTGTGTTATGTAACTCAGGCTGCTGTAAGGAAATTCCACAGGCTGGGGGGCTTAAACAATAGACATTTTAATTTTCTCGTGATTCGGGATGTGGGGACTCCAAGGTGTCAGCAGGATTGGTTTCTCCAGGGCCTCTGTCCTCGGCTTGTAGATGGCCATCTTTTCCTGGTGTCCTCTGACCATCTTGTCTCTGTGCACACACATCCCTGGTGTCTCCTCCTCTTCTTTTTTAAAAATAATCTTATTTACTTAATTTTATTTTTGACTACATGGGGTCTTTGTTGCTGCATGCAGACTTTCTCTAGTTGTGGTGAGCGGGGACTCTTCTTCTTTGTGGCCCTCAGGCTTCTCGCTGTGATGGTTTCTCTTGTTGTGGAGCACAGGCTCTAGACATATGGGTTCAGTAGTTGTGGGGTGTGGGCTTAGTTGCTCTACAGTGTGTGGAATCTTCTTGGACCAGGGATTGAACCCATGTCCCCTGCATTAGCAGGTGGACTCTTATCCACTGGGTCACTAGGGAAGTCCTCCTCCTCCTCTTATAAGGACGCTAATCCTATTGGATCAGGGCCCCACCCTTACGACCTCATTTGACCTTAACTACCTCTTTGAAGACCCTTATCCTCAAATATAGTTACACTGGGGAGTAGGGCTTCAACATATGAATAAAATTCAGGGGAATAAAATGCAGTCCATGAAGAGGGGAACTGGGGAAAAGCAACTCAGCTAAGGAAAGTTGGGCTTAGAGAGGCAGGTCAGTTGTCAAAGCTCAGTGCCCAAGATGACAGAACAGTAGGTCTGATTCCAAAAGAGTGTCCATAGCAATGGAAATGCAGATTTGACAGTTCAGAACTTGGGAACCACACAGGATGGGGATTCTGAGATACCCCTATATATGTGCTGGGAGCCTAGCTGGCAGGTTGGAGGGGAGGGGGCAGGGGCTTCAGCCATAGGGAATGGTCTGGGAGGAACAGTGGGATCCTGGGCCACCAGCCATGGACTGGCATTAAGGACATACTCAAGGCCCTGGCCAGATGGGCCTATTACACAAGTACCAAGGAGAAGAGGTTTCAGCAGAAGTTTATTTACAGACATGCTCCTTGTCTGAAGAGACCCAACTGCCTTACAGATACATAATTATTAGCCATAAGAAGGGAAAGTTGATAATTTGGACTACCCTGAAATTTGGAATTTATATTCACTAGAAGACACCAATAAGGGAGTGAAAAAGCAAGAGATTTTTGCAATACATCTAGAACGGCTGAATTGCACCCCTGCCCCAAATTCATATCCACTCAGAACCTCAAAATGAGGCCTTATCTGAAAACAGGGATTTTGCATATATAATTATTTAAGCTAGGAAGAGGTCTTCACTTGGACCCTGGGGTTGCTCCAGATCCAGGAATTATGGCCACTGAGACAAACTCTGGAGGGCAAGTAGGAGCCTGGACGTTGAAGTTGGGCATGATGCCTAGCATAGACTGCCAGGTTGAGGAGAGGCAGGACTTGGAAGAAGGAGGTTGAAACAGTGCAAACACATATGACCTGAACCAGACTTGTAGACATACCAGGGGAAGGAGAGAGTTGATGAGTTGATGGATTGCGAGAGTGGAACGTGTGAAATAGCTAGCTAGTGGGAAATTGTTATATAACACAGAGAGTTCAGCCCGATGCTTTGTGATGACCTAGAGAGGGATGGGAGGGAAATTCAAGAGGCAGGGGGCATATGAATATTTAATGGCTGATTCACGCTGTTGTGCGGCAGAAACCAACACAACATTGTAAAGCAATTATCCTCCAATTAAAAAATTTAAAAACAAAACAAATTAAAAAAAAAAATGTGTGGACTGATGTGACAGCCAGCCAGAACTTTTCCCTAAAATGAGAAAAACATTCTCAATACTAAAAGAGGAGGAGGAAAGAAGGGAAATGAGAAGGTCATGACACTGATAAAACATTAACTGCAGAGGGATGTGTTTTATTTACCATTTCCTTTCCCTTCACTAATTTATCAGATCATATTTATTGAAATATAATACATAAATCCTACGGATACAGCTCAATGAATTTTCACAAGGATAAAAGGGTCCTCTAGCATGCAGATCACTCTGGTACTCTTGCCTGGAAAATCCCATGGACAGAGGAGCCTGGTAGGCTGTAGTCCATGGGGTCGTGAAGAGTTGGACATGACTGAATGACTTCACTTTCATGCACTGGAGAAGGAAATGGCAACCCACTCCAGTGTTCTTGCCTGGAGAATCCCAGGGATGGGGGAGCCTGGTGGGCTGCCGTCTATGGGGTTGCACAGAGTTGGACACAACTGGAGTGACTTAGCAGCAGCAGCAGCATGCAGATCATGGAATAGAACCACTTACCAGTCCCCCAGGCCCCCAGCTTGGCCCTTCCTTCCTTCCAGTCACTATGCCCAAGGGGTGACCCTATTCTGATTTCCATCGTAAAGGGTTAGTTTTGCTTATTTGGTACTTTATATATAAGGAACCCTACAATGTTTCTCGTTCATGTCTGGCTTCTTTCCTTCAACACTGGTCATAAGATACTTTTCCACATGTGCTGGTTTAGTCCCTCAGTAGTGTCATATTCAAAAGCAGAGACAATACTTTGCCAACAAAGGTCCGTCTAGTCAAGGCTATGGTTTTTCCTGTGGTCACGTATGGATGTGAGAGTTGGACTGTGAAGAAGGCTAAGCACTGAAGAATTGATGCTTTTGAACTGTGGTGTTGGAGAAGACTCTTGAGAATCCCTTGGACTGCAAGGACACCCAACCAGTCCATTCTGAAGGAGATCAGCTCTGGGATTTCTTTGGAGGGAATGATGCTAAAGCTGAAACTCCAAAACTTTGGCCACCTCATGCGAAGAGTTGACTCATTGGAAAAGACTGTGATGCTGGGAGGGATTGGGGGCAGGAGGAGAAGGGGATGACAGAGGATGAGACGGCTGGATGGCATCACTGACTCGATGGATGTGAGTTTGACTGAACTTCGGGAGATGATGATGTACAGGGAGGCGTGGCATGCTGCGATCCATGGGGTCGCAGAGAGTCGGACACGACTGAGCGACTGAACTGAACTGAGTGTCAGACTCTGTGGCCCCATGGACTGTAACCCACCAGGCTCCTCTGTCCATGAGATTTCCCAGGCAAGACTACTGGAGTGGGTTGCCATTTCCTTCTCCAGGGGATCTTCCCAACCCAGGGATTGAACATGCCTCTCTGGAATTGCAGGTGGATTCTTCACCACTGAGCCAGCAGCCCTCATTGGTTATGTGTAATTCTCATTGTTGTATGGTATTATATTACATTCATAAACCATGATTTATTTTCCATTCCATGTTGATGGATACTTTTGGTAGTTTCCAGCTTGAGGCAATTACAAACAATGTCTTTAGGTGCATGGATGTACACTTTTCTGATGGATATACACCCAGGAGTAGAATCTGTGTATGCTCATTTTTAGCAAATACTGCCAAGAATTTTCAGTCCCACTGGCAATACTTGAGTTTCCAGTGCACCATATTCTCATACTGAGTATATTCCATCTTTTTCATTTTAGTCATTCTGATAGGGGTGTGATAGCCCGTTCTCATTCTAGTTTGTTTGCATTTCACTAATGACTCACTTAAACAGCCCCTTTTCCTTCGCCATTAGGGTTTCCTCTTTTATAAAGAGTTTCCGTCAGTTTTTTCTATTGGGTTATCTGTGTCTTCCTTATTGATTTATAGTGTTCCTTAGAAATTCTGAATTCTAGACCTTACAGATACAAGTTGCATTTGTTTCTCAGGGCTTCTGGAACAAATTATCACAAACCATATGGCTGAAAACAACAGAAATTTATTCCCTCATGGTTCTGGAGGCTAGAAGTTCAAAGTCAAGATGTCAAGAGGGTCATACACTCCCCTGAAATTTCTAGTGGAGAATCTTTCCCTGTTTCTTCTTATCTTTTGGAGGATCCTGGGTGTTCCTGGGCTTGTAATGGCATCATTCTGATTTTTGCCTTTGTCCTCATGTGGCCTTCTTCCCTGTATGTCTCTCTACCTCTTCATGTGGAACTTCTTAACAGGATACCAATCATTGATTTAGAGCTGAAAGGGGAAAAGAATCTTTGTTTCCTGTCTACTCACTGAAACACTGTATTCTGCATACTTTACTTCTGATGAAGATGTGGGAGAGTTTTCCTCACACCCAGCGATTCTCAGACACCAGCTGAGTTCCTACAATTTACTCAGTTCTGACTGTCTACCTGGAGATCGTTTCAGATCCCACAGGCTAAGGGCTCAGTCCCACAAGATTGCACCCACACTTCAGATGCCCATTACAAGCCCAGGCTACCACCTTGTAACTGGACAGGACCCTATGAGGTCTTCCCCAGACAGACCCACCCCACCTCCATCCTTTGTCTGCCTCTTTTTAATTATTATTATTTATTTTTGGCTGCTCTGGGGCTTCACTGCTGCTCAGGCTTTTCTACATTTGCGGTGAGTGGGGTCTGCTCTCCAGTTGCGGGGGTGTGGGCTTCTCATCGCTGTGGCTTCTCCTGTTGCGGAGCACAGGCTCTAGACCTCGCAGGCTTCCGTAGTTGCAGCACATGAGCTCAGTAGCCGTGGTTCCTGGGCTCTAGATCACAGGCTCAGTAGTTGTGGTCCACAGGCTTAGCTGCCCCACAACATGTGGAATCTTCCAGAAGCAGGGATCAAACCTATGTCCCCTGCATTGGCAGGCAGATTCTTAACCACTGGACCACCAGGGAAGTCCTCTTTGGAGATGTTTATAGAGGCTTTACTGTGCAGGCATAATTCATTAAATCACTGGCCACTGGGGATTATTTCAACATTCCAGATGGTTGTGATGTTCTAACAGACTTTGAGACCCTCTAAACAGGATGAGATACCCTTAAGTGCCCCCCTCAAGCAGCCCTGGCACATCACCTATCAGGTGATGTGAAGCACTGGGACGCTAGGAAGAGCACATCCCTGGAGCATCATTCTTGAACACCCATTGTGTAATCACACTGCTCTACGCTCCTTGCCTGAGACTGTCCAGACCTCCTTGAGAACAATCAACACTTCAGAAACCATAAAAGCTTTGGCCAAGAACCAGACATCTATCTGGAACAGTCATTGATTTATAAAAACAATTGAGGTCAATTCACTAGAATTCTTACTTCATTTCCTCTGTATTTGCTTCTAAAATCATCAGTGTTGATTCCAACCATTCCACTGGCTGAGAGACTTTCCTAGTGTGCTGGCTCCTCCCCTCCCATGATACCTCCTGACTTTCTAGTCTCCTTTTCACAGATATAAGGTTACTTCCCACTGAAGGGTCAAAAGAGCTGCTTTTGTGCTGAACCACAAAATTCTCTGGAACTACCTCCAGGGTCAGCTCAGCCCCATAAAAGAGGGTTCCTGACAAGACAGAGGAATTAAAAGGAAGGCTCTGAAGGACCCAGCTTGCAGCACGATGAAGAACTTCCCTATGGCTTCCCTTCTTTTCCTGGTTCTTATCTTGAGTGTCAATCTCGGAGCTGCCACACGTACGGAACTGCCCCACTCCCTTCCCAGGCTGACCAGGGATGGAAGCAAAGGGCCAGCTCCAAGACCCTTCCTCTCTCTGTGTTTTTTCCTCTAAGGTGGCAGCGATGTGGCCAAGTTCTGCTGTTTCCAGTACAGCCAAAAAACCCTTCCCTGGAAGCAGGTGCATAGTTATGAATTCACCAGGAACATCTGCTCCCTGAAGGCTGTGATGTGAGTATTTCTCCTTTGGGTTTTTGGGATCCCTTACGAGTTATGTAGTTAGAGAGGTGCTGAGCAGACCACACCCCCCACCTCAGGGCCAGGATGAACCTCAGGCTGGAAACCTGGTCAGTCGGTTATTGTTTAACCTCGGGCATTAACAAGCGTGACCCTGAGCTTGCTTTCCTGGCTTGCAGACCATGATCCAGGGATCTGCCAGGCACTGTGCTAAGTGCTAGGTATAAAAGAATAAACAGCCCTTACAGACCCAGGTGGCACTAGTTGTAAAGAACCACCTGCCAATGAAGAAGAATGTGGGTTTGATCCCTGGGTTGGGAAGATCCCCTGGAGGAGGGCATGGCAACCCACTCCAGTATTCTTGCCTGGAGAATCCCCATGGAGAGAGGAGCCTGGAGAGCTACAGTGCACAGGGTCCCATGACTGAAGCAACTTAGCACGCCTTCATAGATCTTACATCTAGCATCAGAAAGAGGGCATTAAAAGACACTTGCACAAAATAGGTAATCTCAATTGTATGAGTGCTTGAAAAAGGCAGCAGGAGAAAAGAGCAGGAGGGAGCATGTCATTGGAGAGGAGGTAAAACTTAATCTCTTCCCTCCTCGGGGCTCTGGCTGAGCCTGAGGATTAAATGAACATAAAACAGATTATTAGGAGGAAAGCATACAGATTTTTTCATGCACATGGAGCCCCCACAGGAAGATGAAGCCCCAAGGAAGTAGCAAAATCTACATGCTTTTGTCCAAAGCCTACATGCTTTTGAACAAAGAGGGAATTGTGGGAAAGTAATTAATATATATGGGGGTGAAGAAAGCCAAAGACTGATAAGGGTTATCTTAATAATGTTTGTTTGTACAGAGTTTTCTTGGCCTTGACTAACTCTGACGTTAAGAATAATTTTTCCTCCAGGTACAAGGAGGACATTTTTCACATGGGAATTTTATCTCCTGCTTTCAGGAGGCAAAGGGGAGGTCAGAATGCCCTTCTTGCACTTGCTGGTGTTTGGGTTTTTTGTTTTGTTTTTTGGGGTTTTTTGTTTTTTGAGTTTTTTAGTGTCTTTAGCTCAAAATAATCCTTTTGTCAAAGTGGCATATTTGGGGGCAGCATATTTGAGTACCCTTCATCATAGTCACAGGAGGACCTCACTTAGCGTTGGGAGGCTTTCCTGGAGGAAGTGACATTTACACTGAGAACCCCCAAGGGCAAGTGGGAGCGGCCCAGGTGAAGGGGGCTGGCAGGAGCATGGTGGATGGGGGAAGGGTGAACATATTTCTCACAAGGGAGGCAGGTGGACAAGAGGCAGGTCACAACAAGCCCATCGGCAACAGGCGAGATGACACGTACCGGGAAGGGCCCCTGGAAGGACTAAACGAGGTTAACATATGCAAAGCACAGAGCTCTGAGCCTGCGTACAGTCAACGTTCAGCAGATGGAAGTGATGCTAAGTCGCCTCAGTTGTGCCCAACTTTTGGTGACCCCCATGGACCGTAGCCCGCCAGGCTTCTCTGTCCCTGGGATTCTCCAGGCAAGAATACTGGAGTGAGTAATGGAAGCGATCTTGAAGTGTAAATACACAAGTAGGGGCCGTCACTGCTCTCCAGGACTTGGGGTTCCTGAGCATGAGAGAATGTGCAGAAAGGTAGATGACAGGCTCCAAGGACAAACCCAAATATTGTCACAGTTAAGGGCAGGCAAGAGGCACCCCAGTGCCCAGGTATGCAGGGGGATGCTCCTGGGCTCAGGATGCGCTCCCTGGCTCTTCTCCTTTGTGACTTGATTGACTTTTTGGAGCTTTAGAGACATTAACACTTAACCAACAGCTGGCAAAAAGCCCCAAGCTAAGCTCAAAGCAGCGGCTCTGTCCCAAGTTGTATGACCTTGGACACAAGTCATTTGTAAAAGGAAGGTGAGGGGTCTAGATCAGCCATCTGTTGCTGCATAACAAATCACTCAAAGTCTAGTGGCTTAATCCAACAGTGATAATCTTCTTATCTCTCATGGCTTCCCTGGGTCAGGAATTCCAGAAGGGCTCAGCTGCAAGGCTCTGGCTTGACATCTCTTATGTGGTTATGGCCAGATAGCGGCTTCCCTGGTGGCTCTCCAGTAAAGAATCCACCTGCACCGCAGGAGACACATGCAGGAGATGCAGGTCCGACCCCTGGGTCATGAAGATCCCCTGGAGAGGGAAATGGCAACCCACTCTAGTGTTCTTGCCTGGAAAATTCCATAGACAGAGGAGACTGGCAGGCTATGGTCCACGAGCTCACAAAAGAGCTGGATACAACCTAGCAACTAAACAACGGTAGACTGATGGTGCTGGAGCTGGGTCAGCTCGGGGGGCTGCAGGTATCTCTCTGCCTCCAGGGCATCTTTGTGTGATCTCTGTTGGGCTAATTTGGGCCTCCCCATGGAGTGGTGACCTGGGGTGGCAGGACTCCTTACAAGGAGGTCCAAAGCTCCCGCATGAGTGCTCAGTGAACCAGGCAGAAATTCTACAACCTCCTATGGCCTAGCTACCAAGTCACATAGCATCACTTCTGCCGCTCCTATTGGTCAGCCACCCCTAGGACTGGCCTGAATTCAAGGGGAGGAGACATAGACCCCCATTTCTTAATGGGAACAATGTCAAATGGATGTTCAAACATCCGTGAAGCCCTTTTTCTCCCTTATTTTCCCATCCTTTGGGCTCTTCTCCCCTGCACGTGCCAGGGCAGGAACCCCAGTAAGTACATGGTGCCCCAGTTTAGAGCACCCTTGACTTAGGCTCTTGTCACTTCTGAATGCTCTCAAGGAGCAACGGGTGAAAACAATTCAGGGACATCAACCACAACCCCCAGTCTTTTTTTTTTTTTTTCATATTTATTTATTTGGCTGCTCCAGTTTTTATTTGCAGCATGTGGGATCTAGTTCCCTGACCAGGGATTGAGCCCAGTCCCCACTGCATGGGGAGTGCAGATCTTAGACACTGGACCACCAGGGAAGTCCTACAACCCCTGGTCTTAAGGAGCTCACAGTGTGGTAAGGAACATGGGAATCTTCTCCCCATGAACAGCTGTGGCAAACAGCCCACGGTAACGTGATTAAGAATTAAGTGGCACCACGTGTATGAGGTTCCTTTGTGCGGTGATGCAAATGTTCTAAAATTGATCGTGGCAATGGCTGTATCATCTACGGATATAGGAAAACCCTTGAATTCTAATTATAACTTGAAGTGGGCCAATTATACGGTGTGTGAATTATATCCCAATAAAGCTGTTATATTAAAACAGAAGAATTTCGAGGCATGGTGCAGGTTGCCTGCTTCAAACCAGAGCTGTTGGGACATGTTTCCTGACAAACGTGGGCGAGGAAGCATGGCTTCCAGTGGAAAACAGGCTACGGGAGAGGAGGGAAGGCAGGGCCGGAAGAGGGAGCTGGGAGGCTTCCCTGGTGGGTCCAGTGGTTAAGAATGCGCCTGCCAATGCAGGGGACACGGGTTCGATATCTGGTCAGGGAACTAAGATCCCACAGGCCTCGGGGCAGCTGAGAGCTCATGCCCTGGAGCCTGAGCTGGAGCCGGAACACCGCAACTAGAGAGGGGCCCACATGCTGCAATAAAGACTCGACCCAACGCAGCCAGAAAGAAGGAAGAGGGAACAGGGACGGGGGTACAGCAAAGGGGGAGCGATCAGGAGATCATCTGGGGGGCGGGGGCTGCCCCTCAACTCCATCCTTTTCCAGGAGGCCAAAGTTCTTATATTGACTCTCAGCATCTCTTTTCCGCAGATTCACCACCAAGAGAGGCCGGAAAGTGTGTGCCCAGCCGAAGGAAGAATGGGTGCAAAGACACATTTCAAAACTCAGAGCCCAGCAACAACTGTGACCTGACCGCTGAATTTTCGCTCCAAGACTCGTGGATCCGGCTCTGCACTTGGCTCTGCTGTCCTTTGATGGAGCCTGAAGAACTTTTCCAACTGAAGGCTCTACGGGTCTGGTAGGGTGGAGAGGAGAGTTTTCAACCAGTCTTTTTTTGTTTTTAATAAAGATTTGATTTGCTCAATAAACATTCTTATTCAATTAAAACCTGAATTTTCTTCAAAGAAAATAAAGGAGTCAATATTTGCAGCTGACTGCCTGGCCAGTCCCGAGTCCCTGATTGGACCATGGTATTGGATTCTCTGTTATGTTTTTGTTTGCGGGGGAAAAAAAAAAAGCAGGGACAATGTTGATATATTTTGGCAAAATGCCCATGAACTGTTTTAACATTATATAGAGGGATAAGTTTATGTTATATGGAAAATTAAACTGTACAGTACCTCGTGGCCTGTTTTTGCGGGATAAATGAAGTACATCCATATTGGGCAGAGTTTTCTCATAAGGTATTAATTAATAAGCTTCCCTGGTGGCTCAGCAGTAAAGCATCTGCCTGCCAGTGCAGGAGATGTGGGTTCGATCCCTGGGTAGGGAAGATCCCCTGGAGAGGGAAATGACTATCCACTCCAGTATTCTTGCCTGGGAAATCCCCTGGACAGAGGAGCCTGGTAGGCTGTAGTCCACGGGGATCACAAAAGAATCGAACACGACTGAGAGACTAACATTTTCACTTCATATAGCATAAACAACCTAAAAAAAAATTACAGATTCACGGGAAGTTGCAAAAATAATATAGAGAAGTCAGGTGTACCCTCTAACCCAGTGTTCCCCGACAGTCACATCTTACACAATTATGGTGAAATAGCACACCCAGGAAATCGACAGTGGTGTAAGTGTCTGTATGAGTCTGTCGTTCTATCCCGTGCGAGATTCCTGAAGCCACTCGTGCAAACAGGAGCCAAACCTATTCTGTCACCACAAAGATCTTACGAGTGTCTTCTCTTCTCAGTCACTTCTCCCTTCCCCCACCATCCTTAACCCCTAGCAACTCCTAATCTGTTCCCCTTCAAAATGTTGTCATTTCGAGAATGTTATACACATAGAATCATATCATATGTGACATTTTGAGGTTGTTTTTTCAAAAAAAAACTTCACATAATGCCCTTGAAATACATCCAAGTTGTTGTGGGCTCCCACAATTTATTTTTTTTTTTACCAATGACTAACTAGTATTTCATGGAGCGATACGCTGCAGTTCATTTAAACTACCCTCTCATAGGTTTTTAGTTTGAGGTTACTACAGACAAAGCTCATAAGAACAATCACGTACCCACAAGGGTTTTTACATGGACATGGGTTTTCATTTCTCCGAGATAAATGCCCAGGCATGCAATTAATTGCTGGGTCATAAAATAAATGTATGCTTAGTTTTTTAAAGAAAATGCCAAGGGTCTTCTCTGGTGGTCCAGTGGGTAAGACTCTGTGCTTCCACTGAAGGGGGCACGAGTGCGATCCTTGGTCCACTGGTTGGGAAACGAAGATCCTGCATGCCTCCCGGTGCAGAGAAAAGAAACTGCCACGCTATTTTCCAGAGGGACTGTTGTTTTTACCTTCCCACCAATACTAAGGATCCAGGTTTCTGTGCCTCTGAGCTAGCATTTGGTGTGATCACTTACTTTTAATATTAGCTGTTCCAAAATTAAATCACTAATGAGTGTGTGCTGTTGTTCAGTCTCTAAGTCATGTCTGATTCTTTTGCGACCCTATGGACTGTAGCTTGCCAGGCTCCTCTATCCATGGAATTTTCCAGGCAATAATATTAGAGTGAGGGGCTTCCCTGGTGGCTCAGAGGGTAAAGAACCTGCCTGCAATGCAGGAGACCAGGGTTTGATCCCTGGGCAGGGAAGAGCCCTTGGAGGAGGGCATGGCAATCCACTCCAGCATTCTTGCCTGGAGAATTCCATGGACAAAGGAGCCTGGAGGGCTATGGTCCATGAGGTTGCAAAGAGTCAGACACGACTAAAGCCACTTAGCACAATATTAGAGTGAGTTGACATGTCCTCCTCCAGGGGATCTTCCCAATCCAGGGATCAGACCCATGTCGCTTGTCTCTTCTGCATTGGCGAGCTGATTCTCTACCACTGCACCACTGGGAAGCCAAGGCATCTTACTGTGGTCAGCTATGTGATATGGCTATCACTATGCAATATCTTCTCATGTGCCTATTTGCCATCCACATATCCTCTTTGGTGAACTAGCTCTCTTGTTTTTTTTCCCCTTTCTAACTAGAGTGTTTGTTTTTTCACTGTTGAGTCACCAGATATGAGTCCTTTGTCAGATATGTGGCTTGCAAATATTTTTTCTCGGTCTGTAACTTGTCTTTTCATCTTCTTAACAGCTTCTTTCACAGAGTTAAAGATTTAATTTTGATGAAGTTGAGGTTAATTCATACACCATAAAATTCACCATTGAGAAGTGTACAATTCATTGATTCCTTTGTACTGCAACCATCATCACTACTAACTCCAGAATATTTTCGACACCCCCAAAAGAAACCCCATCCCTGTTAGTATTCACTCCCTAACAGCCCTAGCAACCCCTTCTCCCAATTCTTTTCCATCTGAGTTTTGTTTTATGGCTCAGAATACGCAGTGTTCCTTGTTGTACGTTTCTCAGGCATTTGAAAGGAATGTGGATTTTGCTACGGCTGGTGGGTGGAGCCTCTTATAAACATCAGTTAGGTTCTATTGGTTGATGATGGTGTTGAATTCTTCTATATCTTTGCCGATTTCCCGAATCGCTGTTCTATCGGTTTTTGAGACAGGGGTCTTGAGATCTCCAAGTATGGTTGTGGATTTGTCTATTTCTCCTTTCATTCCTATCAGTTTTTGCTTCATATATTTGCCAGCTCTGTTACTTGGTGCATACATTTTGCAGAACTGCTGTTTACAACTGCTACACCTTCTTAAGCGTCTGTCTACAATGCAGAAGACCCAGGTTCAATCCCTGGGTTGGGAAGATCCCCTGGAGAAGGAAACGGCAATCCACTCCAGTACTCTTGCCTGGAAAATCCCATGGACAGAGGAGCCTGGTAGGCTACAGTCCATGGGGTCCCAGAGTCGGACACGACTGAGCGACTTCACTTCACTTCACACATTCTTGGTGGGTTGACTTCTTTATTATTATCTAATGCCTCTCTCTGTCCCTGGTAATTTTTCTGCCCTGAAGTCTACTTTATCTGATGTTAAATATAGACCTGGCTGCTATCTTTTGATTAATATTTGCATGCTATATCTTTTTCCCATCCCTTTACTTTTCACATACCAGTATTATTATATTTGAGTTGAATTTCCTATAGACAGTATATATTTTGGTTATTAAAAAAACATCTATTCTCGGGAGTTGCCTGGTCGTTAGGTGGTTAGGACTCAGTGCTTTCATTGCCATGGGCTGGGTTCAATGTCTGGTCCAAGTGCTAAGATCTCGAAAACCACGTGGTGCAGCCAAAAAAAATTTTTATCCTGCCCAATCTTTGTCTTTTGACTGGTACGTGTAATCCATTTATAGTAGGGAGTGATATCTAATTACCTGGGTGGGGATGAAAGTCTTGCCTTGGCCTTAAAAAAATGGCTAAAGGAAGTTCTTTAAACAGAAAGGAAAAGATAAAAGAAGGAATCTTGGAAATCTCACAGAAGGAAATCTGTGAGTAATAGTAGATGCAAAAACTCAGCCTTCCATAAGGCTTGGGCTTCCCTGGTGGCTCAGAATCCGCCTGCAATACAGGAGACCTGGATTCAGTCCCTGGGTTGGGAAGATCCCCTAGAGAAGCAAAGGGCTACCCACTCCAGTATTCTTGCCTGGAGAATTCCACAGACAGAGGAGCCTGGTGGGTTACAGTCCATGAGATTGCAAAGAGTTGGACATAACTAAAGTGACTTAGCACACACTCACACACATAGCAATATGTACCAGCTAGGAGCAGACTGCCTGGGAGATCCCCACACCACAAGAGAAAATGTCGGAAGGATGGCAGTTCGTAAGACACCATCTGCAAATAACGTTCAGGATCTAACGGGAGAAGTGACACGCCAACAAATCATCATGGTGCGATTTGTACTGCACCATGAGATAAGAATTGTCAGAATAACCAACATTTATATCATGACTTTGGGGCTTCCCTGGTGGCTCAGATGGTAAAGCATCTGCCTGCAATGCAGGAGACCTGGGTTTGAGCCCTGGGTTGGGAAGATCCCCTGGAGAAAGGAATGGCAACCCACTCCAATATTCTTGCTTGGAGAATTCCATGGACAGAGGAGCCTGGCGAGCTACAGTCCATGGGGTTACAAAAAGTCGGACACAACTGAACGACTAACATACAAATATTATGACTTAGTGTGAAGGAAGCACTTTCTGCTGGAAGTCCAATCTTCTTAACTTAGCATCCCAGGTCTTCCATGATGTTTTAGATTTACTTTCACTGGAAACAGGCCTTGAGATTTTAAAAAACCTGAGTGTAGGACTTCCCTGGTGGTCCAGTGATTAGGAGTCCGCCTGCCAGTGGGAGGGACACGAGTTTGAACCCCGGTCCGGGAAGATGCCATGGGGCAGCTGAGCCAGTGCACCACAACTGCTGAGCCCGCACTCCAGAGTTGAGTGCTGCAACAGGAGAAGCCACTGCAGCAAGAAGCCCGAGCACGGCCACTAGAGAAAGTCTGAGCACAAAAGCAAAGACCCCGTGCAGCCAAAAATAAAAACAGAGTGTACATAATATATTTTGGAAGTGATCAGAGGAGATACCAGTAAGAAATGGGGAAGTGAGACAGGAAAGGGAAGGCAAAGAATAAGGGTGTATTATTAGGCAAGTTGTCACTCTGGGCAGCTGAGCTTAGTCTTGTTGGGGACCTCTGGGAGGCAATGACTGAACAGCAGGTGTCTCAGAGTTAACCCGACTCAAGGGGAAGAGAGCAAGGCTGTTTATAAACCAATTCCAGTCGGTCAGAGGCTAATAGATGCTGGCGTCCAGGAGGCATACGCATCCTATCTGCTGTGTGTGAAGCCACAGTGGGTCATCAGAGAGAGCCCTCAAAGAGATGCAGATGCTGGCGGGCTGGGATACCAAGGTGAGGCCCGAGGACTTATGCGCAGGGCACTGACAGCATTAGCTTCACTGGGCAAGGCTGCAGCCTACTTTTCCAGCTGACTTACCTAAGCAAACACACTGGGCCACTCGCTGCTTTCCTGAATAACGTGAGACAATCCCTAGCTCACTTCAGGCCAACCAGTGGTCATTTCCTCCATCTCCTGAAAGCTATTTCCTCCACTAGAACACCCCCTCTCCAGTTCCGGTCTCTCCCTGCCAAAATTCTATCTGCCAAACAAGATCCCCCCAAATGTCAAAATGCTTCTTCCATTTGCTGAGAACATTGAAGTTTTCCATGAGCTCTTGGTGATTTTGCTCCATGCCCCCAAACAGTGTGTGCTCGCTTCATCGTGTCTAACTCTTCGCAATCCCTAGACTGTAGACAGCCAGGCTCCTGTGTCCATGAGATTTTCCTGGCAAGAATACTGAAGGGAGTTGCCACGCTCTCCTTCAGGGGATCTTCCCGACCCGGGGATCGAACCCGTGTCTCCTGCGGCTCCTGCATTGCAGGCAGATTCTTTACTGCTGAGCCACCTGGGAAGCCCCCTCCCAAACAGTTAGCAGATCTCTTGTGCCTTGGGAGGATGCTGGCATCTTTTGTTCATTTTCTATGGTACTCCTTGATAATTATAATTTTTTTAAAGATTTTTTTTTGATGTAAGCCATTTTTAAAGTATTTATTGAATTTGTTACAATACTGCTTCTGTTTTATGTTTTGGATTTTTTGACAAGGTTTGTGGGATCTTAGCTCCCCAACCAGGAATCAAACCCACACCCCCTGCACTGGAAGGTGACGCCTTAACCACTGGACCACTGGCGATGTCCCTACAATTGTAATATATTTAATGATGCTCTTGGATTTCTACCAGACTGTAGGCTCCTGGAGGTCGGGAGTTAAGTATAAATATCTTTGCAGAAATGAAGGACTTCTAAAACATTTGTGGACCATGCCAAAATGCTCCCAGACATTTTTTGCCCAGGCTCCAGTAAGAGTGGTATATATACACGCAAGCCTGCAAGACCAAGGTCATGTTGATGGGTCTAGTAGAAGGACAGAGTTTTGTGGAATTCCTTGGCGATCCAGGGGTTAGGACTCCCCATGCTTTCACTACTGAGGGTTTGTGTTCAGTCTCTAGTTCAGTCTCTAGTGGGGGAACTAAGTTGATCCCACAAGCATCGCGTTCATTGCTCAGTTGTGTCCGATTCTTTGCAACCCCAAGGACTGTAGCCCACCAGGCTCCTCTGCCCATGGGATTTCCCAGGCAAGAATACTGGAGTGGGTTGCCATTCCCTTTTCCAGGGGATCTTCCTGACCCAGGGATTGAACCCCGGTCTCCAGTTTTGCAGGCAGATTCTTACACACACACACACACACACACACACACACTTTTGTCTGTAGTTCCACACATCGACCAGCAGATGGCAACCGTCACTTACCATATGTCAAGGACTCTTGTTCCCTCTCCCCGGACAATTCTCAGATAATGAGAAGTCCATTCTCTGAGTCTTTACTGAGGATCTACCTGAGGTCCTGGATCACATGCAGGCAGCTAAGAAGGAAGGCAGAGGAGAGACAGGAGAAAAAGGAAGACAGTTAAATTTTCAGGGATTGAGGGTCTTGGGGAGAGGGGAGCAATGAAATACAAAGTAATTAAGACCCCCTACAAGACACCCCACTCCAGTACTCTTGCCTGGAATATTCCATGGACAGAGGACCCTGGTAGGCTGCAGTCCATGGGGTTGCTACGAGTCGGACACAACTGAGCGACTTCACTTTCACTTTCATGCGTTGGAGAAGGAAATGGCAACCCACTCCAGTGTTCTTGCCTGGAGAATCCCAGGGACGGGGGAGCCTGGTGGGCTGCCGTCTCTGGGGTCCCACAGAGTTGGACACGACTGAAGCGACTTACGGAGGAGGCAGTGGCACCCCACTCCAGTACTCTTGCCTGGAAATCATGGATGGAGGAGCCTGGTAGGCTGTAGTCCATGGGGTCGCTAAGAGTCGGACATGACTGAGCAACTTCACTTTCACTTTTTACTTTCATGCATTGGAGAAGGAAATGGCAAGCCACTTCAGTATTCTTGGCTGGAGAATCCCAGGGATGAGGAAGCCTGGTGGGCTGCCATCTATGAGGTCGCACAGAGTCGGACACGACTGAAGCGACTTAGCGGCAGCAGCAGCAGAAGCGACTTCGCAGTTAGCACAAGATAAAGGGGGGCTTCCCAGGTGGCACTGGTGTCTCCTCCTATGCAGGAGACATAAGAGATGTGGATTCGATGAGGAAGCTTCCCTGGTGGAGGGCATGGTAACCCACTCCACCATTCTTGTCTGGAGAATCGCATGGACAGAGGAGCCTGGAGAGCTATGGTCCATAGGGTCGCAGAGAGTCTGACACGACTGAACAACTTAGCAAGCACAAGATAAGGGACCTGTGTGAGCCTGGCTGGAGACATGATCTCCTTGGGCTCAGTTTCTTCATTCACAAAATCAGAATACTGGAATAGATGCTAAAAAAGAAGTTAGCACGTGCAGATCTAGCTGTGCAAGGCTTTATGAAGAAGACTGGGGCTGGGTGCAAAAAAGTAGACAGGTTTGGTAAGGGAGACACAGTTGCAAGAATAAACATCTTTGTCCATGATGCACTTGGCTCTTCCCATTCTTTGAACAACCATTGATTCTCACCCACTCTGTGCTAGACACTCTGCTAGATGCTGGGGACACTGGGTTGGGGGGCAGGAGGGATGGCGACTAAAAGCGGCAAAGACTTTCCTAGGAGTTCATGGTCTAGTGGAGAACTGACACGACAGCAAGTATTTGCGGCGACATTTGTACAGTGCCATGAGATGAGAGCTTGGTGTTTAAAATCTGCAAAACTTAATGAATTGGGAAGAGGTTCAAGTGAACTCTCAGGTGATGTTTTATGAGTTTGTAGCATTTGTACTTCTACAAGTATCAGAGCTTCAAATTGCACAGAGACTTCAGGAGGATATATCTTGTATCTTTATAGACCTGGCGGCCTCTTTTTAAAACAGTCCTTTGCCTGGGTGGGCTGTTTATCTGCTTGAGCTCCGAAGTTTCTTTTTTCTAGATTTGGTAAAGGAATTATGAACAATAGTATTAATTCTCCTGTAATAATTTGAAAGGAATTGGACCCTAATAGTACTCTTGCCTGGAAAAATCCCATGGACGGAGGAGCCTGGTGGGCTGCAGTCCATGGGGTCGCTAAGAGTCGGGCACAACTGAGTGACTTCACTTTCACTTTTCACTTTCATGCATTGGAGAAGGAAATGGCAACCCACTCCAGTGTTCTTGCCTGGAGAATCCCAGGGACGGGGGAGCCTGGTGGGCTGCCGTCTATGGGGTTGCACAGAGTCGGACACGACTGAAGTGACTTAGCAGCAGAAGCAGCAGCAGCATGAGATAAGAGTTGTCAAATACCTAACACTGATGTACCTATTGCCTTATCATTTATAAAACACATCAAAAGTATATCTCAATCTGGCAAGGTGAAGAAGAAGAAAATGATTCCCATTTTCAAGGAAGCAGAGGTAGAGACAAGAGGTGGTAGGGTCAAGGTCACACTTCTGCCCGCAGTGGTGCATCGTCAGCTAACACCAGTTCCTCCAAATCCACGTCCTGTGGTTTTGTCCACTTCCTCATCCTGCTTACAAAAATATGACCCTGCTGATCAGCTACAGAATTGAAAAATATTGGTCCTCAGAGAATTGGTCTGCAGAGCATCAGAAAAATCCTTTACTCTTTAATAATAAGGGAATATTCGTTAGAAGGACTGATGCTGAAACTGAAGTTCCAATCGCCACCTGATGTGAAAAGCTGACTCATTGGAAAAGACCCTGATGCTGGGAAAGATTGAGGGCAGGAGAAGGGGGCGACAGAGGATGAGATGGTTGGATGGCATCAACAACTCAGCAGACATGAGTTTGAGCAAACTCCGGGAGAGAGTGAAAGACAGGGAAGCCTGGTGTGCTGCAGTGTATGGGCCATAAAGAGTCAAACATGACTGAGTGACTGAACAGTTCTGGAATAAACCGATCTCTTGGTTTCTTGAGGGAAATCTGGGGCTATTGGGGTAGGATATGCTCCCAAAGCGACTGCCAGGAGCGGGTGTTCTTGTTCTGTCTCACGGTTACTGGCTCTCCAGAGCCCCTCAGACTCATCCCAGGTTGATGGGAATCTCATGAGACACTTGTCCTTCCCTGCTGAGCCCCGGAGGTCCGCAGGGAGTCACTCGGTCTCCAATTCTATTTGGTTAAAAAAGGAGCATACAGACTTCCCTGGTGGTCCAGGGGTTAGAAATTCGCCCGCCAATGCAGAGGACATAGATTCTATTCCTAGTCTGGGATTATCCCACATAATGCTGGGCAGCTAAGCTCATGCCCACAACTATGGAGCCGGCCCCTAGAACACGTGCTCCGCAGCAGGAGAAGCCACTGCGATGAGAAGCTCACGCGACTCAACTAGAGAGCAGCCGCTGCTTGCTGCAACTAGAGACAGCCCGTGTGCAGCAACAGAGATCCAATGCAGCCAAAAATAAAATAAAATACATTTTTTAAAAGGAGCATGCTCATGTAGGACCCTGGAGATCCATGTGGCTGATGCCCCCATGGAGATTTCCAGAAAGACTTCTCAGGATCCCTTCAGCTCTGGACATTTAAATCTCAAAATCCCAAGTTTTATACGTGGTTTGAGCTCAGTCACTCCATCTTTCTGAAAGTTGCTCAGTCGTGTCCGACTCTTTGCAACCCCGTGGACTATACAGTCCATGGAGTTCTCCAGGCCAGAATATTGCAGTGGGTAGCCTTTCCCTTCTCCAGGAGATCTTCCCAACCCAGGAATCAAATCCAGGTCTCCTGCATTGCAGGCAAATTCTTTGCCAGCTGAACCACAAGAGAACTCCATCTTTGGGGGCCTTTAATTTCTAATTTAGGGTTTTTTTTTTTTTTTTGTCATTTATAATAATCCCTTTCATTTGCATGTAATTTAAAAACTGATAAAGTCTTCCCACATCCTCATGATTGCTTTTATTCTTTACAACATTGTTAGGAAATTTTTTCCTCTAATTCAGAGATTAAAAATAATATCTATGGCTCCAACGGACATGAATTTGAGTAAACTCCGGGAGATGGTGAAGGACGGGGAAGCTGGGCATGCTGCATTTCATGGGGTCACAAAGAGCCGGACCTGACTTAGCGACTGAACAACAGGCTCCAAACATTTATTAGTAGCTCAAGTGGCAGAGTTTGAATTCAATAAGCCATGCCTTCAGCTCCCCTGCAACCTGCCCGTGGTGCTGTGTGCCTTCTCCAAACACACCCTCCCCTTCCCAGCTCCCGAAATTTCTGCATGTGCTTGCCTCTGCTTGCCAAGACCCAGCGTGAACACCAGCTTTCTTCAATCCTGACAGTGAATTAATCCTACTCTCTGCCATGTCCTGAGTTTTGCAAACTGCAGTGGAAAGAACACAGAAGGGATCGGAATTCCCACCTCTGCCAGTTGTTAGTTGGGTGACTTTGGGCAAGTTTCTTAACCTCTCTGAACCTCTTTCCTCATCTCTAAAGTATACTATTGAGAGATCATTTTCAGAAAAGGCAAAACCATGAATTCATACAGGCATGAAAAAGAACACTCAGTAAAGATTTTATTTTACTCATCACGAGGGAACCAGGAAAATGTTACGGCTGGTTCAAAAGAGAATCTGAGAAACAGACACCTTTATGGATCAAGAATATTGAAATGAATCAAATCTGTTTTTTAGAAAAGTGTGTCTGACATTTGTATGGAGAACAGGCTGGAAACACCATCAAAAGCAGGGATGTATCCATGTTCCTAACAACATCTTTCACAATGGCCAAAAGGTGGAAATGACCCAGATGGCCATCAACCAACGAATGGATACCCCAGATGTGAAGTATATATACAATAGAATATTATTCAGCCTTAAAAGGAACACAGGCTGATGCATGCTACATGAGTGAACCTTGAGAACATTATGCCAAATGAAAGAAGCCAGAAACAAAAGGATAAATATTGTATGGTCCACTTATAGGAGGTACCTAGAAGAGGCAAATTCATAGAGACGGAAAGAAGCGGAGAGGTTACTGGGGACCAGGAAGGAGGGTGGTGAGTTATTATTCAGTGGATTCGGAGTTTCTGTTTGACTTGATAGAGAAGTTCTGGCAATGGATAGAGGTGGTGGTTGTGCGACATTGCAAATGTACTTAACATCACTGAATTGTATACTTAAAAAATGGTGAAAAGGATACACTTTATGTTACTATATTTTAACCACAATGAAAAACAGCTTTTTAAAAAAGCTGTGGGGAGGCTGCTGTAGAGTTCCTATTGAGAAAGGCTGAGGGCCTCATGGAGGCAGGACAGGAGAGATGGGAGAGAGAAACTCCTGAGTTACCCAGGGCTTAAACCCAGAGGCTTTCGTTCCCCCCTGGGTACTCTCCTGGGCTCACATGCTTTGATTGTATTCTAAAATTGCCTGCATCTGTTATACTACCTCTATGAATTATCTAATACATCTTTGATATTGTGCCTGGGCTAATGTCTGACGCATAGTAAATTCTTAATACCAATGTACTGGATGAAGGAAGAAAGGAATAAAACAAAAGCAGTAGAACTCCACAGCAATGGCTCTCAGGGGACACAGAAGAGACAGGAACATCTTAGAATCACAGGGAAGCTTTTCTTAAATGAATCCTGCCCAAGGGCCACACCCAAATACCAATACCCGGGGTCAGCTGGGACGCAGGCAGGGGGTTAAGGAACCCAGGTGAGGCGGACTCCTGCCAGGAGTCCCAGACGTATAGATGGAAGAGGGTCTCAGCAAACACTGGGACCCTGACACAGAGGAGAGAGAAGCTGTGGGCGTAGAGACAGGAGCCGAGAATTGGCCAGAATGGGCTTGGATCCTTAGAAGCCAATCACAGCGTGTCCATTTCCCTGCTCTGGTCCTTAATGACCTTGCCTCCTCCATTATTAGTCCGGTGTTTCAGCTGAAGTTGTGACTCTGCGGATCCATTAAGGCTCTCCTGGGGCTGTCTGGCTTCCACCAAGTGCATTAGAGCGGAGAAGGCACAGGCGTAGAGGCAGCACTCAGCCCCCACCGCGCCCATCCGTCGGGCCCCTCCCCTCTCCTCCCCTCTCCCCAGCCATCAACCCCAACAAATTCAAGGTGCTTGATTAAGAGCATCGCTGCACTGAGCATGTTACTGGACCCTCCCACGTGTGAAGCAGTTCTCTCGTTAGGGGACTTTTGCACGTGATCGAAACATTGCAAGGGGCGGGGGTGGGGGCGGGGAGGCTGAGAGCGCCGGCTTGGACTCTGGCTGCCTGGGCTGGGAGCCCAGGGCCACCACTTATCGCTTTGGGGATCTAAGATAAGTTCCTGAACCTGAACTCGATCATTAATCCCGGTTTCCTTACCGGCAAAGTGGAGATTATAGTGATACCAAGCTCCAGGGGTCGCCCTGAGGTTTAAATGAGGTAACCGCATTAAAAGCTGAGAGCGCAGGGCCGGCTCTGTAGTCAGTGATTAACTCTGGGCGGTTGCTGCAGCGGCTTCTTCTGTTGTCTTTATTATTGTTACAGTGAGAAGGTTGGACAAGATAGTCTCAGGGTCCTCTCAGGGGCTAATGTTCTGTTCATTAAGTAAATGTTTATGGAGCGTGTATACTAGGCAAAGTCCTCTTCTAATAGAAGCGAGGAGATAGGCACGAAAGAGAAAAATCTCTGACTTCACATTTCCGGGCAGGGTGGGGGGAGAGTGCAGATACGTGATAAAGGAATAAACATAATAAATAAGTAAACTAGATAGTGCATTAGAAGGTAAGAACTTTGGGAAGTCCATGGCGGTCCAGCGCTTAGGGGGCCTCCCAGATGGCACTGGTGGTAAAGAACTGGACTTACAATGCAGGAGATGTAAGAGACAAGGGTTGGATCCCTGGGTCGGGAAGATCCCCTGGAGGAGGGCATGGCAACCCACTCCAGTATTCTTGTCTGGAGACTTCCATGGACAGAAGAACCAGGCGGGCTACAGTTCATAGGGCTGCAAAAAGACAAGACTGAAGCGACTTAGCATGCACGCACGCCAATGGTCAGGACTCTGAGCTTTCACTGCAGAGGGTTCAAGTTCTATCCCTGGTCTGGGAACTAAAATCCCACAAGCCCTGTGGTGTGGCCAAAAAAAAAAGGTAAGAGCTCTAAAAAAGTAGAAATGGTAGGAGATGCTCAGGAAGAGTCTCACTGAGAAGGTGACCTCTGAGCAAAGACTTGAAGGAGGCGAGGGCATGAGCCCTGCAGGTGTCTGAAGGAATAATATTCCAGGGAGTGACAATAGCCAGTGCAAAGGGCCTGAGGTAGAAGTGTGCCTGGCTTTAGTAGAGGACACAGTCTAATGAATGAGAAGTGAATGAAATGAAAAATAGCAGGTGAATCAGAGATAATGGGGTCAAAGCATGTAGGGTCTGTGACTTATTGTCAAGACCTTGGCTCTTAATGTGCACTGGTTATGACACTGAATTGCACAGGCAGTTTGGGGTGAAGTATCAGTGGAAAAGAATAGCTTTATTCCTTTGCCAGGCAAAGGGGGCCACAGCTGGCTAATGCCCTCAAAACTGTGTGTCCCGATCTGGAGTGGGGTTGGGGGTGGAAGAGTCTTACAGTCCAGGGGTGGGGTTGTTGATAAGGATTTGTGTGTGTGTGTGTGTGTGTGTGTGTGTGTGTGTGTGCTGGGCGTTCCTTCAATCCAGAGATCACCTGCCATCAAGTGGTGATGGGGTGAACTGTGATGTGGACAGATGATTTACGTGCAAATGGAAATCACCAGGAATTAAGACAGGAGTAATGTTGGCACAAGTGACAGTGAGCTGGAATCGTAAATATTTTAAAATGTAGGTTTTGAGACTTCCCGGGTGGTCCAGTGGCTAAGACTCCACGCTCCCAGTACCGGGGGCCTGGGTTCAATCGCTGGTGGAGGAACTTGATCCTACATGCTGCAACTAAGACCTGCAAAATATTTATTTAAATAAAATTTATTTAAACAAAAAAAATAAAGTGCAGGTTTTATTATTACTCAGGTATGGTGAGGCCACCAGATCAGGAGATGACTGCCATTGAAAAGGTAGTTTGTTATACTCACAGATCCCAAGAGCAGGGTCGTGTCACCCCACACAGAACCACACAGGGGAGCAGTGGGGTGGATCAGGAGACAGAGGGAGAAAGAAAACTATGAGAGCCTTTGCTGTGGTTTTAATGGGCGACGCAGGGTCAGCAGGCCTAGGGTTGGCTCCTTTAGATAACTTCAGCGGGTTCTGGGGTGTAGGGCCACCCCTAGTTGTGTGGTACCGGCCTGGGGGCTGATTATGGAAGGTGGGTTGCCCCCTGAAATGAGAGCTCCATAAAGGAGGAGTTAAGGTGTGAACCCCGGGGTCGGGGAGGGGTAGGGGGGGTGGTTTGCATATGAAAGATACACTCCAGGGAAGTTGCGGTCTCTAAGAGTTAGTCGACCTAGGAAGGATAGTCCCAAGGGAAGATTTCAGACCCAATGTTTCCTTCGCTGTTGCCTGAAAATCCTTGAAGAGAGGTCAGAACCTCCCACCCCACAGTGATCAGGAAGGGCAGGAGAGGAGAAAGGGAGAGGGAAGGAAGGGATGGGAGGAGACGCGATGAGAGGGAGGAAAGGAAAAGGAGGAGAGAGAAGGAGGCTGATTCTTTTGGTTTATTCTCTTTGATTTTTAAAACTCTAAACATCATAACTTTGATGAAATTTTTTTTTTAATTTAAAGAAAAAGAAAGATAATTCCAGTATTATTTCCTTGGACCTAACAGTTTGCCGTGGCAGGAATTAGTTAAATCCTTATTTTACAGATGAGGAAGTTGAAGGTCAAAGAGGTTAAGTGATGAGTACATAGTTAGCAAGTGGGTCTGGCACTTGGCCCTGGTTAGGGCCGATCCCAAAGCCTGTGCTTTCCCCAGCTGCGCGGGCTCACTGTCTAAGGAAGAAATGACCAGGCACCTGATGCATGGTCGCTGGGAACATTCCAGACCCACCGTCTCCTTCTTTGTCTGCCAAGGATGCTGGAAACTCCTCTAAGAGAGGACAGAACCTCCCGCCCTACAGCCATCAAGAAAGCAAGGAGCTCGCCCTTGGTGCTCACCGGCCACTTATATTGTGACTCTTCCTTCTTGTCTTAAGAATCCGGGTTCCCTAAGTCGAACCAGCAGACACCTCTTGTACCTGGATCCTTTTCCCTTCCCCACAGCACCCCTCCCCCGATAGGGACAGCCTCAGAGAGGGTAAACCAAAGGACCTGCCCATCAAGACAGAAAATTGTCAAAGGGACACCTTTGAAACCCTTCCTCTAACTGTCCTACTCAGCCTGGCCTGAGCTCAGATCCTCTTGCCCAAGATTTTGAATCTTGACTGAACCTGAAAGCCCCACAGAAATCCTCTCCCAATCTCACTCCTCTCTAGACACAACCTGAGTGTCTTCCACCTGTCTTCTCTCTCATGGCCTGGGACCCCACTGTGCGCTCCCTCGTGGCAGCCTGCCTCTCTGCAGCCCTGTAGCCCCCTCTTCCTCTTTCTATTTTTCTTCTCATCCCATTTCTCCACCCTCGCTTTTCCTGACACATGATTTGGGTTAGTGCCATAGAGCATAGCGACGGCTTCTCCTGCCTGTGTTTAATTCACTTCTCAACACACTGCAATTTAGCATCTGTATAGTAAAGCATTGACCTCACCTAAGGAGAGGGCTGGCTTTGCCTGCAGCTCCTGGGCGATGATCTCAAAGCCCTTCGAATATCCTGCCTGATAAGAGCATCTCTGTTTACCTGGGGGCCTCCAGGTCTGACAGTGTTCTCCTGCCTGGGCTCTAATGACGCTGAGATCTGTTAGCCTCCCCTCCCTTTGACTTCTCAGTCCTCATTTTCCTTCACCATTTCTTGTGGCTACTTCTTAACACTTGCTCAAGTGATAAGCACAGTGAGGCTTAAGCTCAGACCCAGATCCGCACTGTGGTAAATCCCTAACTTGGTTCCCTACACTGTCCCCTTGCTCCTTAGTCATCATGACTGGTGTGAAGGATTTAAAGTCAAACCCGAGAGCTGTGACACTCCGAGGTATTTAATGTCCGTCGCTCCAAATCTTTGTTGTGACAAGACAAAGAACCGAGGAACATACACTTGCGTGACATCTATGGTGCTGTGACTCGGGTTTAACCTGGCTGAAACAACCTCTGCGCAGAAGAGGCCAAGCACAGCAGGAGCCCAACTCAGAGAAGCTCCCTCGCTAGAAGGAAGGCAAAGAAACCCAGCACAGGGGAAGGCCCATTGTGCTGGAAACTGGGACAGCGAAAAATGAACTCAGCAGAAAGCTCACATGGCCCAGTCTCAGATTCCAGAAGACCTCTGGTTAAGGTAAGAGGTCCTTGCTCCTATGGCTGGAGGGACCTTTACAATCTCTCGTTTCTTGTTTCCTAGAACCTCCCGCAAACAGGCGGGTGGCAGGGGGCACACTTGAGGGACTCTGGAGAGGCCACTCCTCAGCATGTCCCAAAGGCGCTATCTGCTGAGCCCCAGTAGCTGTTACCCAAGCCGGTGGGGGTTCTTCTGTCCTTTCTGTTCTCTGTGTCAAGGATCAGAACAATGAAACTGTGAGCACCGGTCAGATATTTAGCAAATTTTCTGGCGGGCTATGAAGGGGATTCCTTGGCACATTTTTCCCATTGCTTTTTCCTCCTGTCCTTCAGCTCTCTCCTGGGATTCAAGCCCGGCCAAAACTAATGAAACTCAGGCTCTGATGTCTCATTGCAAAAATTCATTGAGAGACAAAGCGATAAGAGATGGATTTGTTAGGATCCAGAGAGAAGCCACTCTTCTGGGTGTGAACCATTTTCGAGGGCAAGGGATGGGGCCATGGAATTAGGCCTGGCTAGATTTTGTGAGGACCCCACTCCAGTACTCTTGCCTGGAAAATCCCATGGACGGAAGAGCCTGGTAGGCTGCAGTCCGTGGGATCGCTAGAGTCGGACACGACTGAGCGACTTCACTCACTTTTCACTTTCATGCATTGGAGAAGGAAATGGCAACCCACTCCAGCGTTCTTGCCTGGAGAATCCCAGGGACGGGGGAGCCTGGTGGGCTGCCATCTATGGGGTCACACAGAGTTGGACACGACTAAAGCGACTTAGCAACAGCAGCAGGTACATGTCCTAGTGTGTCCACAGGTGAACTCATCACCTTTCCCTGAACGTATTCCTCATCTAGATCAATGGCATTGTTTGGCCCTGCAGACCCTAGACCCTGGTGCATCACTGGGATCAATCCAGTGCTATCTCCCCACTCCTGGCTTGTAGTCTGCTTATCCAACTTTGGTTCTGGTTCCCATTTGGGCTTAGTTCCTGTCTCCTTGGTTCCTGACTTGACACAGCCCCTGGCTCCAGTTTCAGATTTTGCCTTAGGCTCCTGAGTCAACCAGGAGAGGTGTCCCCTTCCAGTTTAACTGGCCTAGTCAGGTGCGGGGCATCCTAGACCATTCCTGGTAGGTCTCTGCTGTCTTCTTACTGGTCACCACACTTCTCTTCAATCTATCCTGACTCCCTACAACTCACACACACACACGTACAAAATTAACATTGAGTACTGGCTTGAACATTTCAAGATCTGTCAAAGCCTTTAGACAATAAAGTATAAGTCATTGCTACATAACTAAGGGAAGCTTGCCATCTTGGAGCTTCTATTATGCACCAGCTAGTAATAAACTGAGAATCTGTTTTAACCAACATAAAAAGCACTTATTGGGATATGTTTTGTTGTTTCTATATTTATCAAATATTATGTTTACATTTTCTTAATTTTATTTTCTAAATTAAAAGATCCATAAGGGTGTTAGGGTTAGGGTTTTCTTACTGAAAAAAAGACAAGAATACATCAAGTATGATTCCATTTATATAAAATTCTAGAAAATTCAACTAATTTATGGTGGCAGCAAGCAGATCAGTAATTGCCTAGGCACAGGGGTTTGGGAGGAGGAAAGACCAGACTGGACTTCCCTGGTGGCTCAGTGGTAAAGAACCTGCCTGTCAATGCAGGTACGCAGGTTCGATCTCCGGGTTGGGAAGATCCCCTAGAGAAAGAAGTGACAACTCACTCCAGTATTCTTGCCTGGAAAATCCCATGGACAGAGGAACCTGGCAGGCTGCCCTCTATAGGGTCGCATAGAGTCGGACATGACTTAGCTACTGAGCACGCACGCGGGACTAGATTACAAAGAGACATGAGGAACTCTTTGAGGGTAATGAATATGTTCTTGGTGTGGTGATGTTTTCATGAGTGTATATTTGTATGTCAAAACTCATCAAATTGTATACTTTAAATAGATGCTGTTTCAGATCAGATCAGTCGCTCAGTCGTGTCCAACTCTTTGCGACCCAATGAATCGCAGCACGCCAGGCCTCCCTGTCCATCACCAACTCCCGGAGTTCACTCAGACTCATGTCCATCGAGTCAGTGATGCCATCCAGCCGTCTCATCCTCTGTCATCCCCTTCTCCTCCTGCCCCCAATCCCTCCCAGCATCAGAGTCTTTTCCATGAGTCAACTCTTCACATGAGGTGGCCAAAGTACTGGAGTTTCAGCTTTAGCATCATTCCCTCCAAAGAAATCCCAGGGCTGATCTCCTTCAGAATGGACTGGTTGGATCTCCTTGCAGTCCAAGGGACTCTCAAGAGTCTTCTCCAACACCACAGTTCAAAAGCATCAATTCTTCGGCGCTCAGCCTTCTTCACAGTCCAACTCTCACATCCATACATGACCACAGGAAAAACCATAGCCTTGACTAGACGAACCTTTGTTGGCAAAGTAATGTCTCTGCTTTTGAAGATGCTATCTAGGTTGGTCATAACTTTCCTTCCAAGGAGTAAGCGTCTTTTAATTTCAGGGCTGCAGTCACCATCTGC
>NW_011494912.1:5025498-5025646 GCF_000754665.1 Bison bison bison | reverse complement strand
AAGCAGAGACATTACTTTGCCAACAAAGGTCCATCTAGTCAAGGCTATGATTTTTCCAGTAGTCACGTATGGATGTGAGAGTTGGATTATAAAGAAAGCTGAGCATCGAAGAATTGATGCTTTTGAACTGTGGTGTTGGAGAAGACTC
>NW_011494912.1:5021936-5025398 GCF_000754665.1 Bison bison bison | reverse complement strand
GATACATGACCACAGGAAAAACCATAGCCTTGACTAGACGAACCTTTGTTGGCAAAGTAATGTCTCTGCTTTTGAAGATGCTATCTAGGTTGGTCATAACTTTCCTTCCAAGGAGTAAGCGTCTTTTAATTTCAGGGCTGCAGTCACCATCTGCAGTGATTTTGGATGTTGTTTAATGTTGATTAATTATATCTCATTAAGCTATCAAAATATGTATACTTGGGCTCCAGGATCCTGTAGGAATAATGTGGTCAGCTTATGTGTTATATAGTATTTGGAGAAGGAAATGGTAGCCCACTCCAGTATTCTTGCCTGGAGAATCCCATGGACAGAGGACCCTGGCAGGCTACAATGCATGGGGTTGCAACAGTCGAACATGACTTAGTGACTAAACCACCATCAACAACCACCACCACCACAAGGTATTAAATCAAATTCAAACTAGATGTGGGGTGGGGAAGATTTCATCAGTTACAGAGAGGCAGGTAATAAGACAACTATGACTCCCACAATGGGTTTCCCAGAGATAGATTCCATATCTGGAAACCAGGCATCCCCAGAACATATAAAACAAGTGGTCCCAACATTGCTTGGAGAGACTGGAGGAACTGAAAGCAGTGAGCAGAGTCTTATCATCTACATCCTGGGGGAGGGTTTCCCTCAACCCTTGGCAAAGGGTTTTGCTGCTGCGGCAAGTGGGAAATCTTATTTTTAACTCACTCTTGAGTTTCACGGAGGAAGGTAACTCACTTGAGTCTTTCTCCACAGGGTGCCTCCAAACCACAAATTCCCGATTCCTACTCTGATTTATTCTAATAAGAAGTAGGCTGATCCCTTAATCCCTGTTTAAAGGGCCCCTGTTTACTGAAGCTATAAACTCTGGGCAAAGGCTCACAAATCACTCTTTAGCTCGGTCCGGAGCAGGAGGTGGGCAGAATGGACAGAAGGAGGTGACACTGGTATGCAGCCTGTCTGTTTTCCTGGTAGGTACACTCTGGTGAGGGCCCCCTCCACCCCCGTCCCATGCTGGGAGCTCTAGATCTAGCCTCCACTCATATCTACTCTGCTCTGAGCCTGGAAGGAGGGCGGTACCTGACCCATCACCTTAGCCCTCTTCTTCCAGCTGGGTTTGGCCAGTAGGAGGCGCTAGTAGGAAGTGAAAGGATGGGAGGGATGGAGGTTGGGGTCTTCGGTAACTGATCTTCTACCTTAGGCCACAGTTCTTGTCAGGTGCCTCGTCTCCATGACTAGAGCAAAGCCTGGAAAACTAGGTGCCAGCTAATCTCATCCCAGAGAAAGCCAAGGGGAGCCACTCCAAGGCCTCGCCTCCAAACACAGTCTAAGAGAAGGCAAAACCAATGTGCTTGCGATGCAACTGTAGCCTCAGTGCAGATCCCTCCACCATGGTGGTGGTTTAGTCCCCAAGTCGTGTCCGACTCTTGCGACCCCATGGACTGTAACCTGCCAGACTCCTCTGGCCATGGGATTTCCCAGGCAAGAATACTGGAGTGGGTTGCCGTTCTCTTCTCCAGGGGATCCTCTCAACCCAGAGGTTGAACCTACATTTCCTGCATTGGCCGGTGGATTCTTTACCACTGAGCCCCAGGGAAGAGCCTTCCATCATGTGCCAATCCTTCTTCTATAGAAATTCTAGGGCTTCCTTGCTGGTCCAGTAACTAAGACTCAGTGTTCCCAATGCAGGGGGCCCTGATTTGACCCCTTGTCAGGGAACTAGATCCCACATGCCGAAACTAAAGGATCCCGAATGCTGCAACTGAGACCTGGTGCAATCAAATAAAGGAATATTTTTTAGAAAGAAAAAAAAATTCTAATTCTGGCCCCAACACTGCCTCCTCCCTCCCCCTCATTTCCTTTGTCCAAACCTATTCACAGAACCCATCACTTCATGGCAAACAGATGGGGAAACAATGCAAACAGTGACAGACTTTATTTTCTTGGGCTCCAAAATCACTGCAGAGGGTGACTGCAGCCATGAAATGAAAGACGCTTGCTCCTTGGAGGAAAAGCTATGACCAACCTAGACAGCATATTAAAAAGCAGAGACATTACTTTGCCAACAAAGGTCCATCTAGTCAAGGCTATGATTTTTCCAGTAGTCACGTATGGATGTGAGAGTTGGATTATAAAGAAAGCTGAGCATCGAAGAATTGATGCTTTTGAACTGTGGTGTTGGAGAAGACTCTTGAGAGTCCCTTGGACTGCAAGGAGCTCCAACCAGTCCATCCTAAGGGAAATCAGTCCTGAATATTCATTGGAAGAACTGATGCTGAAGCTGAAACTTCAATACTTTGGCCACTTGATACGTAGAACTGATTCATTTGAAAAGACCCTGATGCTGGAAAAGATTGAAGGCAGGAGGAGAAGGGGACGACAGAGAATATTGTTGGATGGCATCACCAACTCGATGGACCTGAGTTTGACTAAGCTCTGGGTGATAGACAGGGACGCCTTGCTTGCTGCAGTCCATGGGGTTTCAAAGAGTCCCACCAAACTGAGCGACTGAACTGACTGATTCATAGAACCTCCCACAGGATTGAACTCTCTCCTGGCTTGCTAGTGGAGGCCCTCCTGGGCTCTCACCTACTGCCGGTGTCTCCCCATTGGTTCCCTTCCTTCCCGTCGCCCCCAGAATCCCATCCACACGATGCCAGCTGGCAAAGCCGGCAGAGGCTCCCCGGTGCCTACATAGGCCCACCCCCTCTACTGCTTCTCTATTGAATGTGTGAATTTTTTCAAAAGCTGTTAGTCAAAAAAAAAAAAAAAGTAACGCCTTTCTTTACTTTGAGTTGCAAAAAAGCATTTATTTTTAAAACACCAAAATTGGCATTTGAACAGAAAACTTAACTTTCTTCAGCATCTCGGCTAAGGATCTTACTTCCACCCCCCTCCATCCCCCACACGCCTGTCGTCAGTACCTTGGCTGACGACGGAGCAGGATGGGAGGGGTGTCCCAGAGCCGGGGATAAATATTAAAATGTCCACATGGGCTTCTACCAACGAACACATCCTGACCAGATCCAGAGGGTGAGAGGTTTGGAAAGGTGTCGAGAAGTTTCCACTGACCCAGCCCAGCGCTCCCTGGTCTGCGAACATTACAAAAGGGATGGGCAGGGATTCGGGGCAGGGGCAGGACGAGGGAGAAGGCGGTGGGAGCAGGGTGGGAGCCGCCACCCACGGCGGCCAGGTTTGCGACCCGCTGAGCCAACCTGCGCAGGCCCGGCCTCAGGGCAAGCGCATCCTGGGACGCGGGCCGCCGAGCTGGTCCATCGCGCGCGCTCCTGTCTCCGGCCCGAAAAGAGTTAACAGGCCAGTCCCAAGCGGGCCCGGATTCCCTGCGGGAGGCCCAGCTCACCGCCAGCTTGACCCCCGCCCACCAACCAAGCCGGGACCTCGCGGCGCCCGGGGTGGGGTGGGGAAACTGGGAGAGTGTGGCTCGCGGGG
>NW_011494912.1:4991844-5021718 GCF_000754665.1 Bison bison bison | reverse complement strand
CCTTGGCAGAGTAGCAGCGCTCTCAGCCAATGGGAGGCGGGCGCCTTCCCGTTAGCGCCGGATCCCGGTGGATAGGGAGGGGCGGGCGGCGCCGTGGGGATCCCGGGGCGGCCCAGGGCCCCTGACTCGGCTCCGCGCGGCGACATGGACCGGATGGCCAGCTCCATGAAGCAGGTCCCCAACCCCCTGCCGAAGGTGCTGAGCCGGCGTGGGGTAGGCGCGGGGATGGAGGCGGCGGAGCGGGAGAGCTTTGAGCGGACTCAGGTGAGGACCGGGGCGGGGTGGGGGGACACCCCGGGTCGTGCACGGCTGGGGCATCCCGCAGTGTCTTGGAGGGGACTCGAAGGGAGTGGGGATCTTGCAGGCCCAGGGAAGGACGGAGCACGGGGGCATCTGTGTGGTGGTCAGGGCGATCCGGGAAGGTCGGGGACCCCGGGGGCATCCCGGCTGGCCTGGGGGAGAGGGCAGGGCGGCTCCGAGCAGCTGGCACGATCCGCGCGGCGCGACCGACTGGAGCCGGTCCCAGCAGGGCATGGCAGGGGTCACGGGGGCGGTGAGAGGGGAAGGAACGGGAAAAGGGGGCCGAATGGAAGGGGTGCCCCTAGGCTGGGAAAGGTCCCTGGGGTGGGGGCCACAGGGGGGTCGCATTTGTGGCAGCGGAGAGTGGGGCGCTGAGTCGGGAATGTGAAGGCTGGGGCGCCCTGTCCTCTCCGCTCGATCACTTCAGGACTACGTTGACATTCCCCCCATCCCTAGCATCCCCTTCCTTGTGCCTCTAGCTTAGCTCACACCACCCCCCAGCTGTCGGCCTCGGAGGACCGGACTGAAGGGGTCTGAGCCGGGAGGAAGGAATTTAGGAAATGCGGTGTGTGGCCGAGTTTGGAAGATGACCGGGGGCTGGAGGAGGGGGCCGGCCCAAGGACAGAAATTGAGGCTCTTGGACCAGTGGCCCCGATTCTGGTCAAGTTGAGTTGTCCCGGGGTGCCCAGAACCCTGAATCGGGGTTTTGATTTCATCCCCCCAAATGTGCCTGACAGCTAATAGGCAGCCTGCCCTATTTGTCCAGCCTGAGCAGGGCTAGGGGCCAAAATTCCTCACTGTCATCAACAAAAAGCCACAATCCATTTTTACCTCCGAGTTTTAATGCCTGGTGTATTGATTGGACTGAATAAAGCTGACATGTTTATGGTGTTCATCGGCTCGTTTGTATGCAAAATCCATTTCACAGGGCATAGCACTTCTTTTAATCCTACTGCCAAAGTTGTATGGGCAGGTTTGTTCCTGACTCGTGCTCACTCTTGCTCTTGGAGTGGAACCTTTGAAGATCCAGGGGGCTTCCGCTGCCAGAAGCTGGTTCTGCTGTTCTATTCTGCTCCCCATCCCCCCCTCCCCAAACTTAGTACCATGTGAGGGAAGGGCAGTGGGGTTTTAGATAAAGATTGTGAGGTCCTGATTGAGTGTTCTATGTAGGGAATCTTGCAAAGAAGGAAGGTTTTCATGAAAACCCAGGGGACTTCCTTCTCTTCTTTTTCCAGGCACCTCTGGCCCTTTGCAGGTTTGTCTGGGTGGTGTAAAGTAGGCAGTGTCCCCTCCCTAGGTCATCATCCTACCCCACATGTGATGGGAGAGAAGGCTCTTTACTTCTCTCTCCCAGGGTCTGGCTGGGTTTAAGCTTTATTTTCTGACTCTGTGGATTGGACCCCAGAAAGGAAGGAAGATACTTGTCTGCTATGGGCATTATGCCCTCGTCTAGCTGTCTGGGCACATAAGGCTTCTTGCTCCAGGAAACAGTGTAAATCTTTCTTGTAATGGACAAGGAAAATAAATGGTAATTCATTCCTTCTAGAGTCTCCAGTAAAAACTGGAGCAATAGAGAAATACACATAAGAGTTTGACCCATTATAGTGATGGAAATTAGGTTTGTGAAAGTTTCTCTAGCTATCCAGGGACGTCCCAACAAGGAGAGTCTAGGTCAGTGTTAGGCGGTATCTTACATTCTGTGGGACACTGATAATTGGCCAGATTTGAGCTAGTGGCTTGTGTGTGTGTATGTGTGTGTGTGTGTCTGTAAGGGAGGTAGAATGAATCAAGAAAAGAGTTTCTCTGTTGTTGAAACTATTAGGGGAATAAGAGAGTGAAGAAAAGGAAAGAGAATAATCCTAAAACCTCACCTTAGTCAATCTGCAAAAATGTGTATTGTTTAATGGCTACTTATCCAATGTATGGGTGTGCTAGTCACTCAGCTGTGTCTGAATCTTTGCGACCCCATGGACTACAGCCTGCCAGGCTCCTCTGTCCACAGAATTCTCCAGGCAAGAATACTGGAATGGGTAGCCATTCCCTTCTCCAGGAGATCTTCCCAACCCAGGGATTGAACCCGGGTCTCCCTCATTGCAGGCAGATTCTTTACTGTCTGAGCCGTATAAACATGAGTTAGAAAAAAAATTTAATGAGTTAAGAGAGCATGAGAATCAGTGAAGGCAGACTGATGATTGTAACTGATTATGTGTTTGGCACTGTTCTGAGTACTTTATTATATCACCTTCTTTAATCTCAGTAAAGTGCTGTGTGGTGATATTGACAAGGACCTATGAGGTGAGTATCAACCACATTTTACTTGGAGAAAATTGAGGCACAGAGAAGTTAAGTAACTTGCCCAAGGTCACACAGCATGTCGTGATCCCAACCTTTAACCGCATCTCTGTGTGGCCTCTGAGTACTGGGCAGAGCACTGGAATGGGAACTGGAAGAGGCTGAAGTCTGATAGCCGGGCACATGGAGGGGCTGTGTGGCCCCAGGCAAGTTTTCCAACTTTTCTTAGCCTTGGGTTCCTTATTGCAAAATTGGGATACTACTTACCTCACAGGTTGATTGTGGGAGACTCGATTAAATGATATACATGGAGGCATTTTGTAAACTGGGGAGCAGTGTGGTGGTGATAATTGCTATAATCTGAGGGGGGAGGGGACCAGAAAAAGGCCAAGTACTGGGGCAGGCTGTGATGAACTGGTCAGTAGAGGGACACAAGTGTTCCTGGTTAATGCAGTGATTACCAGGAGTGATTGCTTCAAGTCCAGGCTGCCAGGGTGCGAAGCGGGTGGGAGCCCTCCGAGGTCTGAACCCCATCCTTCAGCCTGAGCGGGCACTTGCTGGGTAGGGAGGAGGGATGGGGCATTCCAGGAGAGAAGGTATGGTCTGGAGGCGGGTGTGAATGAGATTCATCAGTTAAGGTGGACAGAGCAGAATCGGCTCCTCCCACCTCCAAACGCCTTGCGCCTTGCACCTGCTCCCTGTCCTGTCCCCGTTTCCCTGTGACCCCAGCACCCCGTGAGCTTCCTGAGGGCGGGACGGTGTCTCGCTCTAACTTCTGTCCTCATGTGCCCGGGGCTGGTGTTAGTGGTGAAGTGACGGTAGTCTTGGGTCCAAAGTGAAGGGTTGGCCCCGGCTGGTATGCCTGGCCTGGATGGGGAACTAAGCTCTGGGCCACAGGGCACATCTGTAATTACTTGATGTTCTTTCTTAATGGCCCCCAGTTCCCTCCTGGTCCTGCTTTGTCTCTGCACTGTCAGCCGGTGGCCCTGCCCCAGGCCCCTCCAAGGACTCTGAGTTCCCTGCTTTCCTTCTGGTCGGGTTTGTGCTCCAGCTGTCTGTGCCCTCAGACCAGACTTGTTTTCCCACCGGTTGTCAGCCTCTTCCAGGAAGCCTTCCCTCCTCAACTCTCCTGGGATCATCCTTCTATTTCATGTGATCACTGTCCCTGCCAGCCCCCGGCTCCAGCTAGACCCCCGGTGTGCCCCCCACTCAGCCCATCACCAGCACCCTTCAGGCTCTGGGGACATAAAAAGCAGTTCTTGCCCTCAAAAAAGCTACAGTAATAATGATACGTAGCCTGGAGCACTTTACAGTTTATAAAGCTTTAGCACTGTTGGGACTGCACTGTGGTTGGGTGTTATCACCCTCATTGTATGGATGAGAGCTTGGTAACTTGCCCAGGACTGCCAGTTGGTGAATGAAAGGGTCAGAATTCAAACCCGAGACTCGGGGTTCTAGGCCCTGGTTCTAGGTCTCAGGCCCTGTCCACCACACTGTCCTTATATCAGCCAAGAGGGCGATTCTGGAATGAATCAGGAGGGTTGCCACTCACAGACAAAATGTCCTGTCTGTATTTACTTAGCTGGCAAATGGTTTTCTCCATGGTTTGCTTGTTTTTTCAACATCCTCTTAGTGAGTACATACTGTGAAGGGGATGCAGAGATGAGTAAGATAAAGAGACTGGCCCCAGAGGAGCTCATGAGTCAGCGGGGAGGTGGACCGGCCACAGCGGGCCTCCTCCAAGGGGGACAGAGGACCCACGGCGCCGGCAGCACTGGAGCCAGTAGCAGGGCAGGACCTGCTGCATCAGAGCCTATATTTCAACCAGACACGGAAGTTTGAGGTGCTGCACTCTGTGGCAGCTGAGTGCTGGGATCAGAAGAGAGCACAGGGCTCTGGAAACACAGAGGAAGGGACAAACCCTTAGTCACACTCTCTTGGATGGAGCCCACGACAGAGTAAAAGATGCTAACCAATCATATAATGAGAAGAGCCAGGAGACAGAAACAAATATTTGTAAAGGGCTTGCTGGGTCCTAGGGACTTGCTAGGTGATTTATAGCCATTATCTTATTTGATAGCTCAGGCTCAGAGAGGCCAAATGACTTTTCCAAGGTCACACAGCAAGCGAATAGACCAGCCAGGGCTTCAGAAGCAGATGGCAAGGCCTCTTCTCCACGTTTACATCATCTGCCATCTTGAACATGATCTTCAGCAGATGCTCAGCCTTCAGTTCACCAGCTGAAAAATTTTGGGGTTGGGCTGGAGGGATCAGTGGTTCTTAGACCTGGCTACACCGAAATCGCTTCTAACATAAAAGATTCTGTATACTGTCCCCTGCTTGCTCCCTTAGTCAGTACTGAAAACTAGAAAGGATGCTGAGAGCTTTCTTTGGCTCTGTGGTTTTGTTCTCTTCTGGTTTCCTCCCAATGATACTAATGAGAAAAGCCAGCATCGATCACACTTACTCTGTGCAAATATAGAGGCCTTGCACAGACCTCCCCTTTTAATCGTTACAAAAAACTTACAGATTATGAAGTGTTAGTCACTCAGTCACATCCGACTCTTTTGCGGCCCCATGGACTATAGCCTGCCAGGCTCCTCTGTCCATGAAATTCTCCAGGTAAGAATACTGGAGTGGTTGCCATTCCCTTCTCCAGGGGAATCTTCCCAACCCGGGGGGTCGAACCAGGTCTCCTGCATTGCAGCCAGATTCTTTACTGTCTGAGCCACCAGGACCCCACCCTGTTTTATAGATGAGGCAGTTGAGGTTGAGAGGCTTAATAACCAGCTCAAGGCTCTGAAGTGAGTAAATCACAGAGCTGGGACTCAAAGCCAGGAAGATCGGCCCGCGAGCCTGGTTTTTCCGACTGCCAGCCCTGTGGCACTGCCTGGGCCCCTCTGGCTCTCGTCCGTCTTCCTCCCCTTGGGGAAACTTGGGATCCCCAAGTCTCTGTCCTCACCCCACTTCTCTTTTACCTCCTGTCCACTTCCTCTGCCCTCATTTCCATCTGATGGTTTCTGTTCTCACCCCCATGACACCGACTTCCTGGCTTCCGTGACCACTTCCCATTGGACATCTGCTCCCTGATAAACCACTCATGCCCCAAACTCCACTTGGGCCTCCCCAGCCTGTGAACACCTGAGCCCTGCTGCCATGACTCCCATCATCTCCCAGGATCCGCCGGGAGCCCTCCCTGCCTCTTGCCTGCTCTTGCCCTCTCTTGCCCGGAGCCCTCCCTGCCTCTTGCCCACTCTGCCACACTGTATTCTATGATGTTTCTCCTATCCTTCCCTCCTTGGCTTATCGCTGTCCCTACCCTATTTCCTCTTGCCTGCATCTTTGTAATCCCATCCTTCCTGCCCCCTCAAAGAGCCTGATGACTGGTGGATTGTCCCTAATGCCCAGCACTGCCCGTATAACTCGCTCTTTCCAAAAACCTGTGCTGGCTGCCCAGAGACCCTGCAGGGTGTGGTGCCTTCGGGGTCCCTAACCCCTGTCCTCTGCAGGCCTTAATTTACAGAGCATCCTCCACCAGGCAGCTCCTGTCATCTGGTTCAGGTGTGCAGGGGCCATTCCCTACTGTGTGTCTCTCCTGTTCATCTATGCTCACATCTTGGCTTCCCTTCCACACTGGAAGTTCTTTTTTTTTTTTCCCAGTATTTATTTATTTGGCTGCACCGAGTCTTAGTTTTGACATAGGGGATCTTAGTTCCCCGACCAGAGATCGAACCCGGGCCCCCTGCATTGGGAGTGTGGAATCTTAGCTACTGGACCAGCAGGGAAGTCCTAAGACTGGAAGCTCTTGAGGGCAGGGTCTGAGTCTTAGCGGGCCCTTGCATGAGGCAGGCACTGGGGCCTGTTTGCCAAACATGTGAATGTACAGCAGTCAGAGGATCTACAGCAGCCTGGGGCCGTAGGCAGGCCTCTGCTTGCAGAACGCTTTTCTTTGCACATTTCGGAGGTTCCCTCTCTGTCTCCTTCAGTTTCCCTGATAATTGTATCTCACTAGATGCCTGCCCTGTGTGCCAGGCCTGGGCACCCAGGGTACCATGGAAGTACATCACTCAGCTCCTGAGAGCTTGGTTGGAGAGTTCACTCAGGAAAGAGCCTGATGGGGCTGGAAACAGAATTAAGGCTCACGGGTAATGATTTGAATTTCCATCAAGTTCAGACACTTGATAAACATTCCCAAACCGTGGTCTTGGACTTCCCGGGACTTCATTCTGCTTCAGGTCAGATCTTTCTGAGCTAGAAGAGGTTACCAGGAAGGGAGAGAATCCGGCCTGGTGTCCTGGGCCCCTGGACGTGGCCAAGGGCAGTGGCCTCTGTGCAGGCGCTGGAGTTTGGGGCAGAGCATAAAAGAATTTAGGATGATTGTGGGAACAGGAAGTCTGGGGATGTTAGGATGAGTATAAGAATAGGAAGTCTGGGGATGTTAGGATGAGTACAGGAACAGGAAGTCTGGCTCTGCCCCTGCATCTCATTGCAAAATGAGGAGGCTGGAAAAGATTTCTGAGGGTCCTTCCAGGTCTCAAATATTTCAGCTTTAAAAAAATATATATTTCAGCTTTTAGAACTCCTGTAAGCAACCTTTCACATTAAGATCAGGACACTTGTTTCTTCTGAGCTGTCAACTGCTGCCTTGAAAGGGGTTCCCAAATGCCCCCTGTTTGTGGGATGGGGCTCGGGTACCAGTGATGTGGGGCTCATGAAAGGATGGTGCTGCTCCTTAGGAAGGGATGGGGTGTGTCCGTGTGGTCCAGGAGAGAAGATTCCCAGCCCCACTTGGGCTCTGAAAGAGTTGCTTGCTCGCAAGGCACTGATGAGGCTCGTTTTATGCTCCCCATCTGTGGGCCCACTAATTCCACTACCTCAGGACCAAGTGTGCAGGGGGCCTGGGTGGGGTGCGGGGCGTAGCCTGGCGCGGCAGGACCATGGGCCAGCGGCCAGGGCTTCTCCCGCATCCAGAAGGGTTGGTGGCCTGGAGAGGTGCCCACCTGGGAAAGGGAACTTGTCAGCCCCACCTCTTGGCAGGATGGTGACTGCTTCCTGTTTTCCTGTCTGGGCAGGCAGGGAGGAGCCCTGTTCCCAGCTGTGGGCAGTGAAGTTGGACGCTGGGGGGAGAGGGCTGGGGACCCAAGGTGTCGTCTGGCACAGCCTGTGGGGGAGAGAGCACGCATCTTCTTGGATCTGAAAGGCCGCGCTTTACTGCCACCTCTGCTATTAGTGCTCAGAGAGCCCAGGAAGCTGGGCTATTCAGGAAGCCAGTGTGGCCAGTCACTTCTTTTAACTACCACTGTGTGAAGTTTTCAAAGTACGTTTACAAGTAACCTCTTTTCAGCCACGGAGCAACCAGGCAGTAGGTAATTTTGGTCAGTTCTCAGGCATGGACACTGAAGCCCAAAGAGCATCTGTGGCTTGCCCAGGAGCACCCAGGAAGTGGCTGAGGAGCTGAGGCTGGAACCGGGTGGGTCTGATCTCAGATTGTACACTTTCTTTTCCAAACTCCTAAAGCTGAAGCCTGGCCAGGGCTGGTAACTTCAAAAAAGTACAGAGGTGTTTTTTTGTTTTTTTTTTTAACTCCCTAGATTTTGTTTCAATTGATTTATTTGGACATTTGAAATTCCTCCCAGAAGATATTTTGCAATACATCACATCCCAAAGACAGAGGAGCCTGGTGGGCTACAGTCCATAGGGTCGCAAAGAGTTGGACATGATTGAGTGACTAAGCATAGCACAACATAACTGTCAGATAGAGTAGGAAATGGCAACACACTCCAGTGTTCTTGCCTGGAGGATTCCACGGATAAAGGAGCCTGGCGGGCTACAGTCCATAGAGTCACAGAGGGTCGGATAGGACTGAGCACAGCACAGCACAGCACTGTCAGAAAAGCCTGTATCCAGAATATGTTTAAAAAAAGGAAAACCAGAAAGGACAACCCAATAGAGAAACAAGCAGGAGGAACTTCACAAAAGAGGATAAGCAAATAGCCAATAAACATATAAAAAGGTGGACAACTTTGTTAGTAAGCAGGGAGGTAAAAATTGAAATTACATTGAGATATTGCTATATGCCCATCAGGATGAAAGAAATGAAAATGGGGAAAAAATTCACAGTGCCAAGTGTCAGCAAGCATGTGAAGCAATGAACGCGCTCCTGGACTGCTGATGGGCCGGACACTGGGGCAGCTGTACTTCAAAGCAGCCTGGTTGTCTCTCTGGTCAAAGCTATGGTTTTTCCAGTAGTCATGTATGGATGTGAGCATAGCACCATAAAGAAGGCTGAGCATCGACGTACTGATTCTTTTGAACTGTGGTGTTGGAGAAGACTCTTGAGAGTCCCTTGCACTGCAAGGAGATCCAACCAGTCCATCCTAACCTGAATATTCATTGGAAGGACTGATGCTGAAACTGAAGCTCCAATGGCCACCTGATGTGAAGAGCCAACTCATTGGAAAAGACCCTGATGCTGGGAAGGATTGAAGGTGAAAAAAGAGGGTGGCGGAGGATGAGATGGCTGGACAGCATCACTGAGTCATGGACATGAGTCTGAGCAAACTCCGGGAGATAGTGAAGGACAGGGGAGCCTGCAAAAGAGGTGGACACCACTTAGTGACTGAACAACAACAGCATTAAAGATTAGCACACTCAGTAACCCACCAAGTCCACACCAAGCAATATGCCCAACAGAAATGTATGCCCACACACCAAAAGGTATTCATAGAAGAGTATTATTCATAATCATGTTGTGTAATAACCCCAAACTAGAAACAACTCAGGAGCTCATCAGCAGTAGATGGATAAGTAAATCGTGATCTTGTCTCTCATGGGACTACTGTACAGCAGTGAAAATAAACAAACTATAGCTACCCTCAACAGCATGGGGCACTCTTTTTTTTTTCTGATAGGGACCATTTATTTTGAAGTCTTCATTGAATTTGTCACAATATTGCTTCTGCTTTATGTTTTGTTTTTTGGCTATGAGACATATGGGATCTTAGCTGCCCAACCAGGGATCGAATCTGCATCTCCTGCATTGGAAGACGAAGTGTTAACCACTGGACCACCAGGGTTAAGTCACAACATGACTCTTACAAACATAATGTTGGGGGCGGGGGGAGAGACGGACACTCAAAGGACAACTGTGAAGATTTCCATTTATATTAAGTTCAAAAAACAGGCAAAGCAAAACTGGAACTTAGGGGTGCTTGCATAGATGATAAAACTGTAAAGACAAAAGGGACTGATTATTCTAAGAGCCCAGATAAAGGTCACCTCTGAGTGCAGGAGAGATGAGTGAGGGGGAGGGTGTTCAGAGCAGGGGCACTTCTGTGGTTCTGCCATGCATCTGTGTCCTGGCCTGGATGGTGGTTTATGATAATTCATTAAGCTGTACTTTTTCGCTTCATGCAGTTCTCTCTATTTATATATTTCAGAATACAAAAGATTATAAAAAGCCTCTTTCCAGGGAGTAGGAGACTGTCTTGTGGAGGCTAAGTAAGAACCTGCCATTTAGATATCCACCCACGCTTTGAGGTCTCTCTCAAACACAGCCTCCCCCGTGAAAGTGCCTCTGACGCTGCCCTAGAGCTGGGAAGTGTTTGATTTATGAATCATGCGTCTACAAGCTGCACACTCCAAGCGCTGCTGTAACACGGAGCGGGGCGGGTGACACCTATCATTAGGCTACACTTAGCATGGTGCCCTCAGCTCCTGTTGACGTGTGTCTTGTGTCTCCCTCCCTCAGTAGCAGACAGGTGCTCGTTCCTCACTCATCTTTTGGTGAGTTGCCCCAGTGTCTTGCAGAAGGCTTTATACCAGCCCCAGCTCAGGATGTCTGTTAAATATGAAATATATTAGAGAGAAGTTCTCAAAGGAGAGAATGAGAGAAGAAAGTATGTCTCTAAGCTCAAAAGAAAGCACATTTGAATAAACCAAAGACCCAGATGGTAGGCACAGAACCTCAGACTTGGCTCCTGCTCCAAAGATTTAGATCAAGCCAGACATGATGAAGGAGAAGAGGAGGAGAGGAGGGCGTCAGAGGATGAGATGGCATCGCCAGTGCAATGGACATGAACTTGGACAAACTTCCGGAGATGATGAGGGACAGAAAGGCCTGGCGTGCTGCGGTCCATAGGGTTGCAAGGAGTCGGACACAACTGGGCGACTGAACAACAACGAGGCGTGATGAGCCACTGTGAGAACCTGGGAGCTTGAGGAGTGTCACCTGGGCACACGGCAGAGATGCTGACCTAACAGTGACTCTTTTGAGGTCTCTGTCTGGCTGCGTGGTCCCTCGGCCAGCCCCTGGTGACTGCTCTGTGAGTTAGCGCGTCTTACCTAGGCTGCCACGTGCCCCTCTCCCGTACTGGCCTGGATGCATATTCCTTCTCTGGTCTTCCTTGGATCTGGCTTAACTGATGCTATATTCTTCCCTCTCATTTCCCATAATCCATCAGAAAGATACACAGGCGTGAGTGCGTGGTTTCCTCTCTGAGCAAGATCAGCTTCCCTTGGAGTCACAGGTGAGCCCAGGGCTCTCCCTCTCCAGGATTAGCATGTGTGTGCTCATTTGCTCAGTCATGTTCAACTCTTTGCCACCCCGTGGACTGTAGCCCACTAGGCTCCTCTGTCCCTGGGATTCTCCAGGCAAGAATACTGGAGTGGGTTACCGTTTCCTACTCCAGGGGATCTCCCTGACCCAGGGATCGAACCCACATCTTTTGGGTCTCCTGCATTGGCGGGAGGATTCTTTACCACTTGAGCCACCTGGGAAGTTTCCAAAAAGATGCACATCGAGTGCCTTTTCTTTGTCCCCTCAAGTTCCTGGTACAGCGTCTGGCCCTGAGCAACTCTCAATACAGGTTTATGGAATGAAGGATAAAATCTTTTTGGTGAAGGACTGAGTGAGCATCAGCCATTTTTGGTCCCAGTTCTGGACTGTGAACCCTGATTTACAGTCCCTGAATCTGGGATCACATGAGCATAATTGGAGCCACCCAGAGGGACCCTGGAAACCTCGTCCCTTTGATGTAACTGTGGGTGGTCCTTGGGGACTTCCTGTTGATTGCCATCTCCCTGACTCATGCCTGGAAGTGACTTGCCATCTCCTGCTTCCCTTGAGATCCTTATTCCAGGATGGGACCTCCCTGTGCAGCCGAGGTCCTGTTACTGCTAAGAAAAATCTAACACAAGCAATGAAAAAAGAAAGAAGGAAGGAAGGGAAGGAAAACCCTGTCTATCTAAACCTGGACTCCACCTCCTGCCACAGACCTGCTCATTCTTCTTTGTTCTCAGTTTCAGAGAAACTCAGTTTACAAACCATCCCAGGCCGTTCCACTTGGAATTGTCCCACTCATTCTAAGAGACCCCTCTCTTCTGCATGGACCTCTCCAGCTAGTCATCGAGTCCTACTCTTCTTGTCTCCTTGACTGCGTCTCACATCACCCCGACTTCTCCGCCACCCTGCCTGAGTTCAGGCCTTCATCTCAAGACTTAGCTATTTATTGCACGGCCCACCTGGCCCTCCTGCCCTCCAGTCTTGACTGTCATAAGTTCTGCCCTTGCCTTGGCTGCCAGAGTTGGGTTTTAAGAGGTCCAAGTATTTATATCACTCCAGATTTTAAAAACCTCTGTTATGTGTAACTCTAAGCTGAAACCCAAGCTTGTTGGCATGACACAGAGCCAGGCTTTGCCAGCCTTAATGTCCAGCCACCGCCGCCAAGCACCTTAGAGTGCTCCCAGCACGACCCAGGCTTCTCCACTCCTGGGTTTTTCCAGGTGGCAGCCTTCTCATCTGACCAGAACACCTCTCCCATTTTATCCACCTGCCAAACTCTTTCCATCTGGTAAGTCCCACCTTCGTGGCCACTCCTGTGGAAAGTCCCCCTCCCTTCTCCAAGCAGATTTAGTGAATGGTATTTCTGTTCGTCGGTCTTCCCAGGTGGCACTAGAGGTAAATACCCACCTGCCAATGCAGGCGATATAAGAGACGTGAGTTCAATCCCTGGGTTGGGAAGATCCCTTGGAGGAGAGCGTGGCAACCACTCCAGTATTGTTGCCTGGAGAATCCCTCGGACAGAGGAGCCTGGTGGGCTACAATCCATAGGGTCACCAAGAGTCAGACACAACTGAAGCGACTTAGCACGCATACACTTGTGTCTGTTCTGTGTTAGCATGTTTATCTGGGTGTCTGTCCCACACTGGACCATGAGCTCCACTATAGCTTAGCTCTGCACCCCGTGCACAGGATTCAGCACCCAGAAGGACCTTGGGAGATGTTTATTGAGTGAACTAATGATGCATTTTAAGGACCTGATTGTGTTTGATTGTTGTTGCAACAGAAGAGGGAAGGGGCCCAATTCTCACCCAGGGCAGGTGCTCCCCACCAAAGTGAATGCATTTGATCTGTGTCATGTTGACCTGAAACGAAAGTTTTGGCAACACTGTTCAGATAAATGTGAGCATGTTTTAGGAGTGGAGACTTCAGTGGGAGGGACAGAGGTGGTTCTTTGTGCAGCCACAGTACACACCTGGATGGGAACTAGGAGCCAGGATTCCTGGTTTATGTTCTACTGGCGGGCTGATTGGTGTTCCTTCTGCATCTCAGAAGTGTGATGTAGCAGGTAGAAAATGCCCCCACCATCAGCATAGCCATATCTTCCGTTACATGGCAAAAGGGACTCTGTAGATGTAATTAAGGACCTCAAGATATGGAAAGAAGGGACTTCCCTAGCTGTTCAGTGGTCAAGACTCCCTTTTTCTAATGCGGGGGGCGTGGGTTCAATCCCTAGTCAGGGAGCTAAGATGCAACATACTGCGTGGCATGGCCAAGAAAAAAAAAAGAAACAGGAGCCTGGAGTGTCCAAGTGGGCCAGTCTGATCACATACCCTTAAAAGCAGAGAGTCTTCTCTGACTGCCAAGTGGAAGGGAGACATGGCAGAAGGGAAAGCCAGAGGAATTCCAAATGGGAGAAGGATTCAACTTGCCACTGCTGGCTCTGATCGGGAGGGGCCCACATACAAGGGCCCAAGGGACCCTCTCGGAGCTCAGAGTGGCCCCTAGCTGACACAGCAAGGACGCAGGGACCTCAGGTCTTAAACAGCAAGGAATTGGATCCTACCAACTACTGGAATAACCTTCAAAGTGAAATCTCCCCAGAGCTCCCAGTAAGGAATGTAGCCCTGCTGACACCTTGATTTTTAGCCCAGTGAGATCTTACTGGCCTTCTGACCTACAGAACTGTGAGATGATAAACGGGTGTGGTTTTTAGCTGTTCAGTTTGTGATAATTTTTTTACGGCAGCGATAAAAGCCAATCCAAGATGGTATTAATAACAGGTAACTCGCGCTACAGCAAGAAGCCCAGTGGAACCCAAAGAGGCCACCCTTTAAACCTCCAGGGACACTTGTTATTTCATCCGTGCTTTCTGTGGCCGTAGAGAAAACTTTGGATTTCCACACTTGGCGCTTATTCACAGACATTTTCTCCTGGAAAAACAATTCAGCAGCCTGTTCAAAACATTCTTTCCTGCTGGGCCATGGAGTTCTCTGGTGCAGTTCCAAGTTTGAAGATCATAGGTGTAAGTTACTTAACCTTAAAATTTTTTTTTGTTTTTGATCAAGTAAATGCTGTGCTATTTAAAAAAACAAAAACAAAAACTCAGGTGGGAAATCCCAGAGTTACTATAGGATCCTGATGGTGTGTGCACTCGAGGGAGCTGACTGAAAGTCAGGAAGCGCAGGCGGGAATAAATGCAGGGCTTCCCTCAGGGTGGGCCTGCCCTGTCCTGAGACTTACTTAGGTTCACTGGTGGTTTGGAATGTTCCCCAAACTCTGGGCTTAGTCCCCGATGGGTCAGCAGGTAAAGAATCCGCCTGCAGTGTAGGAGACACAGGTTTTGATCCCTGGGTCAGGAAGGTCCCCTGGAGGAGGAAATGGCAACTCACTCTAGTATTCTTGCCTGGGAAATCCCATGGACAGAGGAGCCTGGTGGGCTGTAGTCCAAGGGGTCGCAAAGAGTCAGACACGACTGAGCACAGGGCCCATTGTAGCAAAGTTAATCTCTTCATTTTGATGATTTTTTCTAGGGTTATATAAGATGTTAGTTAATATAAGGGGAAGCCAGGCAAAGATGTACGGGAACTCTGTACTATTTTTGCAATTCTTCTGAAAGTCTAAAATTATCTCAAACTAAAATGTTAAAAAAAAAAAAAAGAATGGCATGTTGCTTGGCAAACGTTAGGGCTGAGTAAATGTACATTCCACTGCTCCCTTGGGTCATCATGGGGACCCTGGAGACCCCACAGACGGAGGGATGGGACAGTGGGGTCTGAGGAGGGAAAGTGTGGAGAGTCTGGGCTGCATCAGGGGAGGCAGCAGGGCGGGGTGCCTTCTCCAAAGAAGACCTGCTCGGAGCTCCCCCCTCCCCTGCCCCGGCCCAGGTCTCAGAGGGAGAAGTGGCCATGGAGGACCCTGTCTGTGGTCTCGCAGATGCGCTGCTGCCAGCCTCCACCTGCTGCAGTCAGACAAGCTTAGCTCCAGTTCCAGTTTGGTTACTTATCATGGGAAGGGGGCAAGGCTTGGGAAAGCTCCCAGTGCATGGGATAATGTACTGACATCTGGGCTCAGTGAGGGATTTGAATGGGAGGGCCCAGATCAGTAGCCAGTGCCAGTGGTGGCTTCCCCTCCTGGGAAACCGTCTCGCTTGGCCCCCACAGAAGAGCCCATCACCCTGCAGGGCCCCCGCACCAGTTGCTTTGTGTCCCTAAGGACCCTCTCTAGGGATGCCCTTCTGAGTCTCACAGTTCGTATGTCTCGTTGGCCCCATGACTTAGAGCTTGTGCAAACCATAGGATTTGCCTATAGGGAAATGTACAAATCATTGGGTGAGCGAGTGAATGAATGGGTGAACAAGTGAGTAAATGAATGAGTGAACCAGTGAATGAGTGGAATGGGTGAGTGAATGAGTGAGTAAATGGTTGAGTGAGTGAATGAGTAAACACATCTCCCTCCTGCCCCTCTGAAAGAGGACAGTATTTACTATATATGATTATTGGCCCAAATGCTTGCCCGGTGTCAGGCTGTCCTCTGGGATGACTCTGGGAGTGTTCAGACCAAGCACCCTTTTATTAGGCTTTTTCTCCTTCTCTCTTGGGTGCCAGTCACCTCTCCAGAAAAAGCAGTCAACTCCTATCTTACACTGTTTGAACATCTCCAGCTCTGACGCTGTTTGTCAGTGCTTTGGAATTCTCCAGGCCTCTCTCCTTGTTGCTGAGAACTTTTTGCCACAGGAAATCAGGCTCATTTTAAGGGCCAAACAGTCACTAAATATAGCCTCCTGGCATAGATATTTAAAGAGCTGTGTTGGTGATGTTATGTCTGAACAAAGAAGAAGGAGAAAATAACTTTTTTTCTTGATAGAAAAGTGAAGTTATATCAGATTTTCTGTGGGTCCGCAGGGAGCCGAGCGCCCTGGGGGGTGTCAGTGTCTTAATTATGGAATCACCAGCTTAGGGCTTGGGGTTTAGATTTCTGTTGCCAGCCAGTCATTTCTTGAAAATTCCTTCTCCTCTCCATTTAAAAATACCTCCTGCCCTGGTAAATTACCTTGGACAAGTGTGACCTCCCTGCCACGCCCAGGGGCAGGGAGGGGGCAGTGCACAGGGAGGTGTAAGAGATGCTCTGCCCACCCCAACTCCACCCCCCGGGACCGCAGGGGCCTAAGTGGAGAGCCCACCCAAGTGCTGGTTGACCAGACGACAGAAGTGGAAGGAGTGGGATGGGACCCTGGGATCTTTATTTGGTGAAAAGCAGAGTTTAGAGAACGCTTCCTGCCTCAGAGAAAGGTCTGGACTGAAACTCCACTCACACTGGTCGGGTCCCCGATGGTGTGGGGGTGGGGCTTCCGTGGGGGCTAACTGCATCCCACCTCTTCTTTCCTCTGGCTTCCACCTAGGGCTCATCGGGTGGTCAGGATAACATCAAGAGTATAAAGCTTCAGTGGTGATGCTTTGTTTTTTTGTTTGGTTTGGTTTTGCAAATGTTCCTTTTGGAATATATAAACAGAACTATTCTGGGAAGTTCTTCTGAACTTACACCTCTTTCTGTAAGAAGCTTTGTGCAGTGGGCTCTCATAGTCTTTATATGTGTGAAGATGTCTGTATTTCACCATCCTTTCCCCCCTATCCTGTTATAACCAAGATTTTATCAATATGTACCTGTTTGGTGGTCAGTACGCAAACATCAGTTCCTAGGCTAGTATTAAAAAGCCTACACAATGGAGCTACCAAACTGCCAAAGAATTACTCAGCCTCTGTTCCAGCTTAAAATTTAGAAACTCTTTATCCATAAGTAGAGGACACCAGAGCTCAGAATCTTCAAATATTGCTAACTTGTAAGCCTTTTGTGAGGAATGTCCTGATAACACAGGATATGATGTCTTTCACATTCTATCCACAGCACATTAACAGGTTTGGGGAAATTCTGGACCTTTGCTTGCATGATATTGCCACAGAGAGTGTGCAGTTCTGATAAGGAGACAAAAAGACCATATAGAAGACACAGAGGTGATATAGTAGGGAAAAACACAATTACGAAAAATGGATCATTTAAATGACTGTCATTTGGGCTGTGTATATTTCAGGGGATTTGAATAATGCCCTTCACAGTCTATGGAATGTTAAGTTTACATCTAACAAACCTCCCAACATTCCACTAATTTCTGGTCTTGCTGAGATTAACCAGCACACAACTTTTACCTCTTAAAAAGGCGGTTGCACTTTTGTATTTAAAGATGTATTTAGGACTTTCTCAGTGGTCCAGTGGCTAAGACTCTGTGCTGCCAATGCAGGGGGCCTGGATTTGATCTCTGGTCAGGAAACTAGATCCCACATGCCACAACATGCCACAAGAGTTTGCATTGTGCAACTAAAAAGATCCAGCTGCAATGAAGATCAAAAACGCATGCTGCAGCTAAGGCCCCGTACGGCCAGATAAATAAATACGAAAGAAAGATGTATTCAAACAAGGGATATGGTGGGATTCCAAGCTTCTTAAAAATATGTTTCCAGAATTCCAGAAAACTTGCCATTTCTACAATAGTTACGCAACTTGCTTCTTGGAGTTGTAGGAGAAAGGTTTCTAAGAACCACCACTAAGACTGGTCTAAGACTGCCTTGTTTCCCACCACTTTGGAGCCTAAAATATCTTCATTTTCAGATTCTGGCTCTGCTGTTAAGTCTCCTTTAGTCTCTACTTGATGATCCTCCTCTGCCCATTTTCTTTTGCTTCCTTTTCCTCTTTTGTTGAGACTTTTTTAGCCAGAAGATTTATCCTTTCCTATAGCCTTTTTTTTTTTGCCTAAGATTCCATTTTTTTCCAAAGCCAGATTAGGTGACTATTTGCTGGTATTTTGGGTGTTTCTCCTTAGTGCCCATTCAGCAGAATTGGCTTTTGTTCTTGGTATCTTGGCTGCAAGTGGTGCCTGTGGACACGGTGGGGCAGGGGTGCTGGGCCAGATACCTGTGGGTGCCGTGCAGAGACATTCCCAGAGCCAGGAGCCTGATCATTCCTCCTCCTGCTACCTGAGCTGCTGGGATATAAGATGGAAGTGGAATAACAGATGGAACAGAATTAGATTAGTTATTTTCTTCAGTGCTCTGAAGCTGCTAGTCTGTTGTCTTCAGACAGTTAACCTAATTGTCAATCCCCTGTGGATAATCTCCCTTTTCTCTCTGACAGCTTTCAGGATTCTTTCTTTTTAATGTGGTGCACTCTGTACACTGGCATTTTAGTTTATTGTTCTTGGGACTTGTGTTAGCTTTTACTCTAATTCTGGATGTCTTAGCCATTATCTCTTGGAGATTTTTGCCTCTGACTTTTACCTTTATTCTCCCTTTTGCAACTCTTATTAAATGCATCGTGGAGCTTATTGTTCTGCTTGCCATTTTATTTCATCTCTCATTTCTACTTCCTGTCTGTTTTTCTGTGTTTTCACTCCAGGTGATTTTCTCAGTTTCACCTTCCCATTTACTAACTCTCTCTTTAGTTGTGTTTAAACATACCCTGATTTCTAGAATTTCTATTTAGTTCTTGTTAAAATTCACTTGCTTGGGACTTCCCTGATGGTCGAGTGGTTAAGACTTCACCTTCCAGCACGGGAGGCACAGGTTCAATCCTCGATCAGGGAGCTAAGGCCTCAGGTTCCTCTTCAGAATTCTCTTCAGAGTTCCCGCCTGGAATTTCCCAGAAAGGAACGCTGGAGGTAGAATCAAAGACCAGTGTCCCAGGGACTTCCCAGGTTTCCCAGTGGTTAAGACTCTTCGCATCCACTGAAGGGGGCACGGGTTTGATCCCGGGTCAGGCAACTAGATCCCATGCTGCAGCTAAGAATTCACACGCTGCAACTGAAGACCCTGCGTGCTGCAACAAAGATCGAAGACCCCACCTGCTGCAACTAAGACCCAGAGCAGCCAAATAAATAAATGACTAAATATTAAAACAGAAAACAAAAACAGAAAGATCAGTGTCCCAGAGACTTCCCTAGTGGTCCAGTGGTTAAGATTTCATGCTTCCACTGCAGGGGGCATGGGTTGGATCCCTGGTCGGAGAGCTAAGATCCTGCAAGCCTGATGTGGCAAAAAAAAAAAAAAAAATCGGTGTCCCAGTTTTGGCTTCAAGTCACACTCCCTGTATGATCTTGGGCGAGTTACATCTCTATAAAGGGAGGACCACTGTACCAGTTAGCGTAAATAAAATGTATAAGAATACAGTGTGAACATTGACACAGCTCTGGGAGGGTCGATGGCAGTCATTCTCATTTAAGGGTAAAAGTTTGCATGTTTCAGTGAAGGGCCACGTGGGTGCTCCAGGGTCATGAAGCCCTGTGAGACTTTTCTCACCCTCTTCTTATTGGTGTCCTTCATACATCATTTTTTGTCTCTGCTGTGGGTGTATAGGTGGTAAGCATCATGTCTGTCAGCCAACAAATTTATTTTTGAGGGCTTGCTCTATGTGACAGGTGTAAAAACCAGATTCTGCCCTTGTGAAGGCTCTGCCTGGTCCCCGGAGGGACAGGGGCCCTGTTCTCTTTGGCTGGTTCTCCAGAGTTTGATCAGGGCTTTGACTGCGTGGGTTAGTTGCAATGCCTGCCAAGAAGATCTGCCCAGCAGCCTTCATCACTCAGCAGATAAGGTTTCCTAAGCGCCTGCAGTGTCAGGCGCCAGGAGTCAGGCATGAATCAGACTTGATTGCTGAGTTCAAGTTGCTCCTAGACCCCAGGAAGAACAACGGGGGAGCTGAACGGTCACCGGTCACCGCAGTCTGCTAGCCACAGAAGCAAAGGATGCTAGAAAGGGTGGGAGGAGCCCAGCGAGGCAGGATTAACTGTCTGAAGTTGCTTATTAAAGAGCCCAACTGGTTCTAAGACTGCCAGCTGGAGAAGAGTAGGAAGCCCTGTGCAGACTGGAGGAGTGGGGAGCCCTCGGGGGCAGGTGAGCCTGGAGGAAGGCTTTGGAAAACTGGGGTGGGGTAGCTGAGGGGAAGAGGGCGGAGGAAAGCATGAGTGAACAGGGACTACTGCAAGCAGAGGCCACAGACTGGCGGCCCAAGGGCTGGATTCTTTTGTGGGCTTGTTTTATTTGGCCTGCACATGATTTTTTTTTTTTTTTTTAATGGAACTCAGTGTCTTTACACAGAGAATACACTCTTTCCTTCACCACCATCCTTACCATTCCTCATTTTCATCACTGGCCTGTCTGAACACATTTATGGAATGAGCCTAGACCCCTGCCCTGCCCTGGTCACTGAAAACCCAGAAAAGTCAATGGAAAAGAGTCTCCGTATAAGGAATACAAGTGTTGGGAGTGAGATTATAAAAATCAACAATATTTTGGCCTATATATCAGCAGCCAGCTTGAGACTGTACCACAGGACAGATCTTAGTCAGTGCAGCAGCAAGACCATAAAACACCCCTGGAAGAATCTGAGGGGCTTCCGTGCTCCCAGTGCAGGGGCCCATGCTCCATCCCTGGTCAGGGAGCTGATCCCACATGCCTTAACTAAGCATCCCAAATGCTGCAACCAAGACCCGACACAACCAAATAAGTGTTTTTAAATAAGAGATTCTGTGAAATCTCTACGCCTTCACTTACATTTACTGAGTGTCTGCTGTGTATTTTATTTTAAATTTAAAATTTTACTTAATTTTTGAAGAGATAATATACTTACTTGGTTAAAAAAAAGCAAAAAGGCTCCTTCCTGTTCCTGTCCCCCTATTGTTGAGTCCCTGCTCAACTCCAAGAGAGAGAACCACTCACTGATTCCTTTCTGCATCCATTCAAATATTTTATTTTTATATATAAGCAAATATACATATAGTGGAATATTACCCTCTTCCCCACTATTAATACAAATGATAGTTCAGAATCTTGCTTTTTCAGGAACTTTCCTGGTGGTCCAGTGGCTAAGACTCCATGTTCCCAGTGCAGAGGGCCTCGGTTCAATCCCTGGTCAGCAAACAAGATCCCACCTGCCACAGCTAAGAGTTTGTATTAGTTAAGTTAAAGTCGCTCAGTTATGTCTTGACTGTTTGCGACCCCATGGACTGTAGCCCTCCAGGGGTCTTCCCAACCCAGGGATCAAACCCAGGTCTCCCACACTACAGGCAGATTCTTTACCATCCAAGCCACCAGGGAAGCCCAAGAATACTGAAGTGGGTAGCCTGTCCCTTCTCCAGGGGAATCTTCCAGACCCAGGAATCAAACCAGGGTCTCTTGCATTGCAGACGGATTCTTTACCAACTGAGCCACCAGGGAAGCCCAAGAGTTTGCATGATGCAAGAAAAAGATTGTGCATGCCCCAACTAAAAAGATCTAACATGCTGCAACTAAGATCCGATGCAGCCAAACAAATAAATATATATATATTTTAAAGAATCTTGTTCACTTAACCAACCATCTTGGCAGTCTTTATATGTCAGCAGATAAAAGGTTTCCTCATTCTTTTGTACAATATCAATAAAAATACTGATTTGAGATAAGACAATGGACTCCAGAATAAAACAGCTTGAATTTGAACCTGGTTCTGTCTCTATGACCTATGACCTAATTGTTTCTCTATGCCACACTTTTTTTTTCCCCATGTATAAATGGAAATGATAGGTACCAACTCAAACTGATGCAAGAATTTAGTGAGATGATGCTTATAAAAGGACTTAGGATAATGCCTGGCATCAAGTGAATCCCCCAAATATCAGCTGCTTTTCTTATTCTTCTTAAAGTGATGAATACTACACACACAGGGTAAGGTAAAGGAATAAGGAGTGACTTGGCGGGTGGTATTTGAGATAGAGGGGTCCTGTTGAAAATTGTAAGACTTTACTGAGAGATAGGAAGCAGATGAGTTAATGGAGAGACGTACTTTGTTTGGACTTTGTAGAGATGTCAGCTCTTCTAGTATAATTTGTATTTGTCCTATTTGTAACCAAAGGGCTTCCCTGGTGGCTCAGTGGTAAAGAATCCGCCAGCCAATGCAAGAGATGCAGGTTCAATCCCTGGGTTGGAAAGATCCTCTGAAGGAGGACATGGCAACCCACTCCAGTATTCTTGCCTGGGAAATCCCATAGACAGAGGGACCTGGCGGGCTACAGTCCAAAGGGTAGCAAAGTTGACTTGGCCTTGTTGACTGAGCGACTAAACATCTGTTTGTAACCAAAACCCCGGTAGAATTTATTTTGGAACCTAAGTTTTTCCAAAATTTATCAGGAAGTATAAATGAGAAGAATGTTAAAATTTTGAAAAAGATTGTGGTGGGGAGAAACTTTCCTTATGAAATACCAAAACCCATTTTAATGATTAAAACAGTGACTTCCTCATTTAAGAATAAGTAGATTGGGATTTCCCTGGTGGTCCAGTGGATAAGACTCTGTGCTCCCAAGGCCAGGGCCCCGGGTTCTGTCCCTGGTCAGGGAACTAGATCCCACATATTGCAACTAAAGAACCCACATACTACAATGAAGAAAGGTCCTGCATGCCACAGCTAAGACCCAGTGCAGCCAAATATTTTTTAAACAAAGGAAGTACAGATCAATAGAATAAATAAATAGGATAAATAGTCCAGAAACATACTTTATACACATGTAAATTAAGTATATGTCAAAGGTGGCCTCACACTTCAATAGGAATGGAAAGATTACTTGATAAATCAGGTGAGACTTGTTTGGTTAGCTGTTGGGGAGAAGAGGATGTTTTCAGTGCTCACCTTAAGCTGCTGCTGCTGCTGCTGCTAAGTCACTTTAGTCGTGTCTGACTCTGTGCGGCCCCATAGACGGCAGCCCACCAGGCTCCCCCAGGATGGAGGAGCCTGGTAAGCTACAGTCCATGGGGTTGCAAAGAGTCAGACACGACTGAGCAACTAACATTTTCACTTTCTGCTCCATTGATGCTTCTTAAGCTGCTGCTGCTGCTAAGTCACTTCAGTCGTGTCCGACTCTGTGCGACCCCACAGACGGCAGCCCACCAGGCTCCCCCCATCCCTGGGATTCTCCAGGCAAGAACACTGGAGTGGGTTGCCATTTTCTTCTCCAATGCAGGAAAGTGAAAAGTGTGAAAGTGAAGTTGCTCAGTCGTATCCGACTTTTAGTGACCCCATGGACTACAGCCTACCAGGCTCCTCCGTCCATGGGATTTTCCAGGCAAGAGTTGTGGAGTGGGGTGCCATTGCCTTCTCCAACCTCAAGCTGCATGCCTGTATAAATTCCAGACAGATAAAATGGTTAAATTTGAGGGGGAAGAAAATCAAACCTTTAGAAAAACACTTGGAGAAGGTCAAAGGAAGTTTGGAGTAGAGGAACTTGAAGTTTTAAAGCCATCAAAAATATCACAGTGAGGATGGGAGCGGAGTCTAAAGGAGAATGGATACACGTGTATGTCTGGCTGAATCCCTTCTCTGTCCACCTGAAACTGTCACAACATTGTTAGCTGGCTGTATTCCAATACAAAATAAAAAGCTTTTACAAATGTCACAATGAAAACAATGTGAATTCATACGATCACAAGAAGTTAAGGGTTCTGTTTTAGTTCTCCAGGTTGGCTGTTATAAAGTGCCATATACCAGGTGGCTTAAAACAACAGAAATTTATTTTCCCACTGTTCTGGAGGCTAGAAGTCCCAAATCAAGCTGTCGGCAAGGCCATGCTCCCTTTGAAACCTACAGGAAGAAATCCGCCCTTGCCTCCTCTTAATAGTTTCTGGTGTTCGCTGGCACTCCATGTTATTCTGTGGTTTGTAGGTGCATCGCTCCAACCTCTGTCACACAGGTGTCTCCTTGTGGGTCTCTGTGTCTCTCTCTTCTTATAAGGACACTAGTCATCTTGGGTTAAGGACCCGCCCTTAACCAGTGTAGTCTCATCTCGACTGAGCAACAACCCTTTTTCCATACAAGGTCCCATTCTGAGGTACTGGGGTTTAAGACCTCAGCACAGCTCTTTGAGGGGCCGTCATTATATCACTGGCTTCGTGCATCAGGGCACAACAGGGAACTTCAGCTAAAGTAGTGGAGTGGCCTTCATCTCTCAAGACTTACGACAATACTAGTGAAAACAAGAATGATAAAGGCCCACCAAGACAAAGGATGAGAAGGGATCACTCGACAATGAGATACCTAACAGTTTAGGAAGAGTTGGAGAGATGGTAGCAAGAGGAGTGCAAATGTGTTCTGCTGTGTGCCAGTGCACTTGAACTTGGAAGCATCATGGTGGGGATGGGGGTTGGGGGGAGGCAGGACTGAAGTGAGAAGATGTCTGTAAGAACTGACACTCCCAACACTGCATTCCAGTAGGCAGGCATTTATCCTGCAGCAGTGGACCAGGTGGGAGAAACTGACCCAAGGGAGATCCTCACTCAGAAACACCAACCATGCTGGGAATTCCCTGGTGGTCCACGGGTTAGGACTCGGCACTTCCACTGCAGGGAGCACAGGTTCAGTTCCTGGTCGGGGAACAAAGATCCTGCAAGCCCGCTGCACAGCTGAAAACAAAAACAACAACAAACAAACAAAAAAAAGAAAACCTCCAGGTGGCAGAGGGTGCTAAGAACAAGGGATTATCCTGGAAGCAGTGCTCCATCCTGATGAGTCAAGTGCATCCACCTCCTGGGCGGGGGATCAAAAGATGCTTCTCTGGAGAAATTCAAGTTCTTAAAGCAAAACCCTCCATAACCTGATCTCTGGGAGGCCCAGAGGTGGTCTGGCTCCCTGTCCACCCGCCCTAAAACAAAATTTGCAAGTTGATACATTCCACCCCCTGGCACTTCCACATGGACCTTTCAACTAACTTTTTAGAGCCTCACGGCTAATACAACAGCCAATCAAGGTTTAGCCAAAGGTAAGGAAAGGCAAGTCCCAGCACAAACAAAAGAACAGTTAGGAAAGAGCAGCTTATAAAAAGACAACGCCAGCTCGGAGGAAATCTGCAGAAACTTCCAAGTAGTTTTCCCATAGAGTTCAAGAGGGCCGTGAACTCAAATTTCATTAGAAGGTAGAGGAGATAAAGGCAGAGAAATCTCTCACAAAGTAGCAAAATAGGACAAAGAGTTGAAAAGCACAGAAAATAGCTGAGAGTCATGGAGAATCAATCCAGAAGTGTCAATATAAATATATTTAGGGACTTCCTTGCTGGTCCAGGGGCTACGACTCCACAGTCCCTACGCAAGGGACCCAGGTTCAACCCCTGGTCCGGGAACTGAATCCCACATGCCACAGCTAAAGCTCCTGTGGACCGCAACCAGCACGGCCATATAAATAAATATTGAGAAAAAAACACTAGACTTCCCTGGTGGTCCAGTGGTTAAGAATCTGCCTGCCAAGGCAGGGGACACGGGTTCGATCCCTGGTCTATGAAGATTCCACATGCCACGGAGCAACTGAAGCCTAGGTGCTCCAGAGCCCACCAGCCACAACTAGGGAGCCACAGACAAATAAACATTGAAAATAAAATGAAATTAGTAAATGAAATAGCAGGGTCATTATATTAATTGGACATCTCGAATTCATTAGGAGAAGGGCATGGAGATCAAAAGTAGGAAGCAGAGTTGGGAGGGTGGGCCGGATGGCGGCTCACTGATGATTAAAGCTGTCCTTACTGCTTGGTTTTGGTGGTGGTGGTGTACAATTCACACGGCACAAAGTGAACCATTAACCATTTGAAAGCATCCAATTCAGAGGCATTTAGTACCTTCAGAGTGCTGTGCAGCCTCTACCCCTCCTCAGTTCTAAGGCATTTTCATTCCCCCCTGCAAAGGAAACTACATACCCATGAAGCCACCCCTCCCTGGGACTTCCCTGGTGGTCCAGTGGTTAAAACTCCACTCTGCCAATGGAGGGGGCCTAGGTCAGGGAACCAGAACTCACATCCCTCAGCTAAGGGTCCCACATGCCTCAACTAAGACCTGGCACACAATTCTTTCTTTTTTAAGCAGCCCTTCCCACCTCTCTGTCTCCTTTCCTCCCCGCCGCCACCCCCAGCTCCTGGCAGCCACTAATCCACTTTCTATCTCTACCCGTTCTGGAAGTTTGATTTCAGTGGAATCACACAGTATGTGACCTTTTGTGTTGGCTTCTTTCACTTAGCATGATGTTTTTGAGGTTCATCCTTGTTGTAACATGTCTCAGTATTTCATGCCTTTTTATGGCTGAATAACATTCTGTCCTGAGAATAATACCAGCTTTGTTTGTTTATCCATTCATTTAACTGAAGGACTTAGGGTTATTTCCACTTTGGGGCTCTTGTGAATAGTGATGCTATGAACATTCATTGTTCAAGGATTTGTTTGAATACCTATTTTCAATTCTTTGGGTATATACCTAGGAGTGGAATTGCTGGGTCATGTGGTAATTCTGTGTTTATATTTTTGAGGAATTTTCAGACCCTTCCAATGAAATTACACTGTTTTACATTTCCTACCAGCAATGTAAGAGGGTTCCAGTTTCTCCACATCCTTGCCAACACCTGTTATTTTCTGTTTTGCTTTTGTTTTTTTTTTCAGTTGACAGCCTAGTGGGCGTGAAGTAGTATCTCATGATTTTGATTTGCATTTCCCTAACGACTAATGATGAGTATCTTTTCAAGTGCTTTTTAGCCACTTGTGTACTTTCTTTAGATAAATAAATGTTCGTTTGTGTTCTTTATCTATTTTTAAACTAGATTGTTTTTCTTTTTGTTGCTGAGTTGTAAGTGTGCTTTATATATTCTGGATTTGTTGTTGTCTTAGTCGCTAATTTGTGTCTGACTCTTTTTCGACCTCATGGACCATAGCCTGCCAGGCTCCTCTGTCCGTGGGATTCTCCAGGCAAGAATACCAGAGTGGGTTGCTATTTCCTTCTCCAGGGAATCTTCTCGACCCGGGATCAAACCCATGTCTCCTGCATTGGCAGGTGGATTCTTTACCACTGAGCCACCAGGGAAGCCCCTATATATATTCTGGATACTAGACTCTGATCAGATATATGATTTGCAAATATTTTCTCTCTTTCTTTGGTTGTCTTTTCACTTTCTTGATAGTGTTACCAGCTGACTTTAAAACTATATTCATGTGTGATTTTGATGATCTTTATTAAAAAGTTGAAATCAGTAAAAGAATAAAATCATGGATAGTATTTTTTTAAGATAATATGTTTTAAAATGATAGAGTATTTAGAGTATTTTTTTCCATTTTTAATTAACAAGCAAAATATTAATTAAAAAAACAACACCACAACAACAAAAATCCCTAAAGTTGGAACTGCAGTAAGTCAAACTGCTGCTGGAGTTCAGAGTAAATGTCTTAGTATATAAACAACTTATACAGACCTCTAAGAAAGACACAGACACCAGTAGGTGTCATGAATAGATGACTCAAAGGAAAAAAAAATTCAAAAACACAAGAAAAATGAGAAAATAAAAGATGCAAATTAATAAGATTGATACATTTTTTTCTAGTGACAAAATTAAATAATGGCAGGATATGCAAAATAGATACTCTTCTGATAAAGAAAGTACAAATTTATATGCCTTTTTGGTAAGCAATTTGGTACAGTGTGTCAAGAATCTTAAAAATATTACTCCTTTTGACCCAGTAATTCAAGCTCTAAGAATCTATCCTAAGAAAATAACTTGAAATATAAAAACCTCTTACATACCAAGATGTTTATCATGTTTGTGTGTTAGTTACTCTACTCAGTTGTGTCCGACTCTTTGGCACCCCATGGACTGTAGCCCGCCAGGCTCCTCTGTCCATGGAATTCTCCAGGCAAGAATACTGGAGTGGGTTACCATTTCCTTCCCCAGGGGATCTTCCTGACCCCAGGGATTGAACCCAGGTCTCCTGCATTGGCAGGCAGATTCTTTACCATCTAAGCCACCAGGGAAGCCAGTTTAATAATGGAAAATTGTAAGGTCTTCCCTGGTAATCCAGTGGTTAAAGATCCACCTTCCAAAGCAGGGGACGTGGGTTCGATCCCTAGTTAGGAAACTGAGATTCCACATGCCTCAGAGCAACTAAGCCTGTGCACCGCAATGAAGACCCAGAGCAATCAAAAAATAAATAACAAAGTTGTTTTTTTTTAAACAAAAGTAATGAAAAAATTTAAACAACCTAAACATTCAACAGATGGTGGATGAGTAATTTCAACTTCAAGGAGAAAAATGACATCTAAAAGTTTATCTAGGGACGTCCCTAGTGGTCCAGTGGTTAGGAATCTCGGTGACAATGCAGGGCAGGGAATTCCTGACAATTCCCTGGTCAGGGAACTAAGATTCCACATGAGGCTCAGCAGGTAAGCCAGGGCATTGCAGCTAGAGTCCATGCGCCTCGACCAAAGATACCACATGACCAAATGAAGACCCCCGTGTGCCCCAACTAAGATCCGATGCAGCTAAATAAACAAATTAAAAAATGTTTTAAAGTTTATCTGGAATATGGTCTAACCCTCTCTTTTTAAAAAAAACTTTTTTGTTTTGTATTGGTGTTTAGCCAATTAACCGGAGAAGGCAATGGCACCCCACTCCAGTACTCTTGCTTGGAAAATCCCATGGACGGAGGAGCCTGTTAGGCTGCAATCCATGGGGTTGCTAAGAGTTGGACACGACTGAGCGACTTCACTTTCATTTTTCACTTTCATGCATTGGAGAAGGAAATGGTAACCCACTCCAGTGTTCTTGCCTGGAGAATCCCAGGGACAGGGGAGCCTGGTGGGCTGCCGTCTCTGGGGTCGCAGAGTCGGACACGACTGAAGCGACTTAGCATAGCATAGCATTAGCCAATTAACAATGTTGTCATAGTTTCAGGCGAACAGCAAAGGGTCTCAGCCATACATACACACATCTAACCATCCCTTTTTAAAAGATTTCATTTATTGGTAAAAATAAAGATAAAAAGATAGCATAAGGAAAAGAAGGAAATAAATAAAAAGGTTACCTCTGGGTGCAAGTCGCTCAGTCGTGTCCGACTCCTTGCGACCCCATGGACTATACAGCCCATGGAATTCTCCAGGCTAGAATACTGGAGTGGATAGCCTTTCCCTTCTCCAGGGAATCTTCCTAACCCAGCGATCGAACCCAGGTCTCCCACACTGCAGGTGAAATTTGTTAGCTGAGCCACAAGGGAAGCCCAAGAATACTGGAGTGGGTAGCCTATCCCTTCTCCAGCAAATCTTCCTGACCCCGGAATCAAACCGGGGTCTCCTGCATTGCAGGCGGATTCTTTACCAACTGAGCTATCAGGGAAGCCCTCTGGGTGGTGGAATATTAAATAAGCCATCTCCCTAGCTGTTGCACAATCATTGGACCTGTCTCAGCTAGGACAGTTTTCCCAGGATTTCCTCATCTAGCAGGAAGAGGAGGATCAGAAAGTGGAGAAGACAGCTTGGAATGGGCTCTCGCTGCACCTGTGTGATGATTTAAGTAAAGGTTTCTGCCTTCCTTAGGGCTGAGGCATCTGACTCAGAATGCTGGGAAATGCAGAATGCATGAAATTTATTCCCAAGCTCTTCAGTCAGTTCAGTTCAGTTCAGTCGCTCAGTCGTGTCCGACTCTTTGCAACCCCATGAATCGCAGCATGCCAGGCCTCCCTGTCCATCACCAACTCCCGGAGTTCACTCAGACTCACATCCATCGAGTCAGTGATGCCATCCAGCCATCTCATCCTCTGTCGTCCCCTTCTCCTCCTGCCCCCAATCCCTCCCAGCATCAGAGTCTTTTCCAATGAGTCAGCTCTTTGCATGAGGTGGCCAAAGTAAGATCGGAA
>NW_011494912.1:4972126-4991614 GCF_000754665.1 Bison bison bison | reverse complement strand
TTTTGAATATGCTATCTAGGTTGGTCATAACTTTCCTTCCAAGGAGTAAGTGTCTTTTAATTTCATGGCTGCAGTCACCATCTGCAGTGATTTTGGAGCCCAAAAAAATAAAGTGTGACACTGTTTCCACTGTTTCCCCATCTATTTCCCATGAAGTGATGGGACCGGATGCCATGATCTTAGTTTTCTGAATGTTGAACTTTAAGCCAACTTTTTCAGTCTCCACTTTCACTTTCATCAAGAGGCATTTTAGTTCCTCTTCACTTTCTGCCATAAGGGTGGTGTCATCCACTGGAGAAGGGAATGGCAAACCACTTCAGTATTCTTGCCTTGAGAACCCCATGAACAATATGAAAAGGCAAAATGATAGGATACTGAAAAAGGAACTCACCAGGTCAGTAGGTGCCCAATATGCTACTGGAGATCAGTGGAGAAATAACTCCAGAAAGAATGAAGGGATGGAGCCAAAGCAAAAACGATACCCAGCTATGGATGTGACTGGTGATAGAAGCAAGGTCCGATGCTGTAAAGAGCAATATTGCATAGGAACCTGGAATGTCAGGTCCATGAATCAAGGCAAATTGGAAGTGGTCAAACAAGAGATGGCAAGAGTGAATGTCAACATTCTAGGAATCAGCGAACTAAAATGGACTGGAATGGGTGAATTTAACTCAGATGACCATTATATCTACTACTGCGGGCAGGAATCTCTCAGAAGAAATGGAGTAGCCATCATGGTCAACAAAAGAGTCCAAAATGCAGTACTTGGATGCGATCTCAAAAACGACAGAATGATCTCTGTTCGTTTCCAAGGCAAACCATTCAATATCACGGTAATCCAAGTCTATGCCCCAACCAGTAGTGCTGAAGAAGCTGAAGTTGAACGGTTCTATGAAGACCTACAAGACCTTTTAGAACTAACACCCAAAAAAGATGTCCTTTTCATTATAGGGGACTGGAATGCAAAAGTAGGAAGTCAAGAAACACCTGGAGAAACAGGCAAATTTGGCCTTGGAATATGGAATGAAGCAGGGCAAAGACTAATAGAGTTTTGCCAAGAAAATGCACTGGTCATAGCAAACACCCAAGCTCTTACCAGTACCCATTTTGCGCCAGGGACCAAGGGCGCAAAGTTCAAGAAACCTCTCAACACCGGGGAGTTCATATTCAAGATCAAATAAAATCCATTAGGTTTTCAGACCATCTTCCATGCATGCACCTGTCACAACCCACACAGTTGACATCCCTCTACCTGCAGCCGTTTCTAGGTTACCTGAGTGTTCATTTTGTGGACAGTCTTCACCCTCTATTTATTCTCATAGTTTGTGGCCTGGGTTCCTCCTGGACATACAGTCACTGACTGTACTCTAAGGAGACCAACTGCCCTGTTCCCACTGCCAGGGCCAGGGCATAGCCAAAATGTGTGTTTAGAGTGTTCATTCCTATATGTATGAAAGTGAAGTGAAAGTGCTAGTTGCTCTGAGTCCTGTCTGACTCTTTGCGACCCCATGGACTGGAGCCCACCAGGCTTCTCTGTCTATGGAATTCTCCAGGCAAGAATACTGGGGTGGGTAGCTATTCCCTTCTGCACTGGATCTTCCCGGCCCAGAGATCAGACTCAGGTCTCCTGTATTGCAAGCGGATTCTTTACCGTCTGAGCCACCAGGGAAGCCCTTGGATATGTATAGATAAATTTATATCAGGTTGGCCAAAAAATTAGTCTGGGTTTTTCCAAAACATGCATGTATCTATCCTCTGGTGGAGGGAATGGCAATCCACTCCAGCATTCTTGTCTGGTAAATCCCATGGACAGAGGAGCCTGGCAGGCTACAGCCCAGGGGTCACAAAAAGTCAGACATGACTGAAGGGACTTAGCAAGCAGGCATGCACATACATGTATACATAGTTTTCTACAGTGAGCGGGTGTTGCCTTTGTAAAAAATTTGAAAAGAGTCTGCTCTGCACTTCCCTTTAGGGTTTCATTCTGTGTTTGCTCTGTTGCCTTGCTGTCTGTGTCGGCTGCAGGCTGTCCAGAAGGCTCTGAACAGAGGGAGGAGGGGTCCTGGGTGTAGCCACAGAGTGGAGCTGAGCCAGGCGAGCTCGCAGAAGGCGAAGGGGGCCTTGAAGAGAGCTTCCAGTCAGCAGGTCTGCTGGAAGCACTAGCCCTTTGCCCGTCACTCAAGTCGAGGACACCCAGTGCCGTGGGGCCACTGTCTGGCTGCTGGCGGCCGGGGAGATTTCAGCGATTTGAGGTTGTTCTTAGGACCCAGAGCTGGGAGGGTTGTGATGAAGCCCCTCCCGCGCGGGTGCAGTGCAGCTGTCCTGGAGAGAGGGCCAGAGGCCACTGACGGGGGAGGGAGGGCGCGCGGCAGCTGCGGGTGGCGGGCGCAGGGCCGGGTGGGCGGAGCCTGACAGGTGAAGCGCTGTGTCCCGGGTGCCCTCATGCGGAGGGGCCCTCATCCGGAGGGGCGGCCCAGCGGGTCTCCCCTCAGCCCAGCTCCCTCTCATCCGGGCAGGGCTTGGCTGCCTCCCAAGTCGTTCACCTCTTGAGAGTCTCTGCCAAGACCCCCGCCCTCACCCCCTCTTGCAGACCCAGCAAGGTGGGCACCCTGTTGGAGCCTGGACTCCACGTTCCCCGGGTCCTCTTGGCCTTGGACACTCATTGTGAGGCTGAGGCCTTTCTGTTTTTGTGGTGGGGCTGTCTCACTCTCCAGTCACAGAAAGTGCCAGCCATCTCATCCTCTGCTGCCCTCTTCTCCTGCCTTCAATCTTTCCCAGCATCAGGGTCTTTTCCGATGAGACAGCTCTTCACCTCAGATGGCCAAAGTATTGGAGTTTCAGCTTCAGCATCAGTCCTTCCAATGAATATTCAGGACTGATTTCCTTTAGGATTGACTGGTTTGATCTCCTTGCAGCCCCACTCCAGACACCTCCCAGTCCTTCTTAAATGTCAGGTGGATGATGAATGTGGATGTTTGCTGCTTGGGGTTCATTTGAATCCTGCAGCCTCACTCCTGAAGTCCTTGAATAGCATACCCCATCCCGTGTACCTTGGCCTTGCCTGACTGGCAGAGCGGGGATGGATTAGCAGCAAATCCTCCTACATTAGCAAGGAGGAAGTGGGTGCCCGGTCAAAATGGTTTGCTTCTGTTTATGAGTTTTGTAGCAGGTGTGTTCTGGAATGTACCAATGTGTGTCTATATGTATCTGTCAATGCCTCCTTAAGCATCCCAAGATCAAAGGCTTGTAGAAGCAACGAAAACTCATGTCTCCTGAAAAATAGGAATATTAATTTTCTCAGGGCTACTGGATTTGTTTGTTTTGTATTGGGCTTTGTGTGTGTGTATATGTATAAAATGAGGATTTTAGATAAAGAGTTGATTTAGATAAAGAGCTTATCTAAACTTAATAGGCATTATCTAAATGACAGGCATTTAATTTTTTAAAAGCTTAAAAATATACTAAAACCATAAGAAACTGAAATATACTAAAATGGGCTTCCCAGAAGGCTCAGGGGTAAAGAATCTGCCTGTAGGGAGGGGGGTTCAGGTTGTGGAACACATGTACACCCGTGGCAGATTCATGTTGATATATGGCAAAACCAATACAATATTGTAAAATAAATAAATTAATTTAAAAAAATAATAAAAATAAAGAATCTGCCTGCCAATGCAGGAGACGTGGGTTCAATCCATGGGTCCGAAAGATTCCCTGCAGGAGGAAATGGCAACCTGTTCCAGTATTCTTGCCTGGAAAATCCCGTGGACAGAGGAGCCTGGTGGGCTGCAGTCCATGGGGTCACAGGAGTCAAACACGACTGAGTGACGGAGCACACACATGCATATACCAACTATCATAATTAAAGCAGTTTAGAGCTTGGCAACTTTTGGCTTAGTGACAGACAAAAGAGAAAAAATTAGTTTATTTAATACTCTTTCATGGATACAAGGAAATAAATGAGTTTTTCTGAAAGTATCAGTTTCTTGAGAGAGAATTTAACAGGCATTTATTGATTGCTTGACATGAGCAGGTATTGTGCGAGCCCTGTTTGCACCTGTGGAGAGTGGACAAGGCAGGTACCACTTTCATGGGTCCAGTGGGTGGGCAGATTGTTCAACTGCCATGACAAACATGCTCTGGCCATAAAGCAGAACAGGTGCTGTGGGTGAATAATAGTAAAACCGCCTTGGGGATGGCAGGAAAGGAAAAGATTGAGGCCAAGATTGGGAGGAAGAGCAGGAATTAGCTGGAAGAGAAGGTCAAGGACATTCCAGGAGTGGAGAAAACACTTCTCATTCCAGGAATGGTGTGGCATGCCTGCAGGGTAGACAAGGAGGGGTTAAGGGGTTTAAGGTGGGGATGAAGCCTCAGGATAGATGCACAGGATCTTGAGGCTGTGTTGAGAAGGTTATATTTTATCCCAAGGACAATGGAAAACCTTCAAAGGTCAATGAATGTCATGATTGCCCCCTGCACTCTTTAAAGACCTTTTTGGCATATAGTTGTGACCCCATAAATTTTTGAATGAAGTGAGTAGGACAGGATGAAAGGGAGGCCTCATTGTCAAGAAAGAAGGGACTTCCCTGGTGGTTCAGTGGCTAAACTTCCGCACTCCCAATGCAGGGGGCCCAGGTTCAAGCAAGCCCCGGTCTGGGAACTAGATCCCAAATGCCACAACTAAAACAGAACCAGTCAAGCAGAGATCCTGGGAAAGAGGTTTTCAGGAGAAGCAAACAGTATGTGCAGAGGCCCTGAAGCAGGAACCAGCTTTTCAAGAGTCAAGACTGCCTGAATATCTGGAGCAGAGTGAGTGAGGCAGAGAAGGATAAGAGATGAAGTTGAAAGTTATTGTGTATAAAATACATAAAGAAGAACCTACTGTATAACACAGGGAACTGTACTCAATGTCTTATAATAACCTATAATGCAAAAGCATCTATAGATATATATCTGTATATCTGACTTTGCTGTACTCCTGAGCTAACACAATATTGTAAATTAACTATATTTCAATTAAAAAAAATTTTTTTAAGAGAATAGGAGGAAACGAGACACCCTATTATTATGGCTCAGTACCCTGATTTTAATGTCTGTTTTATGAAATCAAAGTGACTGAGAATTCAAGAATTGGCCTTGTATTTTTACAATCACAGTTTAATTTTGAATTGGAGGTATGCCCATGCATTAATAAAGTGTGTAAGGTGGTATGACTAATAATATTAAACTAACATGGTTTCACTGATGGACAGAGTTTTTTTTCATTTACAGTGTCTCACTTGATCTCTACAACAACAATAAAAGTAAGTTTTATTGTTTTCACATTTATTTTACATAAGGGAAAAGAAGCTTAGGGAGTTAATTAAGACTTTGCTAAGAAGCAAGAATCCACGTCTTCTAAATCTCACGTTCTTTCCAATATTACCCCATAAGTCAAGCAGACGACTTCATCTTTTGTTTATTCAAATCCTCAGGGTATGTTGCCAAGGTATCTTTTTTCAGAAAGTCTATTTTTGAAAAATATTAATAACTTGATGCTTTTCCTATTCCAGCGATTATTTTTAATAACCTTTTTCTATTAATAATACTAATGCTAATTGTAGAAAATCTAGAAAAACATTTTGAAATCCCACTCAGATAAGTGCTATTGATATTTTAGTGTTTCTTTCCACTGCCTGCCTATAAATACACTGCCTATAAATCTGTGTGTATATATACACATTTGTTGTTTGGTCACTGAGTCCTGTCTGACTCTTTGCAATCCTTTGGACTGTAGCCTGCAGGCTCCTCTGTCCATGGAATTTCCCAGGCGAGAATACTGGAGGGGGTTATCATTTCCTTCTCCAGGGGATCTTCCTGACCCAGAGATCAAACCTGAGTTTCTTGAGTCTCTTGCATTGGCACGCAGGTTCCTTACCGCCGAGCCACCAGGGAAGCCCATGTATACGTGTGCACTCAGCCACTTCAGTAGTGTCCAACTCTTTGAGACCCTATAGACTGTAGCCCTCCAGGCTCCTCTGTTTGTGGGATTCCCAGGCAAGAATACTGGAGTGGGCTGCCACGCCCTCCTTCTCCTTCCTGACCTAGGGATTGAACCCGCATCTCTTGAGTCTCCTGTACTGACAGGGGGATTGTTTTACCACTAGTGCCACCTGGGAAAGACCCATATATACACATACATATATGTTAATACATTGATAATTTTGTTAGGAAATTGTGCTCATACTGTACACTGTTTCATATGATGTTGTGAAAAGTGACAGGGCCTGACAGTGAAGGTTAATTAGGCCCTGAAGCCAGAATGTAGCAGCCCTGTTTGCTGTGCACCCTTGTCATGCTACTTAGTCTTTTTGGAACCTCAGAGCACTATGAGCTGATTGCAAACCTTCGTGCACTCTCCTCCGATCCCAGGTGATCTCTGTTCCTGGGATCAGGAGCTGGCCTGTGTCTGAAAGCCGCCCTCTCCTTCTCCCCTTGGCCAGCAGGGTCCTCGTGGTCAGTGCCCTCACTCATACCCTCTGATTCGTTGCCCCATGACCTCCGTAACATCCTCTCCAAGCAGCTGACTCCCAGAGCAGGCAGGCCCCTTCCAGTCTCTGGATGATCTCCCGGAGGCAGTCTGTGAGTCTCCAAGCATGTCCCCATACATACAACAGTCTACATATCAACAGTGTCCAGGTAACAATATACAGGCAACAAGGTGCGTATCAACAGCATCCACCTAAGAATGGACATCTTGATGTTGTTTATATCAGCAAACGGACTCTGCTTTTATTTGTTTATTTTGACTTTTTTTTAAACTGCCATACAGAAGGAATGGTTTCTTTTAAAACAATACTTATTTATGGGTCTTCCTTGCCGCTCGAGGGTTTTCCTCTAGTTTTGGAGAGCAGGGATTTCTCATTGCAGTGGGTTCTCTTGTTGTGGGCTCAGTGACCTCTGGGCTCAGTGTTGATTCGAAAACACTAAACCACCAGGGAAGCCCCCAGGGAAAGGGTTTTTAAAGCACGTGTGACACCAAGAAGCTATAAAGAAGTTGAGCAATTTGGCTGTGTAAAAATCAAAAGCTCCAATACAGGAAAAGATACCCTGAGCAGAGTCAAAAGACACAACACCCTCCACATGCAGCTGGGCCTCTAACACTGCTCTGTGACCCCCTTACTTGTTCAGCTTGTACTTTGCAAGAAAACCAAAGTCATCAGGCGTGAATGTTCTCTGCTTCCGCCATCGGACCTGTAAATGTATTGAACTCAAACCCGTCCATTCCACCTCCCGTCTGAAGCTAACACCGCCTCTGTGCTGGGTTCCCATCCACCTTGCCCCAGCAAGCCCGTGGCTATGTTAATTGCCCCAGTCCCCTCGCCCTACCTGCTGCTCCCGGCCTGTCCCTTACCGACCGCCCACTGGGTTTCACCTCCTGGATACGTCCTGTCCCTGTCCTCTCCTCTCTTTCTTCCCTTCGCTGCTCGGGGGCAGGCCTCATCATTTCATGTCTGGACATTGCAGCAGCATTCTCTCGGGTCTCTTTTAACCTGACCATCTTTTTTTTTGTTTGGTTTTATTTTGGCCAGAACTATTTTTTTTTTTTTTCCCCTGACCACAACCCTCGGCTTACAGAATCCTAGTTCCCTGACCAGGAATGGAACCCGATTCCTCGCCAGTGAAAGTGCTGAGTCCCGACCATCAGACTGCTATCTGCACGGCCACCCTTGATATTACAGGCGAAGCCTCTCACACTAAGACCTGCTCGCAGCCCCTGCCATCAATCAGTCTCATCTTCTGCAGCTTGGGGATCAGAGCCCTTGGAAGGAATGCCCTCCTGGGTGGGGGAGCACCTATAATTTGGGAAAAACCTCCCACCCAATTTGAGTCCCAGCCTTGATCTTGACATTGCAAAGCGCTCTCCTCCGTGACCTCTAATTGCCCAGCTCCCCAGACTCACCTGCCTTGGACTTTTGCCTTAGTGACAACAGCCTGCCACACACCTCCCCACCCCTTCCAAGAACACGCTTGCTGCTCTCCTTCAGCAGGGTGGATTCTGGTCATCTTCCAGAACTCCACTCAGCCACCGTGGACCCTGAGCCCTGGGCTGGGTAGTGACACCGCCTCCTCCGGGCAGCCCTAGCATCTTGCACGTGCCTCGGTGGTTTGTTGAGCAGCCTGGTGGTCTGGGTGCCTTTTAGGAGGCTGGTTGGGAGCTGTCTCTAGAAGGTGGAGCTCATATCACCACTTGAGCCTCACTCAGCTTTGGGTTCTAGCAGCCAATTCTTGGGCGATGGGAACTGCCCCACTTCCTTCCTCTCGAGCATCTGTCACAATATTGAAACTGTATTAAAATGATGTCTTTGTGTTGTCTCCACCCTCCACTGTAAGCATCTTGAGAACAGGGACAGTGTTTTTTTCACACTCCCTGGCATGTACCCAATCCTACAGCTGAACCGAAGAGGGATTTGGCAAAGCCCGGACAGGGTTTAATGTTTTCTTGGTCTTTGTACTGGAACAGATGGTCATAAAGACAGTTTATGAGATGTCATTAGGATAAGTGTAAATTCCTGTAGTTTCATCCAAAAGTTACAGGCATGTGAATTTTGGGCGGGCCACTGTGGCTTTGCAGCAGTTTGTGTGATAAGAGGTGGGGATTTTCACGGAGGAAGCAGCCAGGGTGGCGAGGCTGCAGGACGCTGCGGGGAGGTTGACCTGCCCAGCTGGTGTCCCTGAGACGTTGCTCTGTCATTATCCCCACTCTCTCTTGTGTCTTCAGTAATTTTCCCTCCCATCCATCTGTCCTCTCAGCCTGTAAACATGCCCATGTGTCCCCCAACCTTTCTTTCTCTTTAAAATAGTTATTTATTTATTTATTTGGCTGCTCTGGGTCTTAGTTGGGCTTCCCTGGTGGCTCAGACAGTAAAGAATCTACCTGCAATGCGGGAGACCCAGGTTCCATCTCTGGGTCGGGAAGATCCCCAGGAGAAGGGAATGGCAACCCACTCCAGTATTCTTGCCTGGAGAATCCCACAGACAGAGGAGCCTAGCGGACTACAGTGCATAGAGTTGCAAGGAGTCAGACAGGACTGAGCAGTTAACACTTTCACTTTCCAGATCTTATTTGCAGCATGTGGCATCTAGTTCCCTGACCAGGGATTGAACCTGGGACCCCTGCATTGGGACCTTGGAGTCTTAGCCACTGGAGCACCAGGGAAGTCCCTCCCTTAACCTTAAACCCACTTTCCCACCTGGCTTCTTCCTCGAGGTGTCCCCCAACTCCTGTCCTCTCTTTTCACACACCTCTGCCTCCTTGTGATCTGCCCTCCTTTCGATCAGAGAACCCTTTCCCACCTTCAATTCCGGGACACCACGTTCTCTTGATTCTTCCTCCCTGCCCAGAGCTAACTTCATCTTATTGGAAAGATGACGACCCTCCAATGCCAGCTGCTTCCCCATTTCTGATTTTGCCCACCATGACGCTGTTGGATACTCCCCCTCCCTGCCCCCAGCCATGGTTCACCGACTCCCTGCTTCCCTTGAGTCTGTCTTCTCCTCACACCATCATCCATCTCTCTTCGGTTGCAATTCTTGTCTGCCCGTAAACAAGTGCAGATCTTCCCCATCCTTACGCACCCTGCTGGCTTCTCAGGACTCTTCCATCACCTTAGGAACCTTCCTGGGATTCTCTACTCTTCACTGTTAGCCTTCTCCAAAGAAAAGGCCACCTCCCTGCCTTCCTCTTTCCCCTCTCCCCAGATGTTCAGCATCTCACAGTCAGACTTAGATCTGAGTTTGTCAGATCTGAGTTTGTCTGCTGTGGTTGCTCGCTAAATGACGTCAGAGACCTAGCCAGCAGCTTTTTTTTTTTTTTTTCCCAGCCACACCATGAAGTTTTGGGGGTCTTAATTCCCCACCAGGAATTGAACCCGGCCCTCTGCAGTGAAAGCACCAAGAGCCCTAATCACTGGACGCCTTGCAATTCCCAGCACCTTTAATTGAGTGCCTTGCCTCCCCTGCTCTCCCTGGTTCCCATCCTCAGGGATCTGCCTGCAGGATTTGGCCAACTCCTCCTTCGAGGGCAGCGCCAGGCTTCATCTTCTCCTTCCACACTGTCTGGACTTTCTTGGGCTCTGGCAGTGGCCACTCCTCCTATCCTAGATGGAGACTTTGCCTGGGGCTCTGTCCTTGGTCTTTTCTCTTCTTAACACTTTCCCTATTGTTTATGATAATAAATGTATTAAATAAACATATTATCATGTCTGGGGACAGCCTGGAGCATTTAACAGGGATGCTTGCCTACAAGGGGTCCTCAGTGTTCCTCAGGAGCATCAGCTAATGGGAAGAGCATGAGTTTTAATGTAGACAGACACAGATTCTGATGCCGATCCTGGCCTTGATCCTTGTCTGTTGCGTGATCTCGGGCACACTGATTACCTTTCTAATTACAGTAATCGTGAGGATGAAATGTGATAATGGGTGCTCAGAAAAAGCGGCTTCCTTCTCCTTCCTGAGATGGAAGGAGCTGGAAAAAAACGGAGTGGGGTGGGCACCGGCATGGGGGACCCTAGGACACCCAGTGAGATCAAAGCCAAGCATTTGTGTGGCTTCAGGATTCAGAGGAAAGCCATTGGCACGACTGTTCTCATCTGCCAGGACCCAGAATCCTTCCTGAATGATCTTCAGTTTTAGCCCTGGAACTGGCCGGAAGTAGGAGAAGACAAGATGACCTGAAGCAGCATCTGAGGACATGTGAGATCACTGGCTGTGTCCGCACCCATAAATGACTGGCCAGCGGTTGGAATTTTGCTGCACTTGCCCTGGCCCTTTTGGCCTGCACACTGGCCTGCCTTAGTTCACTCTCCTGCTGTTTTTATAGTTGTTTTCCCTGCTATCCTTCATCCCTCGACCCCCACTACATGCATGAATACCAATACCCAACCCTGATGCCCCCTTCCTGACTTTCCCTCCATCGGAGTTCAGCTGCTGGGGTAGGAGATTCCAGGGTCTTATCACAGGTCTCTCAGCTCTTCAGATGTTAATAGCATCACACCCTGTCAGCTGGGAGCTGGGTAGATGTGTATCCCACCTGCAAAATCCTTTGAAAACGAGGAAGAAGCTGGTTAGCCAGCAAGCAGATTTATCTGGCAAGAGCCAGGGTGTCTTTCTCTCTCCCTTTTTTTTTCTTTTGAGCTTTTTTTTCTGTTAACATTTTTAGATCAGCCTCTTTCTTTTAACCTGCCGTGTAGTATTCCTTAGAATTGCTCTTTTTTGTTTGGACTTTGTGCTGTTGTGGGAAGAGTTGAGTTGCTTTTGCTTTTTCCCTAGGAACACTGCTTCAGGGAGTGCCCTTGAACATGACTCATGGGAGTGTTTTTCTAGGACAGATCCCAGGGCTTAGAGCAACGATCCCCAAGCTTTTTGGCACCAGGGACCGGAAGACAGTTTTTCCACGGACCGGGGTTGAGGAGGGGGGTTGGTTTCAGGATGGTTCCATTATATTTATTGTGCACTTTATTTCTATTATTATTATTACATCAGCTTCACCTCGGATCATCAGGCATTAGATCCTGGAGGTTGGGGACCTGTGGGTTAGAAGATATAAGTATATTTATGTATATTTGAAATTTTATTAGATCCTGCCAGATTGCCCAAAGACTGTACCACCACAGGAAAAATGTTTCTTTTTTGGTGTCATCATTTCATGTCTTGCCTAAGAAGGTATTCTCATTGCTAAAGGTATAAACAGATTTTTCTGTATTTTCTTCTCCATTCTTCTGAGTAAGTTCTAACAAGTTTTGCTTTTTACATTTGATCCCACACACCCTGGAGCAGGGGGATTTTTTTTTTTTTTTTCCATTGTACTGGTACCTCCTGAAGAGTCCGCTTTGCTTTTAGACTTGCTGTTCCATTTCACTGACCCATACGTTTACTGCTGTACTACTACGTCATGTTTTAAGTGTTTATCCTTTAAAAATTTTTTTGATCATATAATATATATAAAACATATAAATAAATTATATATATAAATATAAATTTATATATGGATATAAATTTATAAAACATAAATTTTCCATTTTAACCAGCTTTAAGTATACAGTTTAGGGACTGCCCTGGTGGCCTAGTGGTTAAGACTTCACCTTCTAGTGTAGGGGCGCATATTCAGTCCCTAGTCTGGGAACTAGGAGGCTACATGCCTGGAAACCAAAAAGCCAAAACGTAGAAGCAATACTGTAACAAATTCAATGAAGACTTAAAAAAAAATCTTAAAATTATACAGCTCAGTGGCATTAATGACATTCCTTGTGTTGTTCAACAGTCGTCACTGTTTCCACAATTTTTCATCGTTCCAAATAGAAGCTCTGTACCTATGACACAGGAGTTCCCTTCTCCCCTCTAACCTTGTGCCCTGGTAATGTCTACTCTACTTTCCGTGTCTGCAAATTTCCGTATTCTAAATTTCACATAAGCGAAATCATACAACAGTTGTCCTTTTGGTCTGGCTTATTTCACTTAGAATTAGTTTACAGGAGTCATCCACGTCATATCATAAATCAGAACTTCATTTCTTTTTATAGCTGAAGAATATTCCATCGTATGGATATACTCCGGTTTATATATCCGTTCATCTGTTGACCAGCAACTTCCTTTTGGCTGTTCTGAATAATGCTGCTCTGAACATTGGCATACACCTGTCTGTTTGAGTTCCTGTCTTTCATGTTCTTGGGTACATACCCAGGAGGGGAGCTGCCGGGTGCTATGGTCATTCCACATTTAACACTTTCCCTTGGTGGTCACAGAGGAGAGGTCATTTCCTTCATTTTAGTAGTCGCTCAGTCCCTGAGCCTCGTTCTTACTCCATTTTTTACATTCACCTGTCCCCGTTTCCCCCCACCTCCCAAAGCCAAGCACTGATATTGGCACAGGGTGGTACCAAGTGCAGGTCAGCCTGGGTGGACACATGCACTCTAGACCGTGGGAAGTGCAAGGTTCCCCCTGATTCTGTCACAAGACAGCAAGAAGCCATGGAAAGAGCCTGCAGTCTTAACGTTGTTCAGTTGCTAAGTCGTGTCCAGCTGTTTGCGACCCCATTGACTGCAGCACGCCAGGCTCCTGTGTCCTCCACCATTTCCTGGAGTTTGCTCAAATTCACATCCATCGAGTCGGTGATGCCATCCAACCATCTCAGCCTCTGAGAAGCCCCCTTCTCCTCCTGCCTTCAATCTTTCCCAGCGTCAGGATCTTTTCAAATGAGTTGGCTCTTCACATCAGGTGGCCGGAGTATTGAAGCTTCAGCTTCAGTCCTCCCAGTGAATATTCAGGGTTGACTTCCTTTAGGATTGACTGGTTTGATCCCCTTGCTGTCCAAGGGACTCTCAAGAGTCTTCTCCAGCACCACGATTCGAAAGCATCAATTCTTCAGTTCTCAGCCTTCTTTATGGTCTAACTCTCACATTCGTACATGACTAATGGAAAAACCATAGCTTTGACTGTGTGGACCTTTGTCAGCAAAGTGATGTCTCTGCTTTTTAATATACTGTCTAGGGTTGTCAGTCTTAATACTGGTGTGTGAATCCAACAGGAGACCTGAATTCTGTTTCTTATATGAGCCCTTACTTTCTGTGTGTCTTGTTTACTCATCTGTCAAAGGCAACAGCACCCTGATGCGCAGGACGTTGAGACAGAAGATCTGGCTGTGAAAGCCCTTTGCTAAAGTCAAAGGCACTCACCAGTAGGAGGGAGGGAAGAGTCCAAAGTATGTGCCAGTCAGAGTGGAGCCTGGCATGCTGGTGAACTGATTTCTTCCAGGCATTCATTCCTGCCTGCAACCACTCTCTACTGAGTGACTGCTCTGTAACAGGCGATGTTCCAGAGGCTGGGATTCAGCCATGAGCCAAGAGAGAGAAAGAGGCCCTAGCCTCATCAATCTGCTCAGTGATCCAGGAACAAACCCCAAGAGCCCTACCTCCCTTCCCAGTGCTTTTGGTACCAACTCTAGACTTTTTAAAAACACAGCATGACATAACATGGTGAAGAGCTTTATTTTAAAGAGACGTCTCTAGCTTTAAGGAGAAAAATGGGTTTGAAAATGTAGAACAAAGACTATGACAGGGGACTTCCCTGGCCGGTCCAGGGACTCTGGAAGACTCTGAGCTTCCACTGCAGGGGGTGCGGGTTGGATCCCTGGTCAGGGAACTAAGGTCCCACAAAGATCCCACATGCCATGCGGCATAGCCAAAAAAAAAAGAAAAAAATGAATAAGCCACCTATTGGCAAGTCACATCTGCTTGAGATGCCATGAGGAGAGCCTTCTGGGGTTTCTGCGTGAACCAAACAAAGAGAAATGATTTCAGCTACTCCCCCCCACCACCATGCCCTGGGAAAATTTGAGAGCTGTGGCCTCCAGGTCTCTTCTTGAAGGAGTTGAGAGATGGGAATCAGGGTGACTGTCACCAGGATCTCTGCAACACTAGGTCTAACTAGGAATGGTGCCAGTGACATTTCAGCCCTGTTTGGTCCCACTGGAGACAGGGATTGGCTTATCTGGTTTGGTCACTGAGCCCTGCCCCTCGGGAGCCCTTGGAGGTGACCCTTAAGAGTCCATAGGCTCTGAGCACACATGCCACACCCTGACTGTCAATCAGCTCCTTGAAACCTCTCCATAACCCTCTACCATCTCTGAAAAACAGACTTAGGCAGAGTTAAGGAGAGACTTACCTGGTGGTCCAGTGGCTAAGACTCCAAGCTCCCAATGCAGGAGGCCCGGGTTTGATCCCTGGTCAGGCAACTAGGTCCCACAGGCTACAACTAAGACCCGATGCCGCCTAAATATATAAATATGTATATTTTAAACAAAATAAAGTTAAGGGCCTTGGTCCAAGTCACACAGCTATGCACGACAGAGCCTCTTTCCGGGACACTCGTTGAGTCAGATTCCAGGAGCTGGGCAAAGGGAGGAGCAGGAAGGTTGATGGGGCAAGAATTGGCAGGAGATCCTAGGTGATAAAACCTGTTAGACTCATGAGGACAGGTTTTATGATTTATTAATAAACTTAGCAATAAAGGGACTTTTCTGGAACTTGGAAAATTTTATAGGCACTAATAGTTTCCCAAGTACCTTCCCATATGTTCTTTTTCACTTGATTATAACAACCTCTTTTAAGAGTGATTTTTAAAAATTTATTTATTCATGTGTAGTCGTGGCACATGGGCTTAGTTGCTCCGTGGCTTGTGGAATCTTCCCAGACCAGGGATTGAACTTGTGTCTCCTCCATTGGCAGGTAGATTCTATTTCCACCTATTTCCAGATTACCAAGTTGTTGGAAATAAATACAAATAACATATAATATACACACTAGATATATCAATATATATACTATATACACACTATATTATAATAGTGTACATATGTGTAATATTAAACACTGGACCAGGGAAGTTCTAGGCAATTCTCCTTTTAACCTACGTTAACTAGCTTCCTTTCATCCATGGGGAAATTGAGGCACAGAGAGGTTGTGGGACTTGCCCAAGGCTACACAGCACCAGGGTTGCAGCCCAGGGTCTCGTGATTTTCCAGGTAAACTGCCCAAGGCCAAGTGGCAGTGAAAACCGGAAGCTGGACTTGAACTTGGGAATTCAGGAAAGCTTCTGTTCATCCAGACTCTGCCTTCAGAATCCTAGGGTGTTTTTACTGGGGTGGGGGGGCGGCCCTTGAAGACCCTCTCACTGTCCCTCCTTCTCACGAGGGCCCCGTGCTCACGGGTGCCCCCTACCCCATCTGCCTGCCTGAGCAGCTACCTTCTGCTTTTGTACAGAGTCCATGTCCTGGCTCTTAAAAAGGAATGCGTGGGATGAATAAGCACCTAAAAATAACTCTGGATCAATTTTGGGTGGGGGGAGAGGGCTGTTTTCCTTTCTCTCCTCCTCCTCCCTCCCTCTACCCCCAAGGCCCACAAACCACTGCTGGCTGACAGCTGGGCCAGGCTGGCTTCCTGTAAGGCTGTAATAACATGGAATTAACCCAGCAGCCGCCCTCTCCAGCACGGAAATGCCAGTGCTTGGTCACTACAGACGTCTCTGAGTTGATACCTTCAGGCCTCAGTCCACGCTCCCGGAACAAGTCTTTTTGCTCATCAGCTAAGAGATTCCTGAATTTGTCCTCCTTGGGGAAGGAGCAGTGGAAAAACCCCTCCAAATGAGAGGCTGGCAGCTTCTTGACTGGGCCATCTGAGGGAGCCCCAAATTCCTGCCTCCCAGGAGGGGCCAGGCAGGCAGGAGCAGAGCAGCCTGGGCCCCTGCGTTGAGGTTTCCAGGCCGTCTGCTGACTCAGGGACTTGGCTGAGTGGCTCCCATCTGTCTCTGTGCTTCTAACAGACCCCTGACTCCCGCCAGTCACCCACAGGCTGATGGGAGAGGCTTTAGAAATCCAGCACATCTTTGTTGCCCAGAACCTACCAGCTTAAAGCAGCATCCTGAGAGTGGACACGTTTCTTCCTCATAGGGGTCTCTCTTGGAAAATGGATTGGTTCTGGGGGTGTGCTAAGCATTCTCGTATAGCTCAGCCATGCTTGGGGGTCTCTTTCCCTGTGATATAAAATACATAGAGAGGGAGATCAGTGTTTAATGATGGTAAGGGTTGGGGGATGGAATGGCAATGTAAAGAAGGAAAAGAAATCTACCAGGGGCGGGACTTCTCTGGTGTTCCAGTGGTTAAAACTCCACGTTCCCAATGCAGGGGGCCTGGGTTCGATCCCTGATCAGGGAACTAGATTCTGCATGCCACAACTAAGACCCAGCCAAAAAACCAAAAATCTATCAGAGTCAATGGGTTCAGAGGTCCCCACTTAGGTTGAACCTTTGGCCAAGGGATGGAAAATTCCAGAATCCCCAGTGTAGAAGTGTGAAGGGAAGTGCCACACTTCCTAGTCTCCTGTACCCCTCATTTCAGCCAGGACTGGGGTGGGGCTTCCTGAGCCAGAGCTGTGTGGCCAGGGGTTGAGTTGTCCCCAGTCTTGGGTGCACATCTGCACATTCCCAAGAGGAGCTTTAAAATGCAGATGCCCAGGCTCTGTCCCCAGGCCATTTATATCAGCATCCCTGAGGTGGGGCCCAGGCTTCCCAGGTGACTGCAGCATGCAGTGAGGTTAGAGAGCCACTTCCAGCAATAACAACCTCCGTTTCCCTCTCTGCTACTGTCTTGCTTCTCAGCCTCTGATTTCTCAGATTCAGAAGTGGGCATTGCCATGCCAGGCATCGTGTCCTACATAAGAGGGGTTTGGTAGATCATGCTGAGGGCTGCTGCTGCTGATGAAGGTGATGATGATTCTGGCTCCACTCTAAGGACTAGAAGCATTCTAAATGAACTTTTGTATGACTTCATTAAAAGGAGTCCCAGGATTCCCTGGTGGCCTAGTGGATAAGAATCGCCTGCCAATGCAAGGGACATGGGTTTGATCCCTGGTCCAGGAAGATCCCACATGCCTTGGAGCAGCAAAGCCTGGGCACCACAGCTACCGAGCCCGAGTGCTCTGGGGCCCCGGGGCCGTGACAAGAGCAGCACCACAAGAAAGTATCCCCTGCTTGCCCATGCACCGTGGGGGGAAGACCCAGCACAGCCAAAAATAAATAAAATACTTATTTATTTTATTTATATAAAAAAAGAAAAAGTGGGATTTCCTTGGTGGTCCAGTGGTCCGGTGCCTTAGATTCTGCACTCCCAATGCAAGGGGGCCCAGGTTCAATCCCTGGTCAGGGAAGCAGATGCCATATGCCTCAACTAAAGATCTCACATGCCACAACTAAGACCCATTGCAGCCAAATACATAAATAAATAAAATGAAGAAAAGCAACCCCATAAATTAAAATGCATACTAACAGTAACATAGTTCAAATTTCCTGCCAACCCCGGTGAGGGCAGGTTTCCCACGGGCAGGGCAGTGCCAGGTGCCCAGCATGATTCAGTGTGAATCTGGAGTAAAGGACTCTGGAATATACTGCCTATCTTCAATCCTGGATCCCCTGACTATTAGCTGTGGGGCTCTGGGAAAGGCGCTTAACCTCTCTGGGCCTCCCTCCTTATCTGTAAAAATATGGATAATAATAGAAACACTTAGTATAGGAGGTTGTTGTGGGAACTAAAAGAAATAATGCTTGTAAAGTACTTGTCACAGTGCCCAGCACCTGGTAAGAACTCAACAGATATTATCAGTTACTATTATTATTCACAGCATGACACACCCCTCCCCCCAAAAAAAACATTACACCCACCTTCCCTCATGCTTCCTGGTTCCCTGCCCTCCCTGCCCTCCAGTATCCTGACATACATTCTAGGTCCTGGAACTCTTATGTATCTTGAGGGTTTGTTTTTTTTTGTCTTTTTCATTAAAAAAAAAAAAAATTATTTACCGGGTCTTAGTAACAACATATGGGACCAGGTATCCAACCCAGTGAAAGTGAAAGTCGCGGCCGACTCTTTGCGACCCCATGGACTGTAGCCTGCCAGGCTCCTCTGTCCATGCAATTCTCCAGGCCAGAATACTTCTCTAGGGGATCTTCCCAACCCAGAGATTGAACCCAGGTCTCCCACATTACAGATTCTTTACCATCTGAGCCACCAGGGAAGCCCAGCGAACCCAGGCCCCCTGCATTGGGAACTCAGAGTCTTAGCCACTGGACCACAAGGAAGCCCCTCTTTTTCAACTTTTTTAAGTGTCATCATCGCAGGGTTTTTCACAGGGTTTGATTCCTGATTGGGGAACTAAGATTCTGCAAGCAGCACAGCACGGCCAATAATAATGTTCTATCTGCCTTACTTGAATTGAATGAAATAATGGACAAAAAGTCATTTTGAAAAATTTATAAACTTTACAAAGTTTACAGCTCTCTGCATATGCTTGTTAGCAGTAGCAGGTAGCATAGTAACATATATTACATATGGCTATTTTGTAGGAAGTACTGCATAGTTTAAACCTCGTTGCTGCTGCTGCTAAGTCGCCTCAATCGTGTCCGACTCTGTGCGACCCCATAGACGGCAGCCCACGGGGCTTCCCTGTCCCTGGGATTCTCCAGGCAAGAACACTGGAGTGGGTTGCCATTTCCTTCTCCAATGCATGAAAGTGAAAAGTGAAAGTGAAGTCGCTCAGTTGTGTCTGATTCTTAGCGACCCCATGGACTGCAGCCTACCAGCTCCTCCGTCCATGGGATTTTCCAGGCAAGAGTACTGGAGTGGGGTGCCATTGCCTTCTCCCTTAAACCTCGTTACTGGGAATTAATGAACTCTCAGTGCTCTAGAAGACACAGCCCTGAGCCGCTCAGTGGACTCTTCAGTGTGGTATTTGTAGGGCTAGGCTGCAGAATCACAGTTCTCCAGTAGGTGTCACCCTCCACCAGGACACATTCTCTGCATCTTCCGTCCTGACTTCCTGCATCCATTCAGCACTTTGTACATTTTGCAACTCCATGGATTGCAACACGCCAGACTCCTCTGTCCTCCACCATCTCCTGGAGGTT
>NW_011494912.1:4967337-4972026 GCF_000754665.1 Bison bison bison | reverse complement strand
TTCAATCTTTCCCAGCATCAGGTTCTTTTCAAATGAGTCAGTTCGTTGCATCAGGTGGCCAAAGTATTGTAGCTTCAGCTTCAGCATCAGACCTTCCAATGACTAGTCCGGGTTGATTTCCTTTAGGATTAACTGGTTTGATCTCCTTGCAGTCCAAGGGATTCTCAAGAGTCTTCTCTAGCACCACAATTCGAAAGCATCAGTTTTTTGGAGCTCAGCCCTTTTTATGGTCTAGCTCTCACATCCGTACATCACTACTGGAAAAATCATGTCTTTGACTATATGGACTTTTGTTGGCAAAGTGATGTCTCTGCTTTTTAATACACTGTCGAGGTTTGTCATAGCTTTTCTTCCAAGGAACAAATGTCTTTTCATTTTGTGGCTGCAGCCATGATCTTAGTTTAAGTTAAGGGTGGAACAGTGTTGTGGGTGTGGAATTTAGGTTGAAGAGAGCCTGGAGGCAGGGAAGTAAGTATGGGGTAGGTTGCTCGGTGAGGCTCAACCTCTGCCTGAGGGAACTCAAGTGAGCAGAGAGAGCCCAGGGCAAGAACCATCCCCATCCAGGGTTGATGCAGGCTGTACCCAGAGGCTGTCCCTTGCTGGAAGGGACACTGAGTGACTGGCTGCTCAGTGTGTCAGGGATGCCTTTGTAGAGAAGGTGATATTTGAGACGGGTCAGAAAAGGTAAGAAAGAATCTTCCACGCTGAGAAGGTGGGAAGGGCATTCCAGGAGTATCCGGAGATTCACTGGAACCTCATTGATGGGGGTGGACAGGAGAGGATGGGAGAAGGTGGCCAGAATAGAGGGTGATGACGCCAGATGAGTAAGGACCTTGAAGGCTGGGTGAATTGTAGAAGGGTTTTTTGTTTCGCTTTGTATTCCATTTGGGGTTGGCCAGTAAGGGGTCACAATTAAAGGTGTAGAAGATGAACTGGACAGGTAGAGACCGGAGGGTGGGGAGGCCAGTTAGGAGGCTGTGATTTAGTCTTATCCAGTGCAGGAGCAATTGGTATTGGGATAGAAGATATAGACTGGAAACTATTGGCAAGAAAGAATCACATGGACATGGGAACTGATTAGATGGGGTGAGAGTGGGAGTTGTCAATGGAGGGATTAAGGCCAACCTTCATGTTTCTAGCTTGATGAACTAAGTGGATGTGGAACAGGAGCAGATGGTGAAAACAGAGGTAAAAGAAAATATTATCTTTGGATTCCTTGAGTCTGTGAGTCTGAAACCTCCAGGTGTTGATGTCCAGTGAAAGCCACTCAGTCGTGTCTGACTTTGTGACCCCATGGACTCTACAGTCCATGGAATTCTCCAGTTAGAATACTGGAGAGGGTAGCTTTTCCCTTCTCCAGGGATCTTCCCAAGTCAGGGATCAAACCCAGGTCTTCCGCATTGCAGGCAGATTCTTTCCCAGCTGAGCCACAAGGGAAGCCCAAGAATACTGGAGTGGGTAGCCTATCCCTTCTCCAGTGGATCTTCCTGACCCAGGAATCGAACTGGGGTCTCCTGCGTTGCAGGTGGATTCTTTACCCGCTGAGCTATCAGGGACGTCCAGTAGATAGCGGAATACAGTGACCTGGAGCTGATGATGAAAGAACACAGTAGGGGCTTCCCTGGTGGCTCAGTGGTAAAGAATCCACCTTGCAATGCAAGCCCCCTGCCCCTAATGCAGCAGGAGAGGAACAGCCGCTACTCCTGGCTCCTGCTGGTCTTAAGAGCAGTTCCCTGGCAAAGAAGTCCAGCAGAGAGGGTAGCCCTGAGGCCGGCGCTGTCTGGAGCCTCGACACTGTCCCTCGTTACCTTTGCCCAGTGTGTTAGTTTCTTAGTTGTATGTTAGTGTGTTAGTTTCCTGTGTCCAGTGAAACCAGTGATCATTAACTTGGTAGCTCAAACGACAGAAATGGATTCTCTTGTAGATCTGGAGGCTGGAAGTCTAAAATCTATTGAGACAAGATCAGGGTGTTGAGGGGACCCCTTCTTCCCACAGACTCTACGAGCAAGTCTGCTCCTTGCCTGCTGGAGCTTCTGGTGGCTGACAGCATCTCTTAGCTTGTGGCCGCATCTCTCTAATCTCTGCCTCTTCTGTGGGTCAAATCTCCTTCTTGCAAGGATGCACAAGACCCCATCAGAGGTCTACCCAGATAATCCAGGTCCTCTTCCCACCTGGGAATCCTTGCCTTAATCCTATGTGCCACGTAGGGTAGTATCTACAGGTTCCAGCGATTGGGACCTGATGTCTTTGGTGGTGTGGGGGCTAGGGGTGGGGGTGATGATTCAGCTTACTCCAGGCAAGGTTTGGGAAAGTTCTTTCATTGAACCCTTACCACCTGTATGTCAAGCAGGTGCCACTGTCCCCATTTTAGCAACAAGAAAATGAGCTTTGCCAGCTAAGGGGTCACAATCTATTGGGCGATCTTGATCAACCCCAGCTAAGGATTCATAATATATTTCTTTAAAATATTTATTTATTTAGGCTGCACTGGGTCTTAGTTGCAGCCCTCAGGATCTTTAGTTGTGGCATGTGGGATTTTGTTCCCTGACCAGGGATCAAACCTGGGCTCCCTGCATTGGGAGCACAGAGTCTTAGCTTCTGGACCACCAGAGGCTAAAAAATATATAATATTTTTTAAACATGAAATATATCTTTTTTTTTTTTCTAAGCTAAACAGGCTGTTGTGCATTTAGTCAGGTGGCTGCTGCTGCTGCTGCTGCTGCTAAGTCGCCTCAGTCGTGTCCGACTCTGTGTGACCCCATAGACGGCAGCTCACCAGGCTCCCCCGTCCCTGGGATTCTCCAGGCAAGAACACTGGAGTGGGTTGCCATTTCCTTCTCCAATGCATGAAAGTGAAAAGTGAAAGTGAAGTTGCTCAGTCGTGTCTGACCCTCAGCGACCCCATGGACTGCAGCCTACCAGGCTCCTCTGTCCATGGGATTTGCCAGGCAAGAGTACTGGAGTGGGTTGTTATTGCCTTCTCCGTAATCAGGCGGCAGATAATCCAAAACTCATTTCTGTGTCAGGTGGCTTGTGTCTGCTGGCTCACCTGGCCTTGATCTCCCTTGGGTGTCCATGTTGGAGGATGAGGAAGTGGTGACATGCTTCTCTCCTGCCTCGTCGTACCTCGTTGGGGTTCACCCTTGTGGACATGCGTCAGTAGCAGGGTCCATGTAGCCCAGAATGCCAGCACCAACCAGAGGAGCCTTCCTGTCTTCCCCGGCCGGGGCACAGTACAGAAGAGGCTTGCCAAGAGTAGCTGTAGGGTAGGGTGTGAGAGCCGGTGTGCAGTCCACATTTGGGGTTAGACAGAGGGACCTGAGCCCAGAGAGCCCTTTCCTGCAGCTGAGGGTCCCTGGACTGGGCTCCAGAGCTGGGAAATAAAAATAACCACTGCGACAAAAGCCCCTGACCCTCCTGTTCTGCTTTTGTATCTTATCTATATCATCCTTTATTTCACAGGGTTTTCACATCCCCCGAGAAGGCAGGCAGAGAAACAGCCCCTATGTCATAGATGGAGAACTCAGCTTTGAAGGGGAAGGGGCTGCCCTACTCAGCCCAGCAGGCCCTGGGGCCAGGAGTGGGGACTTACTAGCGCTCCTCCTCAGCCCCTTGGTGTGGGTCAGAGGATCAGGAGGGTTGCAGATGCATGTGATCACCTATTCAGTAGAAAGGATTTCAGAAGCTGGACGCTCAGGGGCGCATGAAAGCTCTTTGCGGCTCAGGCTGCACTGTCCTTGGGCTTCCCAGGTGGCGCTAGTGGTAAAGAACCTGCCTGCCAGTGCAGGAGATGTAAGAGTTGAGGGTTCAGTCCCCGAGGTGGGCAGATCCCCTGGAGGAGGGCATGGCAACCCACTCCAGTAATTTTTGCCAGGAGAATCCCATGGACAGAGGAGCCTGGTGGAGTCTCAAAGAGTCGAACATGACTGAATCAACTTAGCTCCATGCACACAGTCCTTGGTGAGCTTTCTTTTGCCCTCATTTCCTGCCAAATGTGTGACCTGGGGCCAGTCACCTCCCTCTCTGGGCCTCAGATTCCTTACCCTGTAAAGTAGGCTTGGCCTTGGTGGGCTCAGGTTCCTGCTGACTCGGTTAGTAGGAAGCTTTCTTCTTCCTGCTCAACCAAGGATGCCGGTGAGGAGCCTGTGTTGAAACCAGAGGCGTCGGGCCTCCAGCCTTTTTCTGGAGACCTGTTTCCCCAGAGAGCATTTGCCAGGAGCCCATTTCCACCCCCAGCCGCATCTCCTTGCAGAGGGCAGTCTGTCTCCCGTTTCTCGTAGGCAGACTAGGTATTGAGTAAGGGAGGGGGCCCTGCGCTCAGGGCAGCTTCATTTAGAAGCCAATTTCTCGCACTGCAGGCAGGATTGGAGGGGGACCTCGAGCCTTCGGGGATACCTGTACCACTTCCTTCTATTCGTCCATCTGTTTGCAGACCCCAGACTCATCTGGGCGTCCCCCGCCCAAAGCCTCCCTTCCCGGGGGGGATGAGCCGCAGGAGGCTACCACTAGGTCTGAATTCTGCCTTTGTCCAGTGAAGCCAAGTTGGGAGGGGCAGAGCGGACCCCCTGCCCCCACTGGAATGTCGGCTCGGTGCGCGGGGTGGGGTGGGGGCAGTCCTCGCCCCCGCTTTACAGCCGCCTCCCCCGCTCACTTCCTGAGTCCCCCTAATCCCACCACCCCAACGTGCAC
>NW_011494912.1:4966167-4966519 GCF_000754665.1 Bison bison bison | reverse complement strand
GGAGCGGGGCCAGGGCTGTGGAGGCGGCTGGCGGACACGGCTGGGCTCCCCGGTTTCCCGCCGCGCTGCCGCCAGGGCTGCCCCGGAGACATCGCTTAAAGACTCCGGGGAGAGACGGCCGTGGAGCTCGCCTCCCACACGGGGGAACCAGCCTGGTGGTGGGAGGCCCGGGCTGCGGGAAGGGGTTCTTCCTAGCTTCTCCAGAGCCCCCCTGCTTCACGCCGATTTCAGATTTAGGGGGATTTTTTTGGACTGAGCCAGTGAGCAGGGGGGCACAGGTGGGTGGCCTGGGAGGGCAGAAGCCAGGGCTTTAATCATCCTAGAGGGTGATGGGGCAGGGGTAGAATCCTTG
>NW_011494912.1:4958956-4966067 GCF_000754665.1 Bison bison bison | reverse complement strand
GGGGCGGGGCGGGGGGGCGGTGCGGGGAGGGGCGGCAGCAGGATGTGATTTGGGGAACTCTGAAGGGAGGAGTTCCCCTGGAGCCTTGGAGAGCTGGGGCAGGTTTGCCTAGGGGTCCTTATTGGCTCCTACTCTGAATCTCAAGTGTTCTTCAGATCACTGACCCTGGCTTTAGACCCACACTCCTGCCTCATAGCCTTTGAGGGCTGGTGTGTCAGGCTGGAGAGGTATCCCCTGATATCCTGTGCTTCGTGGGGGGCCCAGGGCTTCCGCAAAGGACCTGGGTTGGGGTGTGTCTGGGGAGACGGGGTTCTGGATCTGCTGGTACCTTAGGGAAGAGAAGGTACTGTAATTTCAGTTCATCTTGTATAGAATTAGGCTAGCTATTTTTCCAGAGTGCTCTTTTAAAGTAACCATCACTTTGGAGAAGGCAGGTGAGTTCCTGGCCCTGTCAGGCCTTTGGCATTCAGTCTTAGATAGGGTACTGTGGGCGAGGAGGAGATGGTGGGTGAGAGTCATTCCTTCCCACAGCAGGAGACCACGCTTAAACTGAGTGCTGCCCCTGGGGCCGGGGCCCCGGGTGAGGGCCCTCACTGGCTCCCATCCTCATCTGAGGACGCATAACTGCCCATGGTGGGGCAGTGCCAAGAGGCTAGACCACCGTTCCCTATGAGTGTACCATAAAAGCTTATTTTCTTTGGCTAACTATTAGCTATACCTTTCTGACAGTCTTCTGTGCACCTGCAGGGGTGGGAAGGTAGAAGGCCTTTTCCTTGAGGTGTCTTAACCAGACCAGAGTCACCTGTCTAGGCTGTGGAGGGGGTGGGGTAGGGAGGAGGACAGGGAACCTAGAGTTCTAGACCAATGGCTGCCAACAGATCACCTCTGAGCTTCCTTCTGTGCTCGAGCTTAGATTCTTTTTCCAAAGCCTGGTCTCTGAAGACCACCTTGCAGGGTTTAAGGACCTCTGTCTCTGGAGATCTCGTCCACTTCAGACACTACCACCTCCCTCCATCCATCCCCTCTTCATTTTATTTATTTCTAAAGGTAAGTTGATTTTTTACTCTATTTTTAGCTGTGCTGAGTCTTCAACGCTGCGCTGTCTTCTCTCTAGTCGTGGCGAGTAGGGGCTTCTCTCTAGTTGCAGTGTGCAGGCTTTTCATTGCGGTGGCTTCTCTTGTTGCGGAGCAGAGGCCCCAGGGCACTTGGGCTTCAGTAACTGTGGCACGTGGGCTCAGTAGTTGCGGCTCCTGGGCTCTAGAGCACAGGCTCAGTAGTTGTGGCACACAGGCTTGGTTGCTCCGAGGCAGGTGGGATCTTCCTGGATGACAGATGGAACCTGTGTCTTCTGCATTGTCAGGTGGATTCTTTACCACTGAGCCACCAGGGAAGCCCCCATCCATCCCCTTTTGAATGCAACAGCGTTTATTTAATTCCTGTCTTTCTATAGCAAGTACCGTGTGAAGGAGACAGAAACATAATGTATGGCCTCCCTGCTCCTCTGGCCCTTAGCATTTAGGTGAGGGGTCCAGAGAGTGCAGACCCGGATCAAAAGTTCTCAGCTCCGAGAGCTGTGAGCTCTGAGAACAGAGGGGCTACAGAATCTGGAAGAAAGATCCTGGGTTGGGTCTTCAAGGCTGAATGGTTTCAGCTCTGCTGAGAGTAGTGAGGGGTGTTCCTTACCAGTGCGCAGAGTTGCAGAAAGAAAAATGGGCAGAACCCATTGGATGAGGCTGAGGACAGAGTTCTGAGATGAGAAAATGTTGAGATCGCTGGTTAAGGTCCAAGCAGAAAGGCATTGAATGCCAGCCAAGGCATTCCAACCTTGGCCTGTCAGCAGTGGGTAACCTCTGGAGAATTTTGGGCACAGGAGAGGCACATATGTTGCCTCTTTCCTCCTTTAGTTAAGGGTCCAAACAAAAGTGATACTAGATTCTCATTAATCATTGAGCAGCCAAGCTCCCAGCCCAGAAACAATTGTTCTCGGCTCTTTGTAAAGAGCACAGACCCTGGACTGTGGAGCAAGAAGAACCTTACCCACCCCAGGGAGTTGGCATCTGCTTCCCATTCCTGCTGAAGGCCAGAGTAGCTATTTGTTCTGACTGAAAACCCCACTCTGGTTTAAAGTTCTCATTCTGGGGGTCCTTAGTTCCAGGGTAGACCTCGAACCCAACATTGCAGCCACATCCTTGAATGAGCCTTGGAATTTCCTTGCTTATCACTGAATGAGAAAAAGCAGATTATAGTTTATCCCTTTTCAGTGTGTTTCTTAACCTTTTAGCCTCATGTGTAAAATGATCCTTGAGCATCCTCATCAAAGTTGGAAATAATTCTTCAAGGTGCAGGACCTAGCATAGTAAGTCCTCCATGTGTAGTGGCTGTTATGAGTTGTGTCCCACTCTTTGTGACCCCATGGACTGCAGCACATCAGGCTTCTCTGTCCATGGGATTCTCCAGGCAAGAATACTGGAGTGGGTTGCCATTTCCTTCTCCAGGGGATCTTCTCGACCAAGGGATCGAACCCAGATCTCCTGCATTCTAGGAGAAGAATCTGCCAGATTCTTTACTGTTTGAGTTACCCGGGGAAGCCCAATGAAAGTTCCCAAAGTCTCATCTAAGATGACTCTGATTCCCCCCTCCTCCAACATAGCCTTTATTTTCTTGATTGGCCTAAAAAGCTGAACTCGGGCTGTATTTCAGTTGACTTGCTTTGGGGAACCTCTTCTCCCAGGTCTAGTTATCTTTCTGAATGACAGTAAAAATGACTGGGGACAGTGGATTCACCAGCTGCTGTGACCTGATGAATTTTTGATAACATCAGATATCTGGCCAAGGGAGAACTGGTTTAACCCGACAGTTTAACCCAGAGTTGATAATGAGGTCTGTGCCTTTACTGAACACAGAGCAGAAATGCACAGTGCTGTAATTGCCAGAGCAGAGGCAACACTTGTCAATTCTTTTTTTTTTTTTTAATATTTGTTTATTTTTAATTGATTGATGATTGGTTTATAATATTGGTTTGATTTCTGTCATATATCAACATGAGTTAACCACAGGTGTACATATGTCCCTTCCCTCTTGAATTTCCCTCCCACCTCCTGCCCATTCCCGCCCCTCTAGGTTATGACAGAGCCCCAGTTTGAGTTCCCTGAATCATGCAGCAAACTCCCATTGGCTGTTTACATATGTTAGTATATATACATCCATGCTGCTCTCTCCATTCATCTCATCCTCCCCCTCTTCTTCGCTGCCCTTGTCCATAAGTCTGTTCCCTAAGTCTGTTCCCTAACTTTGTGTCTGCTCTTCGAGCAGATTCGTCAGTACCATCCTTCTAGATTCCATATACACACATTAGTATACGATTTTGTTTTTCTCTTTCTGACTTCACTCTGTATAACAGGCTCTAGGTTCATCCACCTCATTAGAACTGACTCAAATGCATTCCTTTTTGTGGCTGAGTAGTATCAATTCTTTTTCTTAAAAAAGTTTTATGTATTTATTTAGCTCTGTCAGATCTTAGTTGCAGCATGCAAGAACTTTGTTGCATCCTGCAGGCTCAGCAGTTGTGGCACGCCAGCTTAATTGCTCCGTGGCACGTGGCATCTTAGTTCCCCTGTATGGCAAGGCCCATTCTTAAGCGCTGGACCACCAGGGAAGTCCCAAGTTCCTAACAAAAGGTGGTATAGTTTATATAACAATTTGTATTTGCGTTATAGTGCTGTACAGCTTACAGAGCATTTCCACCCGTGTTCCTGCTCACCACAACTCCAGGAGAAACGCAGGGCAGAAAGAATTAATCATGCTTTACAGATGCGAAAACTGACATTCAGAAAAGGGAAGTCTTGGAACCAGATCTGGTACCCCCAGTCCTCCACATCACCAAAATGGTGACAAAGTCGATAAAGGGTAAGGAAGAAGATTTAGGGACCAGATTCTAGAGCTGACAGAAGCTTATCTAAAATGATGAGCTGGAGGTGGTGGCTTTTGGCCTCTGGTCTCCCAGGGGAGAAGATCTAGGAAGAAGGGTTTAGCGCTTATGTGGACTGCGTGCCTATATATATATATGTGTGTGTGTGTGTGTGTGTGTGTGTGTGTGTGTATACACATATATATATCCTGGAGAAGGAAATGGCAACCCACTCTTGCCTGGAGAATCCCATGGACAGAGTAGCTTGGTGGGCTCAGTCCATAGTGTCGCAAAGAGTCAGACCCGACTGAAGTGACTTAGCATGCATATATATATATATATATCATTTTGTTTATTTATTTTTGTCTTGGGCCATCCTGGATCTTCGTTGCTCGGGCTTTTCTGTAATTGTGGCCACAGGGGTTACTCTGTAGTTGCGGTGCACGAACTTCTTGTTGCGGTGGCTTGTCTTGTTGCAGAGCACAGACTCTAAGGCACACAGGCTGTGCCTTCCGTATTTGTGGCTCTTGGGCTCTGGAGCACAGGCTCAGTAGTTGTGGCCCACGGGCTTAGTTGCACCAGGGCATGTGGGATCTTCCCGCATCAGGGATCAAACCCATGTCTCCTGCATTGGCAGACGGATTCTTTACCTCTGACCACCAAGGAAGCCCGTATCGCTGTTTCTAAAGCTTGGGGTGTCTTTATGCATCTTGGCTGCCTGCTTCAGATGTCAGATTTCTGATTCCTGGGATCCTCCAGCTTAGGGGCTTCCCAGGTGGCTCAGCAGTAATTATTCACCTGCAATGCAGAAGACATGGGTTCGATTCCTGGGTTGGGAAGATTATCCCAGAGAAGGAAGTGGCAACCCACTCCAGTATTCTTGCTTGGGAAATCGCATGGACAGGGGAGCCTGGCAGGCTACAGTCCAAGGAGTCACAAAGGGTCAGACGCAACTTAGCGACTAAACAACAACAGCAACAACGCTCCCGTTTACACATCAGGAAGATGGGAAGAGGTCAGGAAAAAAGTGGAGAAAAACATCTAGGTGTCCTGAGTGAACAATATTGATGGCAGGGCAGGAATTAGCTTCAGGCTGACCTGCTGTCTCCTGAGATTCGTGCAGACTTGCTGGATGGAGGAGAGGCATGGAGAAGCGCTGAGCCAGAGAGATCCCAGGGTAAAAAGATGCCCAGGACTCCACCCATAGCTCACATCAGCTAATAGCTGCGTGGAAAGGAAAGCTTAGTGTCCAAGCTGAATAATCAGTCAAAGCTGGACATGGATGACTGGCTTGGTGAAACCAGAGCAGCGTGTTCAGTTCTGGGTCACAAAATATCGGTTTAGTGGGTTGCAGCCAAGCTTTTGAAAGAGTGAAACAGACCAGAAAACATCCAAATGTCTTCCATGTAAGACGGTTCATGAAATTGATTGGGTTGTATACACACACACACACACACACACAGCGATCTGCCTTGTAAGATGTGCTTTTTACTGTGGTTAGTGTCAGAGAAGGTTTGAGGCGTCTGACCTAGAGACTGTTCAGAGGGCAGTGAGGAGGATGTCAGCCTCGTGAAATGAGTAGTCCAGCCAGTGAAAGAGAAGGCTGATGGACAACTGAGGGCTGTTGGGAGGAAGGTGTAGTTTACCTACTCTGGGGGTCTCTGGGAGGCGGGGTTTTGGCTGGCCAGGACTGCCTTACAGCAGAGTGTCCATCCTGTGGCAGAATCCACTTCCAGATGAGAGAGCACACCTCGTGGCCATTGGAGGGGGGACCCTGGAGAAGCATGGCCCCCAAGTCCTTGCCAGCCTGGAGACTGGTTCAGGCTTTGGGAACAGTTCTGAGAGACCTGTGATTCCACATCTGTGGTGTGATGGGCTGCAGGTGAAAGGCAAACTCCTTTTCACACTGGGGAGCAGTTTCGGTGGAGTGAGCTTTAGGTACCACCAAGCACAGTTTCTCAAACTGAGCTGAGCATCACGGACCAGCCACTTTCTCAGGACAGCCTGTGGAATAAGATCAGGGATCAGAGCTGACGTTGGCCTCAGCCAAGTGGCAGCGGGGAAGGACATCTGTTATTTGCCTCTTTAAAAAATGCTTAGGGGGAAAAAGAGTTTTTGATTTACCACCTGATGTGTGTGTAAGAGAAGTCGCTTCAGTCATGTCCGATTCTTTGAGACCCCATGGACTGTAGTCCGCCAGACTCCTCTATCCATGAGATTCTCCAGGCAAGGATACTGGAGTGGGTTGCCATGCCCTCCTCCAGGAGATCTTCCTGACCCAGGGATCGAACCTGCGTCTCTTACGTCTCCTGCACTGGGAGGCAGGTTCTTCTTCCCACCACCTGGGAAGCACTTTCCATCTGATTGCTGTTTCTTATTGTCACCAAACACAAAGATTTTGTCCTGCCCAGATGAGGTTCCCGTTTAATTCAGACACATGTGGGATTCTCAGTTTATGTGCAGGCCCCTGGGGATGGGTGTTAACATGCCTGGGACCCAGAGCTGAGGATGGCCGGGTTGTCTGTTGAAAGATTTGGAATCAAGGAGGGGAGGCAGATTTCCTGGAAATGCTTTGCGTGGGAGGACACCTGGACATTTGTGGTTGTAGAACACTCTTGGGTTTCCCTTGTGGCTCAGTTGGTAAAGAATCCTCCTGCAATGCAGGAGACCTGGGTTGATCCCTGGGTTGGGAAGATCCCCTGGAGAAGGGGTAGGCTACCCACTCCAGTATTCTTGGGCTTCCCTTGTGGCTCAGCTGGTAAAGAATCCACCCGCAATGTGGAAGGCCTGGGTTCGATCCCTGGATTGGGAAGATCCCCTGGAGAAGGGAGAGAATACCCACTCCACTATTCTGGCCTGGAGAATTCCAAGAGTTGGACATGACTGAGTGAATTTTTCATCATTTCATCATTATCAGAACACTCTTACCTGGATTATTTTCTCCCTTGAAATAGCCTTGAGGGGATTTCCTGGTGGTTCAGTGGCGAAGGCTCCACGCTCCCAATGTGGAGAGCCTGGGTTTGACCCTGGTCGGGGAACTAGATCCCACAGGCTGCAACTAAGACCTTGCATAGCCAAATAAATAAATAAATATTATGTATCAGTTCAGTTCAGTTCAGTTCAGCCACTCAGTCGTGTCCGACTCTTTGCGACCCCATGAATGGCAGCACGCCAGGCCTCCCTGTCCATCACCATCTCCTGGAG
>NW_011494912.1:4956656-4958727 GCF_000754665.1 Bison bison bison | reverse complement strand
TTGGGATCTTAGTTCCCCGGCCAGGAATCGAACCCATGTCCCCACATTACAAGGCAGATCCTTAATCACAGGATCACCAGGAAAGTCCCCACATGTGTTTTAAGACAGCCCAGCTCACAGATGACCAGTCCTCCCTGCCGACCATTCCCACCCCTTACCCCCACCCATACACAGCTGGGTGATTTTCTTGAAGAGCTTTTTCCACTCCACCTGTGTCTCCTTTCTGGGACCCAAGAGGTCCCAGTCCAAAGCCAGACGGGCACGTGGTCTGGCAGCTGCCCCTGGACCGAGGAATCTAGGAAGCCAGACAAAATTCATATTTCCCAGATCCTCAGAGAAATTAAGCCATTTACGAAGAAGGAAAAAACAAAACAAAACCCCTGTCTCCTCTAGATTCCCTGGTTTCTAGTGAGTCTTTGATGTGGAGGTGACTGCTGTGAGCAGGTAAGATGGTGATCACAGCAGCGGAGGCCTGTTTGTAAGTGGGAGTGGGAGCCAGCCCCACCCCTGCACACAGAGGTGACCTTGGTGTCCTGAGACCACCGTAGACGCTGACCCGGGGCTTTGGAGTCACAAAGGCCGGAGGCTGAGTCCTGATGCCACTCTAGTACCGTGGACAGGTTAGTTGACTTTGCTGTACATCAGCTAACTTTCGAAGATCAGTTGGTGTCTGCCGACTCTGGAGGGGTTAGGATGACATGTTTACAATTCTTGGCCCCTGAGAAGTGTGCATGTGATTGCTCAGCCATGTTGACTCTTTGCGACCCTGTGGACTGTGGCCTGCCAGACCTCTCAGTCCATGGGATTCTCTAGGCAAGAATGTTGGAGTGGGTTGCCATGCCCTCCTCCAGGGGATCCTCCCCACCCAGGGATCAAACCTGCATCTCTTGAGTCTCCGGCATTGGCAGGATTTTTTTTTTTTTTTTTGGAAGGAGGATTCTTTACCACCCTGCCACCAGTCCATAATTATTAATATTGTTGCTCATTCATTCAGGCAATAAATAAAATCTTGAAACTTTAGGTGAGGGTGTAGAGTAGTCTTTCTTTTAGGATGACCTATGCTGAGTGAGCTCAGTCTAGTGGGGCAGTAAGTAATTACAGGACTTGGGATAAAATGCACAGGGTCCAGTTGTGGGATGTGCTAGCATGGGAGAGGGTGGTACTCTGCCTGGCACTAGAGGAGGGGGGCTAACTGAGAAAACTGGAGGAGGGGAAGGAACGAGCCCAGAGGGTTAGGAAGGTAAGGGCATTCTAGGCAGAGAAAGCCACGCACGCAGAAGCACACTGTCGGGACTTCCCTGGCAGTCCAGTAGTTAAGACTTCACCTTCCAATGCAGGGGGTGCAAATTCGATCCCTGATCAGGTCCCACATGCCTTTCGACCAAAAAAAAAAAAAAAAGCATTAAGTAAGACCCAGTGCAGCCAAAGAAAACAAAAACCCCAGCAAGGTCACAAGAGCCTGGGATTGGTTCAGGAACCACCTGCACTTTTATGCCAGACTAGGGGCAATCCCCGTTTCTGTGGGGCTAGCGAAGTTCCCAGGACATGGGGTCCAAAGCTTTATACCTTGGTGCTCCCTGAAAGAGTTGGTGTTTAAGCTGTGCTTTGAGTCCAGGGAGCAGCAATGTCATTGATGAAAAGACTTGACGCCCAGTAGATGCTGACTGAATGGGTGATTCAGTGAGAAGAGGAGAAGACATTCCAGTTGGGAGCGTGGTACTGCATGCTGGCTAGAGGATGTTGAGTGGATCTGTCAGGAGCAGGGCCAGAGGAATGGGGGAGGAGAGATAACTGAGGGCAGGGCGTGAGGGTCCAAGTTAAAAATAATCCACAGGTGTCTCGTAAGTGAGGCAGTCTCCACTGAACAGTCAGACTGGAATGTGCTCCACTGGCCAACAGGCTCACACCCCTTCTAGCCCCAGTGCCTGGAGATGGTCCTTACTAGTGCCAAGATAAGCGTGGGACCTGCATACCATGGGTAGGCGGAAGTTGTTTTGAAATGAGCATTTCATTAACTTTCTATCGTGACCTCTCTTTGGAGCACTGGTTGTGCCTCATTTTCTGGGACCTG
>NW_011494912.1:4952366-4956556 GCF_000754665.1 Bison bison bison | reverse complement strand
CTGAAATAGCTTTTCTTTTGCTGGATTTCTCCCAAGCTGGATTCTTTGGGAAATAGTCTTCTTACCAAATCCGTGCCTGCTTGGCTCCGCCAGCTCAAAGATCTGTGTCAGCAGTTTTAGCGCCGGATGGCGATTTTCCCGGTGCCATCACCCAGGGTCCTGGCCGTCATCCCTTTTGCCCTGTACGTATGTCAGCCTTGCCCCCTGAGTCAGCAGACTCTGGTTCTGTCTCGTACAACTTTCTGCCCACGCTTTGACTTCTCAGCTCTCGAGGGGAAGTGGCCGTGAGTGCCCTGGCCTCGGATGCGGTAGTTGAGGAGGAGGGCTAGGCTCCTGAACTTTTGGTACATTTTGTTTATTTTAAGAAATTATTTGCTTACTTATGGCTATGCTGGGTCTTCGTTGCTGCTCAGGCTTTCTCTCGTTGCAGTGCAGAGATTTCTCGTTGCAGTGGCTTCTCTTGCTGTGAAACACAGGCTCCAGGCTGCTGGGGCCTCAGTAGTTTTGGCTCCCAGGCTGCGAGCACAGGCTCAGTAGTTGTGGTGCCCGAGCTCAGTTGCTCCGAGGCACATGGGATCTTCCCGGATCAGAGATTGAACCCGTATCTCCTGCACTGGCAGGTGGATTCTTTACCACTGAGCCACCAGGGAAGCCCACATTTTATTTTTATTATTATTTTTTTTGGCTGCACTGGGTCTCCCTGCGCTGCGCAGGCTTCTCTATTTGCAGCGCTCTGGCTTAGTTGCCCCGAGGCACGTGGGATCTTAGTTCCTCCACCAGAGATGGAACGCCAGTCCCCTGCATTGGAAAGCAGATTCTTAACCACTGAACCACCAGGGAAGACCCCACTTTTGGTACAGTTTAATCTCATGTAGCTGTAGTGAGGAAACAGATCATGCACAAGAAAACATTTAACTTGTGCCAGTCTTCCGAAAATATGAAGAAGTGTAAGGGAAAAAAAGCAAAGATCAGGCATATATATTCCCACTATCCAAAACCACTGCTAACAATTTGGTATAGATCCTTACAGACTTTCTTATCTGTAGGCATGTAGGTATACATACCAACACACATGTACACGTGCAAGGTTGAACCGGCTGAAAGGACAGTTTTTAGAAGTAAAAAATGGCCAGATGTTCATTTGACTTGACCAAAAGTAAGCATATCCATGGGCTTCTCCGGTGGCTCAGAGGATAAAGAATCCACTTGTGATGCCTAGGTTCAATCCCTGGGTTGGGAAGATCCCCTGGAGAAAGGAATGGCTACCCACTCCAGTATTCTGGCCTGGAGAATTCCATGGACAGAGGAGCCTGCGGGGTTGCAGTCCATGGGGTCCCAAAGAGTTGGACACGACCGAAAGACTAAGCACAGCATAGTACAAGCACATCCGTATAGACAGATACACACGCATATTAAACAAAATGGGGCCATGCCGTAATGCAGTTTTGTAAACTTGTAGTTTAGCTTTCACTGTGTCTTAGATCTGGAAACACACAAAGAGTGGTCAAGGTCATGGGTCCTGGGGTTCAGATTCTGTGTCCACCGCTTGCTCACCTGGACAGGCAACTGGGGCTCCCTGAGCCAGGGTTTTCCCGCATGTGTAGGGGAATGTGAAGGGCTGTCCTAAGGGCAGAGGAGTGAGTGTCTCTGAACGTGGTTTAGACCAGTGTCTGGTGCAGGACGAGCACTTAGCAACCATCAGCGATTCATATTTCCAGACGAGTAGAGCCGTGTATCACTTCACTGTAATCATTCCCGTGCTAATAGACATTTGGCTGTATCCATTCTCCACAGTTGAGGTGAGATCCTTGTATACACATTGATGCGTGTCTATCTAGTCACTGCTTTTACACTTTAGTAACTTGGGCTTTAAGATTGGGGCTTTTAAGGGACTTCCCTGGTGGCTCAGTGGCAAAGAATCCACCTGCCAATGCAGGAGACATGGGGTTTGATCCCTGATCCGGGAAGATCCCACATGCTGTAGAGCAACTAATCCCGTGCTCCACAGCTACTGAGCCTGTGCTCTACTGCTCAGGAGTTGAAACTACCGAAGCTGACGCACCCCAGAGCCCATGCTCTGCGACAGGAGAAGCCATTGATGTGTTTCGGGCGGAGTGGTGCTTGCAGGGAAAGTTGCTTGGACAGTTCTCTTTTCTGTTGCCCTGTAACTCTGTAAACTGGACTCTCTGGTGCCAGCCTCCTCTTGGCTTTTTCACACTCTGGCAATACTGCCATTGGGCACTGACCCCCACTTTTGTGACCGGCACTGGCTGGCCTCTCCCCTGAATGCACCTTCTCTAGGCTGGCTCACTGGGTCCAGGGAAGGGCTGCCATGTCTGACTTGTCCAGCTTGGTGGGATGCTTACCCCCAGGCCTCCCTGTATCCTGCCCCCACCCACCCCTCTTCCCACTGGCTGTGTATACAATGCCACCATCTTTCTCCCCACCTAGATCGCTGTCTTTGAAGCCAGGACTTCTGACTTACTCCTGAGTTAACAGTGAGTTAACTGAGTGCAGCACTTGACAGAGGTGCTCAGTATTGTCTGATGGGTGAATTTATTGAATGAATACAGTCATGACTGACCAGTTAATGGCAGAACTTAAATACGCAGATGGTTTGGGGAAAGGGGGTTAATCTAGGTTATAAGGGTGGCTTGAAGCAAAGGCTTGAGGTGCTGCTGTGAGTCCCTGGATGTGTCTAGCATGGTTGGAGCTGTGCGTTATTTTTATCTTTTTATTTTCACTATGCCATGCAGCTTGCAGAATCTTAGCTCTTTGCCAGGGATCAAACCCGTGCCCCCTGCAGTGGAGTGCAGAGTTTTAACCACTGGAACACCAGGGAAGTCCAGGAGCTGTGCTTTCTTATTATTGCTTTTTAAATATTTATTTATTTGGTTCTGCCAGGTGTTGCGGCATGTGGGATCTAGTTCCCAGACCAGGGATCAAACCCGGGCCCCCTGAGTTGGGAGTCCTAACCACTGGACCACCCGGGAAATCCTCAGGAGCTGTGCTTTAGAATGAGAGGTCTGACCACGTCATGACCATCAGTAGCTGGTAGCCCAGAAACCAGCAGGGCATCAGGCCTGGGTGCCTGGTGCGGGTTCACCCTGCCTGGCCCCTTTGGGCATCTCCCTCTACACCCTGCACTTCTGAACCGTGTGGCTTTTCCCCAGAGGAAGGGCTCTCCTTCACCCCTCAAGAAACAAGAAGTGAACGTTTCTGGCTGCTCCGCTTTCCCAGGAAGTCACATCACAGCCCCAGAGCTGATGACGAAATCCGCCTCCAGAATTAGCAACCACCCCTCTCTCCACTTTAGAAGACCGTTTAGCAAATCCACCCCCAGCTCGTTGTTACTGCCTGGGTCTGGGGCTGGAAATATCCATCAAGGTTTCCACCTGCCAGCTGGACAGTCCAAGGCCTCCCGAGGGTAGCTGGATCCTGCCTGCTCATGTCCACTGTCTTCTCTTTGGCTCCAACCTGAGTTCAGTGATGTCTGTGCTTTGGTTGTATGTTAATAGGCACGTTCCTGGAACCTCGAGCTTGACATTGACCGACGTGTTCTCTCAGTGGAAATGAGTCAGAAGGATTTCTCCCCAGGCCTGGAGCCATGTAGCTGGGATGAATGGGCCTGTGATGGGACTCCAGATGTTTCGTCCTTATATTTCCTCTGCTTCCGCCAGACTCCCATCCCTGCCTTCCCCCCCCAAACTGACACATCCACTGCAAGCTTCCTGGTGCCCATCTTCCCAAAGCAGGTCACCCTCCCTCCCCCTCCCCTCTTTCTTGCAAGGCCTCAGTGAAGAAGGATCACCAGACTGACCAAGTATATCTGAATATTGATTCCGTTAGGGTCTATCTATGCTGATGACTATCAAACTGATGTATCTAGCAAGAACTCATCAGTAAAGAATGTGCCTGCCAAGCAGGAGATTAGGGTTTGATCCTTGGGTTGGGAGGATCCCTTGCAGGAGGAAATGGCAACCCACTCCAGTACTCTTGCCTGGGAAATCCCATGGACAGAGGGAGCCTGGTGGGCTGCAGTCCATGGGGTCTAAAAGAGTTGGACATGACTGAGAGACTTAAGAGTGAGTGAGAACCTCTATCAGACTCCAGGCTTGCACATCCCCTGGCTCATTTATAGCTCCATCTGGATATCCAGTGAGCATCCTTTATATAACATGTCCAAAAAG
>NW_011494912.1:4943846-4952266 GCF_000754665.1 Bison bison bison | reverse complement strand
GAAGCACCGATCTGCCCTGCCCCAAACCTGTCCTCCCATGATTCTCTGCATCTTGTTAATGGCAACTTGGGTCCTCTCATTACTCTGGCAAACAGTTATGGTGCCCTCCTTGACTTCTTGGACTTCCCTGGTGGCTCAGCCGGTAAAGAATCTGCCTGCGAGGTGGGAGACCTGAGTTCAATCCCTGGGTCAGGAAGATCCACTGGAGAAGGGCATAGCAATCCATTCTAGTATTCTTGCCTGGGAAATCCCATGGACAGAGGAGCCTGGTGGGCTGCAGTCCATGGGGTCGCAAAGAGTTGAACACTACTGAGCGATTAACACTTTCACTTTCCTTGACTCCTTCCTTCCTCACACCCCATGTCCAAACATCAGCGCATCCTGTCAACTCTGCTTTCAAAACGTATCCAAATCCTGTCACATCTCAGCCCATCACATCTCAGCTTCAGCTGGGTCTGAGCTCCCGTCATCTCCGACATGAACTAAGGCAACAGCAGCTTGACCATTGTCCCTGCTTCCAGGCTGGTCCCTGAATCCTCTTCTTAGCACAGCAGCCAGAGGGATCCTTTACAGAAGTGAGTCAGATCATATCACCATTTTGCTCAAAACTTCCCAGTGGTTCCTGTCTTGCTGAAAACAAAAGCTGGTCCTTAACAATAGTCCCTAGCGATTTGGCCCTTCCCACCTCTGACTTCTCAGCGCCAGCTACACTCTTGTACTTCATTCGCTCAATCATGTCCGACTCTTTGTGACCCCATGGGCTGCAGCACATCAGACTTCCCTGTCCTACGCTTGACCTCTAGCTATTTCTTACGCCTGCCAGGTGGGCTGTGCCTGGTACTGTCCCTGAGGTGTCTGCCCGGCTTGCTTCCTCATCACTTTCTACTGCATGGCTGTGTCACCTTCTCAGATAGCCTCCCCTGATGACCTTGTGCAAGGTTCTTTCTAACGCCAGCCTGGAATGCCCCAGCCCTGTTGTTAGCCTTGTCTTTCTTCTGTAGATCACCATCTCATGTACTGTGTACTTTATTTACTTCCTCTCTCCCACTGTTATATAAGAGTCACAGGATCAGAGACATCATTTTTTTTTGTTCACAACTGTATCCCTAGTTGAGTTTAGTTCAGTTGCTTAGTCGTGTCTGGCTCTTTGCTACCCCATGGACTGCAGCACGCCAGGCTTCCCTGTCCATCACTAACTCCCAGAGCTTGCTCAAACTCATGTCCATCAAGTCAGTGTTGCCATTCAACCCCCCGTTCTCCTGCCTTCAATCTTTCCCAGCATCAGGGTCTTTTCCAATAAGTCAGTTCTTCGAATCAGGTGGCCAAAGTATTGGAACTTCAGCATCAATCCTTCCAATGAATATCCAAGACCGATTCCTTTTAGGATTGACTGGTTGGATCTCCTTGAAGTACAAGGGACTCTCAAGAGTCTTCTCCAGTACCACAGTTCAAAAGTATCAATTCTTTGGTGCTCAGCTTTCTTTATGGTCCAACTCTCATATTCATACATGGCTACTGGAAAAACCATAGCTTTGACTAGATGGACCTTTGTTGGCAAGGTAATATCTATGCTTTTTGAGATGCCATCTAGGTTGGTGATAGTTTTCCTCCAAGGAGCAAGCGTCTTTTCATTTCATGGCTGAAGTCACCATCCCTAGAGTATTGCCCAACATATGATAGGCTTCAGGAAATATGTGTTGAATGATTGAGTATGAAAAGAATCCAGGGACTTCTCTGGCAGCCCAGTGATTAAGAGTTTGCCTTGCAATGCAGGGGGAGCAGGTCTGATCCCTGATTACTCAGACCCCACACGCCTCAGGGCAACGAAGCCCACACGCTGCAGCTACTGGGCCTGCGCACTCCAGAGCCCAGTGCCACAGCTACTGAGTCCGTGCACCGCAGCGAGGATCCGGAGTGCCCAAACCAAGACCGGACACGGCCAAATAAATAAATACTCTTTAAAACAGAAAGTTCAGAGCGGGTTTTCCTTGAGTTTAGGGAAGATGAGACGAGACTCCAGGGGCCCTTTAAGAATCAGTGAACCATAATCAGATAAAACAGTAGACGTAGGTCACGGAGAGCAGGGCTGGGTATCTTTTGGAAGAAGACAGTGACCATCTCTATTGGGCCAGTTCTATAGTTAGCCAGACTACATGGCAGGAGAACTCTTTTTCTGAGGTTTATGTAACAGGGGTTTTGTATAAATCACACTTCTGTAAAAGGAATCCTATTTTAAATGTACTAGCGGAGAGATTTCTATTTAAAGGCCTCTGATGTCAAATTCTTCTGTAAAACGAATAATCCCCTAATTTGTCCTTAGCGTCAATTCACATTTTCTGGAAAAAAAAGAAGATTGTATTTACTTTATATCAAGGTATGCGTGTCTGAGCTGAGGGGATCTCTTCTTTTTCCATTTTTCCACTGTCTATTATTTCCTTTTCCTTTGCTCTCATTCTTCCCCCTCTTCGTTCTCGATTTTCCCTTGGCTGAGTTTTTTCTTCTCCCTTAGGCTTTGACATAGAATGTTCTTCTGTAACATGGCTGGGCTTGGAGTATGATAAACGGTGGCCCCTTCTCAGACCAGAAGAATCCAGTCGTGGGTGGAGCAAAGGAATCTCTTAGGTGCATACTGGGATCCAGGGGTCGGCTGTTGGGTGATACTCAGGTACAGCCAGGTTGGAGAGCCACTGACAAAAAAACAAAAAACCATCGTGTGTATTTGTCCTTCTCACAGGCATGCTTACTCTCTCTAGAACGAGGCTGTGGGGAACTTCCCTGGTGGTCCGGTGGCTAAAACTCCCCGCATTCCCAATTCAGGGGGCCTTGGTTCAATCCTTGGTAAAGGAACTAGATCCCTGATCAGGGAACTAGATCTCACACGCTGCATCTGAAGTTCCCAAGTGCTGTAACTAAGACCCAGTGGGCTTCCCTGATGGCTCAGCAGGTAAAGAATCTGCCTACAATGCAAGAGACACAGGAGACACAGGTTCAGTTCCTGGGTAGGGAAGATCCCCTGGAGGAGGAAATGGCAACCCACTCCAGTATTCTTGCCTGAAAAAATCCCATGGACAGAGGAGCCTGGCGGGGTATAGTCCAAAGGATTGGAAAGAATTGGACATGACTAAGCATGCAGCCAAGTAATTTTTTTTTTGTTTTTAAAGAGAGAATGAGGCTGGACAGGCATCCCCTTTGGGGCTTTGCAGAAGGTCCCTTCTATGAATTTGGCCTTAGACTGTGAGCAGAGGCTGGCTGACTTGTCTGGGGACTGGGGTTCAGGGCTCAGGAATGTCCCTTCTTGGTCTCCTCTCAGTATGTCACCCACCTGTCACTATCTCAGGTGAGAGCAAGCTCCCAGGGCCTCTGCCTGATGGAGTGTAGTCCAGGTGCTCTCAACAGTATCTGCCCACAGTGATCTTGGACGCCACAGGCCCAACACTCAGCCTGTTTCCCCTCAACCTGGAGCGAGTTCCTCTCGAGAAAGAGTGAAAGTGAAGTGAAAGTGTTCGTCGCTCAGTCATGTCCGACTCTTTGCGCCCCCGGGGACTGTAGCCTGCTAGGCTCCTCTGTCCATGGGATTCTCCAGGCAAGAATACTGGAGTGGGTTACCGTAGCACAACTGTGTATTACGGAGGTTTGGTGGAAGGTATGTGGACAATTGAGACCAGGACCTGTTTCCATGACAAGTTGATTTGTTTAGAGGTTGTCTGACCTCGGGGAGGGTCTTCTTCAGGTAGCCTCTCTAGGTTTTCTGAAAGACTTTCTCCTTTTTTATTCTCATGGGACCAAAAGATCATAACAGATGTGCTAAGGTCAGAGCAGGAGTTTAGTAAACAAGCTGGCTCTGGCTAAGAATTCAGTTGTAACCATCAAGGTTGTACAGTGTACAGCCTGTGCCTGGCTGGTGTGGCTGGGTCTCTCCAAACCCACTTGTTTATAAAGTGTGCCCAGGGACGTCCCTGGTGGTCCAGTGGTTAAGAATCTACCTTGCAATGCAGGGGATGAGGGTTCGATCCCTGTTTGGTGAACTAAAATCCCATATGCCCTGGAGCAACTAAGCCCATGGGCCACAACTAGAGATCCCACGTGATGCAGCCAAGACCCAGAGTGCCTCCACCAAGATCAGATACAGCCAAATAAATAAATATTTATTTATCTTAAAATAAATAAAGTGTGCCCAGCTTCCTTGCCAGGGTTTCTCAGCATCATGCAAATGAAAGCTCTCTACAGACTGAAGGGCTAGACAATAAAGGAGAAATGCCGTTGCCATGATGATCCAGGCACACCTGGTCCACATGTTTGAATGAGCCGAACAGGTGAATTGGGAAGATTTAACGTGACCGGATTCACTGCTGGAGTCAAGTACCATATTTTCGCTCAGCCACCCCCTTGTGTAAAATAGGGCTCTATTTATAAGTTCTTTTGGGAAAATTGGGTCACAGTCATGTGGAGACCACCATCTGAAGTGAGAAATAAAGCTGAAGGAGGAGGTGTGAGGGGGCGTCGCTGCAGCCTCATCAAAGAGTTTTGATTTCACGAGATCAGTGACCCCATGATTTCTCAGCTGGGAGGACTCATGAGTTATTCTTGCTGCTATATTTGTGTCTGGGGTAGAGGAAAGTAGAGGGAGAAGGCTTTAGAGTAATATGGAGGTGAGTTTGCTTTGAAAGTTGTTCTGTCATGTCCGACTCTTTGTGACCCCACGGACTATACATACAGTCCATGAAATTCTCTGGGCTTGAATACTGGAGTGGGTAGCTGTTCCCTTCTCTGGGGGATTTTGCTGTAGAAATAGAACAAAAAAGCAGAGGTTTGGGGGATGGGGAAAGTGGCAGGCTCTGGCACTAGCAGGGTGTCCTGAGTGCCTCCTGACTCATTCATTAGACACAGAGACACTTAGTGGGGTCTGGGAGAGGCACGGAGCCAAGGGAGGGTGGTCCTGTGCTCTGCCGCCTTCCACACCCCCCTCACCCACCACGCCCCCCGATGTCCCAGCCCTATGTCTTGGGGAAGTCAGAGCAAAGTCACTCCTGTGCTGCTGAAAGAGAAAAGGCAAAATGAACCTCCAGGTTAGAAATCTGGGTGGAGAGTGCTGGAGGGCATGGTGAGGGGAGGAGAGGAAGTTGAGCAATGCGGGTGGTTTGGGGAAAGACACAGCTCAGGGTTTCCACTCGTGCAGACCAGCTGTTCCTCTGGAAGCCAAGGCCATTGCGAAAGGCTGCTCGAGCCCAGCTCGGCCCCTCCTAAATGACCAGGATGCGTTGGACAGGCAGGCCCAAGGCATCACTTTCTAGGCAGAGTCCTGGCCCCAGGAGGGACTCGAGTGAGTCCTCAGCGCAACCCCTGTGAATGTGGCGGTCTGGCAGTTTGGGTCACTTGGAAAGCAGAACGAGCCTTGTCTGTGACCAGAGAACAGAACTGGGGTGAGGGCAGGGCATGCCTCTCCAAAGCTATGGCAGCCTGCAGGTGGGGGAGAGGGAAGATGAGCCAGCGTTGCCTTTTTCCCTGAGACGCGGTGTCTCAGGATCTAACCCTCGTGCCCTCCATCCCGGGACCTTCTGAAGGCCCTCGTGGGTACCCCGCGGTTGTCATAGATGCCCTCCCCTGGGAGGGGAGGCAGCTGGTGTGCGGAGTGGCTGAGCCCCACAGGAGACACTGGGCTGCCCTCGGTGGGGGACGGGAGCTTTCGTTTGGCTGGGGGACAGAGCGTGAGGAGGATGCTGATCTTTGCCTGAGAATGTGCAGAATGGCCTGGTTGAAGGGGACTCTTCCATAGTCCTGATAAATAAGGGTGGGAAGGCGGAGTTTGTTGGCTCCCTCCCCCCATCAGGAGGATGCATTGGGCTCTCCGTTTCGGTAATCAGTCACCCTTGTGCTGGATGGTCTGATTCAGAGCCTGTCGGAAATTTCTGGGGATCTTTAGGGATACAGAGCTGGGGGGGCGTCTTTCCCATCATGGTAGCCCCTATTCTTTCTCATCCTTGTCTACAAGATGTTATGCGAGACTGTGTTAAGATCCTTGAGGACGGAAAGTCAGAAGCACATCCCATCTGCTTGGTTTTCCTGAGATGCTGGCCTCATGTCTTAAAGGGGAAAGGAGGTCAGTCTCACAGAGTTGCTTCCAAGAATGTAAGTGGGCTCCGGGTGATGGGTGCTGCCTCTTCTTTGAGGAATCTCTTGTGAATCGTGTGTGGAGTTTTGCCTTCTCTTCTGGTCAGTCACTTTATCCTCACCTGTGTGTTCCTTTGGACACCAGTCCGTTTCCCCAAGATCTCACCACGATGCCCGGAGTATTTGTGCATCATTGTTGTTGTTGTTGTGTAGTCTCTCAGACGTGTCAGACTCTTGCGACCCCATGAACTGTAGCCCGTCAGGCTCCTCCATCCGTGGGATTCTCCAGGCAAGAATACTGGGGTGGGTTGCCATTTCCTCCTCCAGGGGATCTTCCCAACCCTTACTGTCTTAATGCCTTGTGTGTTGGTCGGAAGCTTGAGCTCACTCAGCTCCGGGGAGACTCCTGACTTGCCTTGGGTTTGCTCTTTCGACACACTCTGACTCTTTCAGTTCAAAGATCATTCTGGACAGAAAAGACGGAAGCAACAAATAGGCGTTTATCATCAATATGGCATCATTGCTGAAAGCAGCACGCCCATTCCCTGCTTGTTCTTTTGACTTTTCACGTGATAAGGTAGCCCTTTTGGGGTCTCGAAACATTTTTTGGAATTCCCATCTCATCTTGGCTTTAGCTGTCTGGTCTTGCTTGCACACATAGGCGTAGGTAACCCGTATACCCACGCTGCTTTCTTTCCTCACTTGAAATTGCAGAGTCAGGGCAAGGAAGGAAAGAATAGGAAGAGGAACAGGAAGAGGATGGTCTTTATCTCCCTATAAATAGTTAACTCTTAGTGACAAGATCCACTTTCACTCACATCTCCTGTGGCACCAGTATGGTATCCTGGACCAGGCAGTGCTGGTCCAGGTACATGGATCATCCCCATCGCCTGGGAAAGACCCACCGGGCTTTGTATAGCACAGTCCTACAGCCTACATGGCAGCCCTGCCCTGCATATAGTAGATATTCGGTCAAAATCACGGTTCTTCTGTATTTTCTTCCTTAAAAAAAATTTTGTTTTACACATCCCGTAATTCTCCATTAACCAATGTAAAGTGTATTAGTTCTGTAGCATTTAATACATTCATGATGTTGTATGACCATCACAGCCATCTAATTCAGCACGTTTTTCATCACTCCAAAGGGAAATAGTGGACCTGTTCAGTTGCTCCCCTGTTCCCCCTCCTACCCGAATCTGGCAGTTAGTAATCTGCTTTCTGTCTCTGTGGATTGGCCTATTCCGGATCTTTCATATAAGTGGACTCATACAATATGTGGCATTTTGTGTCTGGCATCTTAGCGTCATGTATTTGAGATCCATCCCTGTTGTAGCATACATCAGTTCCTCTTTTTGTGTGTTTTATCATGGTAAAAATGTGTATACTGGGACTTCCCGGGTGGTTCAGTGGCTAAGACTCTGAGCTCCCAATGCAGGGGGCCTAGGTTTGATCCCTGGTTAGGGAACTAGATCCCATGCGCCGAAACTAAAGATGCCACATACCACAACGAAGATTGAAGATCCCACTAAGACCCAGCACAGCCAAATAAATAAATAAGTATGTATATTTTGAAATGTCTATATCATAAATTTTACCATTTTAACCTCTTTTAAGTGTACAGTGTGGTGGCACTGAGTACTTTCATATTTTTGCATCACCATCACCACCAGCCATCTCCAGAGCTTCTTCGTCTTCTGGAACTGGAAACTGTGTCCCCATTCAACCTTAACTGTCCGTGCCCCGCTCCTCACAGCCCCTGGCAAACCCTGTTCTATTTCTCTCTGAACGTGACTCCGCTAGATTTCTCATAGACGTGAAATCCAGCAGTGTCTGTCCTTTTGTGACTGGCTGGGCTTACTCAGCCTGATGTCCTCGAGGTTCATCCATGTTGTAGCAGGTGTCAGCATTTCCTTCCTTTCAGAGCTGCATAATAGTCCGTCATGTGGACGCACCTCGTTCTGTATTCCTCTGTGGAGGGACACTCGTGTGGCTTCCCCAGCGTCTTGAACGCTTGTTTCTTCAGCTGTTCTGGGTGTTTCACAGCCCTGGCCACCCTGCTCCCAACACTGGTTTGTACGTCTCACCAGTCACAGAGCTGAGGGACATTGTGAATCCTTTCTGCCCTGCGTCTCGGGATCAGGCACTTGGAAAGAAGATTCTGGAAACTTTTGCAGGGTTGCAGACTAGGGTACGGGAGGTAGATAAGAGACCAAACCAAGTCACAGGCGCTAACCGGACCACCAGCCTCATCTGTTTATCCCAAGCTTCCAAACCTGATACGGTGAGGGTCGCAGTGTGTAACCCCCCCCGCC
>NW_011494912.1:4943301-4943531 GCF_000754665.1 Bison bison bison | reverse complement strand
GCCCCTGCCATGGAACCTTTGCGAGCCAGCCCGGCCTTGGCAGACCGAGCGCTGGGCCCTGCCAGCAGCTGTGTGCGTGATCCGACCATGGCCAGCTGCCCCCGCAGCCCCGGCCCGGGCCTGGCTCCCCACAGAAGCACGGCCTGAAGAGTTCCTGTTGGCGGCCACTGTCCTGAGGGCGCAGAGGACGGTGGGGGTGCCGGGGAGGGGGTCGGCTGGGGGGAAGCGGG
>NW_011494912.1:4921404-4943201 GCF_000754665.1 Bison bison bison | reverse complement strand
GGGGCGGGGGGAAGGCGGCCCTCCCTGCCGTGCCTGCTGATAATCGGCTCTCCGGAACCAGCCTGGGACACAGGGGCCAGCTGGGTCAGGAAGTGGCGTACAATGCCGCTCTTTCAGGGGAGACGCTGCGCGGTCTTAGGGCCTGTGTGATTCCAGGGGAATCTGGGAAACAGCCTGTTCTTGGAGGATGTTCTCTAACCTGGGCCGGAGGTGAGCAATGGAGCCCCAGACTTCCCACCCTCTGCCTGGGGTTCGGCCCCCCCAGGCATTGCCCAGCTCCAGACCCAATTATTTCCTTCAGAGGAGAGGGGAAAGAGAGCAGATTTCCTTAGGAGACCATGAATCACATTCCTGGTGCTTTTTAGAGGCAGGCTCACCGGGAAGCAGTCATTAAGTCCTTAATGATTTGATGATTTATTAAGACTCTGTCCTGCCTTAGCAGCTGTGGGCCCACGAGGGCAGAAGCCAGGGTCCTCACCCTTGGGATTTTAATCTCGGTGAGGGAGGTAAGACGATATGCTTGTTGTCAAATGCATGAAGAGAAACGGGACTTCAAAAAGAAAAAAGGAATGAATTACAAAGGATTGGCCATCGATGCTTTGTGGTGATCTAAATGGGAAGGAAGTCTAAAAAAGAGTGGACTGTATGTGTACGTGTGGCTGATTCACTTTGCTGTACAAGAAACTAACACAGTATTGTGAAGCAAGTGTACTGCAATAAAAATTAATTTTAAAAAATTATTGGCCAAAGTGGCCTGGCAAATCTAAAGGAGAGATTCGAATTGCCGACATTCATTGTATCATAGAGAAAGTAAGGGAATTCCAGAAAAACATCTACTTCTGCTTCATTGACCATGCTAAAGCCTTTGACTATGTGGATCATAACAAACTGAAAAATTCTTAAAGAGATGGGAATATCAGACCACCTTACCTGCCTCCTGAGAAACATGTATGTGGGTCAAGAAGCAACAGAACATTACATGGAACAACTGACTGGTTCACAATTGGGAAAGGAGTGTGACAAGGCTGTATATTGTCACCCTGTTGATTTAACTTATATGCAGTGTGTCCACATGCGTGCTAAGTCACTTCAATCGTGTTCAACTCTTTGTGATGCTATGGACTGTAGCCCGCCAGGCTCTTCTTTCTGTCCATGGGATTCTCCAGGCAAGAATAATACTGGAGTGGGTTGCCGTGCCTTCCTCCAGGGGATCTTCCTGACCCAGGGATCGAACCTGTGTTTCCTACTGCTGGTGGATTGCAGGTGGGTTCTTTACCGCTGAGCCACCAGGGAAGCCCACATGCAGAGTACCTGTGTGAAATGCTGGGCTGGATGAATCACAAGCTGGAATCAAGATTGCTGGGAGATATGCAAATGATACCACTATAATAGCAGAAAGTGAGGAAAGAGCTTCTTGATGAGGGTGAAAGAGGAGAATGAAAAAGCTGGCTTAAAACTCAGCATTCAAAAAACTAAGATTATGGCATGTGGTCCCATCACTTCATGGCAAATAGAAGGGGGAAAATGGAATCAGTGACAGATTTTTTTTTCTGGGGCTCCAAAATCACTGTGGACAGTGACTGCAGCCGTGAAAATAAAAGACGCTTGCTTCTTGGAAGAAAAGCTATGACAAACCTAGACAGGATACTAAAAAGCAGAGTCATCACTTTGCCGACAAAGATCTGTATGGTTAAAGCTATGGTTTTTCCAGTAGTCATGTATGGATGTGAGAGTAGGACCCTAAAGAAGTGCCAAAGAATTGATGCTTTTGAATTGTGGTGTGGAGAAGACTCTTCAGAGTCCCTTGGACTGGAAGGAGATCAAAAACTGAAACTGAAGCTCCAATAAAGGGAGTGAAGAGCCGACTCACTGGAAAAGACCCTGATGCTGGGAAAGATTGAAGGCAGGAGGAGAAGGGGCAGAGGATGAGATGGTTGGATGGCATCACCAACTCAATGGACTTGAATTTGAGCAAACTCCAGGAGCGAACTCCACTGAAGGACTGAAGGACAGGGAATCCTGGTGTGCTGCCGTGCACCAGGTCTCAAAGAGTAGGACACAACTTAGTGACTGAACAACAACAGAGAGAGGTTTCCATGCCTCTACCTGGATACTTCATTTTTTTAAACTTGTTTTTGGCTGTGCTGGATCTTCATTGCTGCCTGCAAGCTTTCTCTAGTTGCAGCGAGTGGGGCTTCTCTTGTTTCAGAGCACAGGCTCTAGGCACATGGGCTCGGTAATCGTGGCTCATGGGCTTAGTTGCTTTGCCACGTGTGGAATCTCCCCAGACCAGGGATCAAACCCCTGTCTCCTGCACTGGCAGGCAGATTCTTAACCGCTGGACCACCAGGGAAGTTCTACTTGTATACTTCTAATAATAGGAAATTCTCTTTCATGAGACAGCTTTAAACTTATCCAGAAACCGCCTCACAGTACTTCTACCCATTGGTCTAGTTTTGATCCCTGGAGTTATTCCTCCTTCCACATATCCACCTTTCAGAATATTGATATTCCTCTAAAATGTTTTCAGGCCCCACGTGCATCCCCGTCTAGGTCACTCTCTTCTAGAAGTAGTTTAGTTTGCCAGTTCCCTTGATAATGTACAAAGTCTAACAGTGAATAGATAGTGTTTTACATGTGAATTTATCTTCCTAGAGAGTTAGAACCATCCCCTCCCTCATTTTGAACACTGTGCTTCTTTTAATACATCTGGAACTCAGACTTGCATTTTGATCAGCCACAGCACAATGTTGCTTTTATTAAGTTAGCAGCCAAATAAAACACCTAAATCATTGTCACAAGTGCTGCTCTGCGTCATATCTCCCCTGTGCTCTCTTTAGACCTAAATATAGGGAACTTCCTTTATACCTGCTGGATTGCATCTTATGAAGTTTCACCCATTTCTCCAGTCTGTGGACCTTGTCTGGTGTGGCTGGTATGGGGTTTGTTATCCAGAGCCTGAGCTGTGGAGCCCCACTTCCAAGTCTGAGTTCTAGCTCTCCACTGGCTGGTGGAGGGGTCTTGGCAATTTACTTGGCCTTCCCCCACCCCGCCCCAAATATTTATTTTCCTGCGCCGGGAGTCTTAATTGCAAATCTAGGTCCCTGAGAGTGAATGTGAAAGTCTCTCAGTTATGTCTGACTCTTTGTGACCCCATGAACTATAGAGTCCATGGAATTCTCCAGGCCAGAATACTGGGGTGGATAGCCTTTCCCTTCTCCAGGAGATCTTCCCAACCCAGGGATCGAACCCAGGTCTCCCGCCTTGCAGGTGGATTCTCTACCAGCTGAGCCACCAGGAAAGCCCATGACCAGGGATTGAACCCAGTTCGATCAGTTTGATCAGGGATCAAACCCTAGTTCCCTGACCAGGGGTCAAACCCAGGCCGGCCAGTCCTATTGTAATTGTTTCATAGCCCACCTTACGTCCAGTTGTTTCCATTTTCACGTCCACCCTTTAGATTGAGAGCTCCATTTCTTCTCTTCTCTGCTATTCATAGCTGCTTCCAGGACTTCCCTGGTGGTCCAGTGGTTAACACTCCGAGCTGTCAATGCAGTGGGCGTGGGTTCGATCCCTGGTCAGGGAACTAAGATCCCACATGGCCAAAAATATATATATATAGCTGCTTCCTTCAACTCTTCCTCCAGCTGCTTCCGTCCTTTTCTGCCCTGCACGAGGCCCATTGCCCTTTCACCCCCACTGAGTGCCACCTCCCCTTCTGCTTTTATCCCCACTTCCGCCCTTGCACATGTGTGGCCCAATGGCCCAATTGGTCCTTGTGTTCCCGCTTTTCTGGAGCTGGGCTCCAGGATCTGGCCACTTGAATAGAATGACCTTGGGCAAGTGGGTGACTTAGCCTTTCTGGGCAACAATCATAGATGCCCCTCGAGTTCGTAGGCAGCATCACTGAGAGGAGTCTGAGTGTCAGGGGAACACCTGGGAGACAGGTGACCCCCTTCTTCCTTTGTTAGTTTCCCTGAGCAGCATCACAGTTTCACAGGACAGAACATTTTCAGTTTTCTCACACATGCAGTCTAGAGTTACAGATTCATGAGATATTCTTTAATGTGGCTTAAGGGAATTTAAAGGTTGTTTTTGTTTTGTTTCTTTGTTTTGTAAGTGAGGCTCATACTGACCACAAATTCGGGCAACTGGTCTTTGATCCGTCAGTATAAACAGATATTTGTGGACTAAATCTAAACCCCACCCATCTCAGCCCTCTCTCGAGACCCTGACTCAGTTTCTAGCATTTCCAACCAACAAGGATTTCTCTTTTTCCATCACAGCCCTTACAACACAGCCCTTAGAGCTGGCTATCTCTCCCGACCCTCTAGGACCTGGCCACGTCCAGTTCACACCATCCTGGATTTGAGTCTCTGACTATCATCTTACATTTATTAGGTCCCTTATAATTCCTTATGAATGCAGGCAACCTTTAACGGCTCAGCAAATGTGGTCACTTTGCCCAGAGGTCTGTCTGCAGCCAGGATCCCATCATTGTGTCAGAGCCAGGAGAGAAACATAGTTGAAAGCGTGTGACTCGCCTGAGGAAGTCTGAAGAAAAGGGAATGGCCTGGGACAGGCCTGGAAGCAGAAGCCGAGAAACAGGTTCAAGGAAGGACTTGTGACGAGAAAGCTGGAAGCACTGGCCTCCAGAGGACACGAGTACTGCCTCAACGGGAGATTTGGGGCAATAAACTTTTTAAGCCAAAGATGCTGATTAAACACCTGAGATTTACTTATTTTCTTAATATTTTATTTATTTATTTGGCTGTGAAGTGAACTGAAATTCGCTCAGTCGTGTCCAACTCTTTGCGACCCCATGGACTGAATTCTCCAGGCCAGAATACTGGAGTGGGTAGCCTTTCCCTTCTCCAGGGAATCTTCCCAACCCAGGGATCAAACCCAGGTCTCCTGCATTGCAGGCGGATTCTTTACCAGCAGAGCCACAAGGGAAGCCCTTATATGAGTCTTAATTGCAGCATGCAGGATCTTTTTTTTTTTTTTAAGAGTCAAAGAGAGAAGGCTTATTTTATATTTTATTTATTTTTGGCTGTGCTGGATCTCCGTTGCTGCACAGGCTTTTCTCTAGTTGTGGCAAGCCAGGGCTACGCTCTCGTTGCAGTGCACAGGCTTCTCGAATCACGTGGGATCTTTAGTATCAGAATGCAAACTCCAAGTTGTGGCATGTGGGATCTAGTTCCCTGACGAGGGATCAAAGCTGGGCCCCATGCATTGGGAGCTCAGAGTCTTAGCCACTGGCCCACTAAGGAAGTCCTGGGAGTAAACTTCTTACCCCTTTCTGGCAGCATGTCTTATGTGAGATTCCTTCTGAACTGGTCTAACCATTGCACCTAGAGCCAACAACTGTGCTCAATGGCGCCCCCTGCCTGTGCCGTAGAGAAGAGGGAAGGAAGTGTCTGCCCTCTCCTTGTCTTCAGGGATGACTAAGCCTGATGGGGAAAGGAGCCTGTGTTAGTCTCTTGGGGCTGCCACAACCAATTATCACATATCGGGTGGCTTAAAACAATAGACATTTGTTGTCGCAGTCCTGGAAGCAAGAAGGTCAAAATCAAGGTGCCAGCGGGGCCATGTTCCCTTTGGACATTCCATCCTGGCCTCTTCCTAGATTCTGTTGGTTGCCGGCCGTCCTTCGCATTCCTTGGCTTGTAGGCACATCCCTCTGGTGTCTGCCTCCATCTTCACATGGCTCTCTTCTCCCTGAGTGTCTGTGTCCCTGGGTTTTCACGTGGTTTTCTTATAAGTACACCAGTCATACTGGACTTGGGACCCACCCTAATTCAGTACGACCTCATCCTAACTATCTCTGCAAAGACCCTATTTCAAATGACATCATGTTCACAGGTGCTGGGGGATTTGAACTCCAACGGATCTTTTCTGTGGAGACACAATTCCACCCGTAACAGAGCTTATGCTGTTAAAGAATTTGAGTCTGGCTCACAGACCTGTGTTTGTGAAACAAACTTATGGTTACCAAAAGGGTTGCAGGGGTGGTGGGGGGAGAGGTAAACTAGGAGTTTGCAATTAACATGTACACATTACTATATATAAAAATAGGTAAATAAGGATTTCTCTGGCGGTTCAGTGGTTAAGACTTGGCGCTTCCAATGCAGTGGGTGCCAGTTCGATCCCTGGTCAGGGAACTAAGATCCCACATGCCACGGGGCAACCAAGCCCATGCCGTAGTGAAGACCTGGTACAGCCAAAAGTAAAAATAAAAATAAAGAAATTATCCTTAAAATTTTAGGTGTGATCATCATAATATGACGGTTAACATTCAGTCTTTTTTTTTCTTTTTCCCTTAGAGATTTTTACTGAAATATTTGCTGGTAAAATAGCATAACACCTGGGATTTCCTGCAGATAATCCAGGGAGCAGGGGAATCAGTAACCAATGGTAAAAAGCCGAAGTGAGCACACCAGGCATGTGCTCAGTGGTGCCCAACTCTTTGCGACCCCGTGGACTGTAGCCCAGCAGGTTCCTCTGTCCGTAGGACTTTTCCAGACAGGAATACTAGAGTGGGTTGCCATTTCCTTCTGCAGGGGATCTTCCCGACCCGATCAAACCCGCCTCTCCTGCTTTGGCAGGTGGATTCTTTACCACTGAGCCACCAGAGAGGCCCCAGGACACGAGAGGTGCAGGCCAAATCCAGACCACCTCCTGATTTTGTAAATAAAGTTCTATCGGAATGCAGCCACAGTCATTCATTTCTGTATCTCTGAGGCTGCTTTTTCACTCCAGTGGCAGAGTTAACAGTTGTGATGGAGACCATGTGACCTGCAGAGGCTAAAATATTTACTAACTGCTTCTTCACAGAAAATGTTTGTGACCCCTCATCCTTAAGAAAGCGTGTTTGGCTACAAGTTCATAGTGCTGGGGACTGATTATATGAGGACTTATTAGACGGACCATTGCATTTGTGTGTGCTTGGACTTTTCCATAATGAAAAGTTAAAAAAAAAAAAAAACGTGGAGCCAGTAATCTCACTCCTTATACTCTATTCCTTGGGAATGAAAGCATTGATTAATAAGGATATATGTATAAGAATGTTTACTAAAAGAGTTTAGTGGAAATAAATTGCTTCCCAGTACCAGTTGCTATATATCACATCCACCCACACTGTGGAATATTATATCTTCTTAAAGAATGAGCCAGAGTTTTACCAGTTCACTTGGAAAACATATCATGGGATATTTTCAAGTGATATTTTCAAGCAAGATGTAAAAAAGTCTGTGCATGACAGTCCCAGTTTTATAGGACAGTGACAAAGTTAATCCTTCAGAATGTGGGAGTGTGTGTGTGATTGTGTGTGCACGCTCACACTGGGGTACGTGTAGGGTGTACACGTGTAGGGTACATAACAGGTTGTTAACCTGAGTTGGAATAGAATGACATTTGTGGAAGGGAGCAAAACAGAAAAAGGCTGTTACTTCAAAAACCAGGCTACCTGATACCATCCTGTGTGTGTATGTAGAAATTATATTCATATGTGTAATGTGCTTTGTTAACTTCAAGAGAGAATTATGATTCTGAAAATAACCGGAAGGAGTGAATATTTGTCATGCCTTATAAATAAAAGGGAGTTTGGTTGGAAGTTGGAAAGTGCCCAAGAGCAGGGAGACAAGAGAGGAGAGTGACCACTGTCGACCCGAGCCAGCTAGGGGAGGCTCCATGGAAGGTTCTAGCCGGGCGGGGGCCGCGTCCGGATGGTCTTTGAGCCACAGCCCCTCCCTGATCTCAGCGCCTCTTCCTCCTGCTCCCGGAGAAATAATGTTTCCCTGGGGGATGAAAGACATCCCTTTGTGCAGGCTTTAATTGCCATGTTGTTGTGCCAAGTGAATGAGTGGCAGGCGGGCGCAGCAGCTGGGCACAGCCAATGCCAGGCAGCAAAGCCCGCTGCCTTAGGACAGCCCGGGCCAGCTGGCCTGGGAGCGCTGCCCGCCTCTGCCCCCCACGGTGGGGGGTGGGGGCTGGGCCTGCATGGGGACAGGGGGACACGGGGGTCTGCGGGGAGAGAGGAGTCATTGGAGGGAGGGGCAGGGGCGGGGCGTCTGGAAGGGTCTCAGCCACGGTCAGAAGCTTATTCATCTCATCCTCCTTTCCCCTTCCCCACCCCCACTTCTTGTTTTTCAGACTGTCAGCATCAACAAGGCCATTAATACACAGGTAGTGGCCGTCAAGGAAAAACATGCCAGAAATATCCTTTTGGAGGTTGTTCTGAAGACCGACCCCGAGGAGCATCAACTTGTGGGGACGGAGGTCAGGGCGAGACATCCTTGCTCAGCTGAAGGAACAGGCATGCCCCCACTGGCCAGGCCCCTGCAGGGTCTGAACAGTGTGGGTTGGCAGCAGCTGGCTTCAGAGCCCACAGCCCGTCGGGGTGGAAGGGACTGCAGCAGCCATCCAGCCTGGTCCCGCTCCTCTCCTGTGACTTAGCTTTGCAGAACTGCCAAGACCTTTGAAGTTACTCTCCTTTGAGATGTTTCCTCGGGGCACTGGAGGTCTTTTCCCTTGTATCATCAAAGGACTCTGGCCCTGCACTTTGCCACCCTGACCACCCCCTTGGGGACCTGATCAAACGCCTTTCTCTGAGCATGAAAGCAAAACAGCGATCTGGGCAGCAGCGGTTGGCCTTAAGCCGACACAACGGCTCTACCATGGAAATATGAGCCTCTTGAGTGAGCTGGTTCAGCCCAAACCAGAGGGAAGAAGATGGGAAAGTCAGGGAGAACTAGGGCAGTGGCCCCCAACCTTTTCGGCACAGGGACTGGTTTCATAGAAGACAATTTTTCCACAGATGGGGCAGGGGGTGGTTTCAGGATGATTCAAGCACATTACACTTACTATGCCCTTTATTTCTGTTATTACATCAGCTCCACCTCTGATCATCAGGCAGTAGATCCCTGAGGTTGGGGACCCTAGGGTTAGGAAACTGATGATTTGAGGGTTTTCACCAAGTGCCCCCACCACCAACGCAGAGTTGGCAGAAGCCTCAGCTTCCCCTATGGCTCAGTGGGTAAAGAATCCGCGTGCAATGCAGGAGCAGCGGGTTCGATCCTTGGGTCTGGAAGATCCCTTGGAGGAGGAAATGGCAACCCACTCCAGTATGCTTGCCTGAAAAATCCCATGGACAGAGATGCCTGGCGGGCTACAGTCTAAAAGGTCACAAAGAGTTGGACAAGACTGAGCAAGCGACTTAGCAGCAGCAGCAGATCACGCATGATAGGCCTACTGGGCAGCCACCATCCCAGGTCTGTGGCTTTGGAGAGTAGTACAGGCAGCACTCTGGCCAGTGGATCCCTCAGGAACTGCTCTTGAAGTCAAGTCCAGGTGCTGGAGGGCTATTCCCCAGAGGCCAGAGGAGAGGCTGCCAGTGGGGAAGCCTTTGTGTTTGCTGGGACGGAGTACGGGGCAGGGAGGCTGGGTTTCCATCTGGGCTGGGAAGCTGCTTCTTGCCAGGGTTCAGCAAGGTGGCTGCCCCACAGCTAGTCAGGTTGGCATAGCCTGTCTTGAAGCCGTCCCACCCCAGCCCCTCTGTGCAGGAGACCCGCCAGGTTAGAAGGCCAAGGAAGTGCAATACTGTCAGGGCGATGCCCAGGAGAGGTCAGGCCCTCGGGAAATGTCCCTGGCAGCGTGTACTGCTCTTCAGTGGCAGGAAAGCAACTGTCTTTAGTGGAAGATGCTTTCGTTGGAATTAGGGCTTTGCTGCGAGATGGGGCTGTTGAACCCCTACCGGGTACCCCAGAAACCTGGCCCAGCGGTGAGCCCCGCCAGACCTTGCCCTTTTACTCCCTTGACACTTTACTGAGTCAAGAAAACCAAACCAAGAAAAGCCTTATTATTAGTGTCTTCCCAGATGGCTCAGCGGGTAAAGAATCTGCCTGCAATGCAGAAGACGCAGTAGACAGGGGTTTGATCCCTGGGTTGGGAAGATCCCCTGGAGAAGGAAATAGCAACCCACTCCACTGTTCTTGCCTGAGACATCCGATGGACAGAGGAGCCTGGTGGGCTACAGTCCATGGGTTTGCAAAGAGTTGGACACGACTGAGTGACTAATGCGTGAATCAGATTAGTGTCCCAGTTGGTTGTCTCAGAGAGTTACCCAGTCCTGACCCTTCTCTGTGAAGAATACCAATCCGTCAGTCTGGCGCGAGATAGGAAGTAAGAGACAGCTATCCTGGGCCAGTGTGCCCTTCTGAATGGGGCATGAACACAGAGAGGGCCAGGGCACACCTTGCCAGGGAGGCACCCTGGGGCGATGGAAGGGACCTGGAGGCAGATTCCAGAATCCCGTCACTGGAGCTCTCTGACTTGCTCTGGAACCTTGAATTGGCCCAGTGAGGCCTCTGCAACCCTTAACTCCCTTGTCTGTCAAATGAGAGTGTTGGCCAAAGAAGCTTCCAGAAGCTAACATTCCAGCTCTGCCTTTCTGGGAGTCTCTCTGCCTCCCAGTTGCTAAGGGGTGAATAAACATTGAAAAGATCCCCTCCACACAGAGTTTTAAAGCCTAAAGATCTCACAGAACATTTATTCTCTATAGGTACTTTTTTTTTTAATTGGAGTATAGCTGCTTTATGTAGTTGTCTTTGTTTCTGCTGTACAGCAAAGTGAATCACCTATTCAGTTCAGTTGCTGTGTCGTGTCTGACTCTTTGCGACCCCAAGCCTAGCAGCACGCTAGGCTTCACTGTCCACCTTCTGCCAGAGCTTACTCAAACTTGTGTCCATCGAGTTAGTGATGCCATCTGATCATCTCTTCCTCTGTTGTCCCCTTCTCCGCCCGCCTTCAATCTTTTCCAGCATCAGGATCTTTTCCAGTGAGTCAGTTTTTCGCATCAGGTAGCCAAAGTATTTGCATCAGGTGGCCAAAGTATCAACTGTATGTATATGTATAGCTTTAGGTTTTTTGAGCTTCCTGGCCACTTAGGTCACCACAGAACTTTGAGTGGAGTTACCTGTGCTGTGCAGCGGGCTCTCATTAGTCATCTGACACAGAGTCGTCTGTATGTGTCAGCCCCCATCTCCTGATTCATTCCACTCCCTCATCCCCCATCCTGTGTTCACACGTCCATTCTCTAGGTCCGTGTCTTATTTCTGCTTGGCAAATAAGCTCCTCTGTATCACTTTTCTAGAACCACATGCAAGTGATTTTATACAGTATTTGGTTTTGTGTGTGACTTATTTCACTCTGTATGACAGTCTCTACTACTACTACTAAGTCTCTTCAGTCGTGTCCGACTCTGTGCGACCCCGTAGACGGCAGCCCACCAGGTTTCCCCGTCCCTGGGATTCTCCAGGCAAGAACACGAGTGGGTTGCCATTTCCTTCTCCAATGCATGAAAGTGAAAAGTGAAAGTGAAGTCGCTCAGTCGTGTCCGACTCTAATGACCTCATAGACTGCAGCCTACCAGGCTCCTCATCCATGGGATTCTCCAGGCAAAAGTACTGGAGTGGAGTGCCACTGCCTTCTCCGTGACAGTCTCTGGGTCCACCCAAACATGTGGAAGCTAAACGACTGGCCTGTCATCGTCGTGCAGGGGCCACGCTGTCTTCTCTGTATCATTGCGCTTTTCCTATGTGTGCTGCCACAGTGCGCGCTCTTTATCAGTACATTCATAGAGCATCATCTCCCCTCGTTACCAGCTAAATAAGCATTGGGAAGCCTGGCTTCATTTAGAATTGCGGTTCAGACAGTCGTTTATCCTGGGTGCCTGACAGGTGAACAGGTTGGCATCCCCAGCTGTGGTGTCCACTCCTGGAGGGCGGGGGGGTGAGTCTTTTTCTTTATATCCCCGAGTGCCTGACATGAATTGGATGCATTAAGATGCTTTTGAAATTAAAGAAAGACAGAGGGATGTGCTTGCCTCTTTCCACGCCGGTGTGCACAGCCAGCTCCATGCCTGCCCTGGCTCCTGTTTTGGCAGATTGCTCTTGGGTAAATGGCTTCCCTGGTGGCTCAGATGGTAAAGAATCCGCCTGCAATGCAGGAGACCTGGGTTCAATCCATGGGTTGGGAAGATCCCTTGGAGGAGGGAATGGCTACCCTCTCCAGTATTCTTGCCTGGAGAATCCCCATGGACAGAGGAGCCTGGTGAGCTACAGTCCATGGGGTCGCAGAGTCAGACATGACTGAGCGGCTAAGCACAGCAAAGGAGCCACAGTCTGCCTTGAGAAGTCATCTCAAGAGAGGGTAGGGGACCGTCTGTCTCTCCTCTTGGCTTCCTTCTAGTCCAAGGGGGCTGTGCTTGAGGTGAAACTCTAAGTTATTTCAGAAATCCATCTTTAAGAACAAAGGCTGGGGGACTTACCTGGTGATCTAGTGGCTAACACTCGGAGCTCCCAATGCAGGAGGCCCAGGTTCAAGCCCTAGTCAGGGAACTAGATCGCACAAACCACAACTGAGACCCAGCACAACCAAATAAGCAAATTAAAAAAAAAATTTTTTAAATATTAGTTATTTATGTACTTATTTTTGGCCGTGCTGGGTCTTTGCTGCTGCTTGGGCTCTTCTCCAGTTGTGGCAAGCGGGGGCCGCTCTACATTGAAGTGCATGTTCTTCTCATTGCAGTGGCTTCTCTTCTTGGGGAGCACGGGCTCTGGGCATGTGGGCGAGCTCCGTGGCTCTAGAGCTCAAGCTCAATAGTTGTGGCGCACGGGCTTAGCTGCTTTGAGGCATGTGGGGTCTTCCCGGATCAGGGATCGAACCCGCGTCTCATGCATTGACAAGCAGGTTCTTTACCACTGAGCCACTAGGGAAGCCAAAAAAAAATTTTTTTTAAGGGTGATTTCAGCTTCCAGACCCAAAATTGTGTGTTCAAGTAACCCCTCTCAAAATACAAATATCAGTCCCAGGAGGGAATTTTACCACACCTTCCAGCTCAGAAGCAAAGTAGCATGTCTTTTGGGTAGAGTGCCTCTTACTAGAGCCTGAATGTGCTGTGCTGTGCTGTGCTAAGCCGCCTCAGTCATGTCTGAGTCTGTGTGATCCCATGGACTCTAGCCCACCAGGCTCCTCTGTCCATGGGATGCTCCAGGCAAGAATACTGGAGTGGGTTGCCATGCCCTGCTCCAGGGGATCATCCTGCATCTCTCATGTCTCTTGCATTGACAGGTGGGTTCTTTATCACTAGCTCCCACCTGGGAAGCTCAAGACAGGATTTGTACTTGGGGTTGATTGATGCCCAGATACTGGGTGTGTGAAGCCTGTACAAGCTTCCATCACAAAAGAAACGTGGAAATCCTCTACTTTCCTCCAAAAGGGTTCCCTAATTACGGACGCTTGGAGGTCTGTTAAAATCACTCAAGGCCAGAAGGACATTTATTAAATGCAAACCGTGGCAGGTGGTCCGTGGGTGGCAGGTATGTTTGAAATTGGATCTAGGGGGCAGAATTCCGCACACAGGGAATTTAGGTCTTAGAAGATGACTGTACCCCTGAGCGAGGCCAGGAAGATTTTTAGAAGATGCAGAGTGAAAGAGTCGTTTTCTTTTTTTTTTTTTTGGTGACCCACAAGGCATACGATATCTTAGTTCCTTGACCAGGGATCAAACCAGCGCCCCCTGCAGTGGGAGCACATAGTCTTAACCCCTGGAGTGCCAAGGAAGTCCCAAGAGTCATTTAGAGAAAATATTAATACATTTTAAACAAAGACTGCTGCTTTCAGGGTAAGAGCAGAGTGGCTCTTAGAGGAATCAGGTGCTACTTGGAAGAGGAACCAAGGTGTCAGTAGCCAGGGCCCTTGAAGAACTGAAGCACGCCCTTGCCTTTGAGTAGTGGATAAGAGGGAATTTTCAGAAGCCGTATTGTGTTGGTAAAATATTAGCTGCAGTTATGTCTCCCTCACAGGCCCCATCACAAACTCAGCAAATCTAAAGGGCAGAGTCTCCCTTCCCACAGCAAAGCCCTAATTCCAACCAAAACATCTTCCCACAGCAAAGCCCTAATTCCAACCAAAGCATTTTCCCACAAAAGGTCAGCCAGGACCACTGCTGGCCCAGAACTTACTTTGCAAATTAGAAAAAGTCACTCCTCCCAAGAGACCGCCGTCTCTGGGGAAATCATCTAATAAAATGAATATTAGAATAAGGTGCCTTTTTGCCATCTGTCAAAATATTGCCAAGATACCTACCCAGATCCTCGGTGCCTTTGTTACGAGCGGCGCCCCCTGCTGGAGAGTGCTGAATAAGGCACTACCCCCGTGGCGGCCTGCTGCAGGCCCCACCTGGGGTTGGTGCCCAGACAGGCCCCATCCGTGCCTTTGTTTTCCATGACCCTCCCTCACCGTGCATACTGGGCACCCACCACGAGAAGGGAGCGCAGACCTTTTGGTCTGTTGTCAACCGGCTGCCCCTGTCCAGCAACGCAGTGCTCTGCTGGAAGTTCTGCCACGTGTTCCACAAACTCCTCCGGGATGGACACCCAAACGTGAGTGCCTGCGGCTGCAGTGGATGGGCGGGGAGCCTGGGACCCACGTGGGGGAAGTGCAGTTGCCTGAGTCACAGGGGCCACTGTCCACTCTGGCACTGGGGATGGCAATGCCCCCATTTCCTGGCCTTCTGGGTACCAGTCTCAGAGATGGGTTCATCTCTCTCATCCCCTTCTCTGCCCCACCCCAGGCCCGGCTTTCACCATCCTCTTTCTCCTCTCCTTGTCTTCCCTCTCCAGGTTCTCAAGGACTCTCTGAGATACAAAAGTGAACTGAGCGACATGAGCCGGATGTGGGTGAGTCTGAACCCGCTCCTTGGGGCCCCCTGCACCGCCTCGTCCTTCCCCAGAGGCCACAGAACAAGGAGTGTGGGATGAAACAAAGTCATCTCTTTCACCTTGTTTCGGATTTCTCTCACAAGCCTCAGGGAGGGGTTCGGGGATGCCCGAACATGGAACCATGATATTCAGTCTTACCTGGAGTCCCTGGAAACTGTTGGAAGGTTCCAGGGCCAGGGAGTTTCTCCTGCCAATGGAAGCTCATGTCCCAGTGGTCTGTGGGCACTGGGATCCCTTGGCAATGACACTGTCATAGTTCCTACTTCTTTCCTTGTCCTGGTCCCATGGGGGTCATAGCACCTTGAGAACTGGCATTCCCAATCTGAATGCCAGTGGATTTTCTTTCCTGGTTGGGGATTCTCGGTGCCTTAGGAAGAGGGACGAGGTAGGTGGCAAGATCTGGGTTTAAAGAGTGTTTTTGTAAACATACCAGAATCTCTCTGGATTCAAGGAGTATGTGTAAGAACGGGAGGTAACCTGCTCTTTGAAGAATCTCCCCAGTGGACGCTGATGTGTCTTTTTGTCCCACTGGATAAGAACTGCTATGTTAGCCGTTTCCTTAAAATTCTTACCTGTCTCTGTCTGCACTCACAAAATGTTAGCAATTATGTAGTCCAATCTACCCATTATAGGTGAGAAATACAGACCCAGAGAGAGAAAGCAGCTTTTGTCTCCCACACTGCAGGCAGATGCTTTACCATCTGAGCCACCAGGGAAGCCCTTCCTAAGTCACAAGACTAGTTAACCTGAACAGAGCAGAGGTTTATCCCCAAATCTCCCACCTGTATGCTAGAGAGTTTTGTTACATTTCTGTAACATGGAAAGCTTAGGTCTTTTTCTTTTTTTGTAGAATATATCTGGTATATATTTTTCCATCCTTTTACTTATAAGTTTTTATATTTTAAATATTTTTTACATGTATATGTATTGCATTGTGGCTAGAGAATCAATATCATATTGATATTTCAAAGTTTTTTGAGCCTTGCTATATGAGCTAGTTCATGGTCAGTTTTTCTTTAATTGAACTGTAATTGATTTATAATATTAGTTTCAGATGTACTGCATAGTGACTGACTTTTCTGTAATCTTTTGTTTTAGAAATATATTTGTCAATAGCATTTAGTTGGATTCTTTAAAAATTCAAGATGGCAGTCTTTGTCTTTTAACAGGACCTTTACTTTGTTTACATTTATTATAATGGATAATATCTTTAGACTTACATCTCCTATCTTATTTTATGCTATTTGTCCTATTTGTCCTATCTGTTTTGTTTCTATTTCTCTCATTGTTTACCTTCTTTTGGATTGATTGGGTATTTTCTTTCTCATTCATTTTCCCCCTCATTACTAGTGGGAAGATACAAAAATAAAAGCAGAGGTTTTTTTTTTTTTTTTTTAATCTGTTGACAATTTATCTAAAAATGAAAAGGGTCTGCTTAGGTTATCATTGTCTAAAATTCATGTCTTTGTTTCCTGTATAGCACAAAGACCTTAGAGTATTTTAACACCATTGGTTCCCTCGAATGCTGTTGTCGTATATTTTAAATTTTGGTTGTTTTTAGACCCCATATTTTATTTTAATTGTTGTATTTGGTGCTCTTCATTTCCTGTTACATCTCAGAGCATGCATTTGGGATCTCTTTCTTTCTGCTTGAATTATTTCCTTTAGAACTTCCTTTAGTGAGAGTCTGCTGGTGGGAAACAAGCACTTTTGCCTGATGGAGAATGTCTTTATTTCACCCTCATTCACGGGAGATATTTTCTCTGACTTAAGAATTCTGGGATGATAGTTCTTTTCTTTTAGTACATGGAAGATATTAGTCAAGATACCCTTCCATTGGCTTATGGCTTCCTTCATTCTTATTAAGTCTGCTGTTAGACTCATGATTATTCTTTGAAGCTAATCTGTTTTGTTTTTTGTTTTTGTTTTTGTTTTCTAAGTTCTTATTATGTATCTAGGTGTGAATTTAGTTTCTTTGGACTTCTTTAATCTGTAGATGATTATCTTTAATTAGTTTTGAAAAATTCTCATTGTCTTTTCAAATATTGCCTTTGCCTCATTCTGTCTTTTCCTCTGAGACTCTGGTTAGCAGTATTTTCAACTTTCTCACCCTATTCCCCCCTGCCTTTAAACCACTATTTCATTTGTTTTCTCCCTGTTCGCCTCTGTACTGCATTCTGGGTAATTTCAGTCGATCTAGTGTTCATTTCACTTATTCCCCTTTCAACAAGGTCTAATCTGTTGCTAAACCTCTCCATAAGGTTTGCAGTTTTGTATAGTTCTCATTTCTTGGAATTTTAGGTTTTGTTTTGTTTTCAGATCTGCTTGGCATTCTTTATAATTTATTGTGCCCTGCATATATTTTAAAACAGTCTCTAATTTATTTAGGCTTATTAAATACATGATTTCGTATATCACTTTTTATACTTCCAGTATCTAAAGTCCTTAGAGATCCATCTCTGCCATCTGTTGTTTTGGTGAATTTTGCTCATGCTATGTGCTTTCTTCTTGTGCTGAGTTATTTTTCTACTGTGAGTTGCTCATTTTCCTGGACACTTTTTTTTGGTGGGAATTCTCTGAACTCTAACAAAGGCAGGTTCCTCCGGAGAGAATTGGCATTTGCGTCCATTGAGATCACTCTAAATTAAATTCTCAGCTTAAAAGTTTTATGAATTCTGAGCAGATCCCCTTGATAACTGGCTCACGGTTCAGTTCTTGGAAGCAGTTTTCCTCTGATCGCAACAGTGGTTTTGGGCAGTGGATTTTCTTTGCAGTCCTTGGGGGTCTCCTTCAGCACAGAGCATGTGTGTTATTTCCAGTTCACCCTTAATTTCCCTGCACCAGGAAGGCAGTCGGCTCTTCCACTAGACTCTTGAACTTGGGCAGGTGAGAGCCCTGCCTCCAGTTCACCACCTGGCTCTGGAGACTCAGAAAACCAAAACTCGGGTTCACTTGGTGTGAGAAAGTATCTCCCCACCCCTGCCCCTGCCCCCATTTTGACCCCATCAAGCCATTTGCTCTCTGAATATCTGAATTACTCAGTTCCTGGCCTGAAGATTCCTTACTCTCCTGCTAGTTCATTAATACCTTCAAAGTGTTTTTAATGTCTCACTCAATATTGTTAGTCGTTTCCAGTGGGAAGGTCAGCCCAGGTACCTAGCCCCCCTGCCTTATCCAAAATATAATTCTAATGTGTGGTCTGTCTCTTCCATTTGACTAAGACTTTCTGAACTTAGAAGCCTCTTTTACTTGTTTTGTTTTTTCAAAGCAGCTTTGTGACCCCATGGACTATATAAAGCAGTTTTAGGTTCACTGAAAAATTGAATGGGAAGTACAGAGATTTTCCATGTACCCAGCATCCAGACATGCATATAGCCTCCTCTGTCATCAGCATCCTCCGCCACAGTGGTGAATTTGCTGCAATGAATGAACCTGCTGACACGTCCTTTGTAATCACCAAAGTCTATAGTTTACAATACAGTTCACTCATGGTCGTTGTACATTCCTTGTTGTCGCAAAGTCGTGTCCAACTCTGTGACCCCTTGGACTGTAGCCCCCCAGGCTCCTCTGTTAATGGAATCAGTTCAGTTCAGTGGCTCAGTCGTGTTTGACTCTTTGTGACCCCATGGACTGCAGCTCGCTTCCCTGTCCATCACTAGCTTCCGGAGCCTACTCAAGCTCATGTCCATCAAGTCGGTGATGCCATCCAACCATCTCATCCTCTGTCACCCACTTCTCTTCCTAACCTCAATCCTTCCCAGCATCAGGGTCTTTTCCAGTGAGTTAGTTCTTCGTATTAGGTGGCCAAAGTATTAGAGCTTCAGCTTCAGCATCAGTGCTTCCAGTGAATATTCAGGACTGATCTCCTTCAGAATGAACTGGTTGGATCTCCTTGCAGTCCAAGGGACTCTCAAGAGTCTTCTCCAACACCACAGTTCAAAAGCATCAATTCTTTGGCTCTCAGTCTTCTTTATGGTCCATGGAATAGCTCTATAATTTTACCTTTTCCAGATTCCATATTGTTGAAATCATATAGTATGTAGTCCGAATTTTCAGACTTAGGTCCATTTTTTTAGTTGAATTGTTTGGTTTTTTTATTGTTGAGATTTAAGAGTATATTTGTACATTTTAGATAACTGTCTTTTATGAGATACGTCCTTGGCAAATATTTTCTCCCAGTCCGTGGCTTATCTTCTCATTCTCTTGACAATGTCTTTTGTAGAGCGGAAGTTTTTAATTTTAATGAAGCCCAACTTATCAATTACTTCTTTCATGGTTTGTGTCTTTGGTGTTATGTCTAAAGAGCCTCTGCCATACTCAGTCACCCAGGTTTTCTCCTCTGTGATCTTCTAGGAGTTTTATAGTTTTGTATTTGACATTTCAGTCTCTGATCCGTTCATCCTTCACTTTTCGACCCTTGTGCATTTTCCCATGATGATCCCTGGTGGTTAGGCTGAAGATGACTTGCTTGCAGTGTCCTTTTTTATATTTTCCAAATTTTCTTTTTTTTTTGTTTTTTGTTTTTATATTTTCCAAATTTTCAACAGGGGATATATGTTATTTTCATACTCGGGGGGAGAGAAAAAATATATTCTTTTAAAAAGACGTCCCAGCTGTAGGTCTTTCAACCCAAAGTTCTCAGTGTTGACAGCCTGCTTTCTTTCCTCTTCGTCAAAGGGCCACCTGAGTGAAGGGTATGGGCAGCTTTGCAGCATCTACCTCAAACTGCTGAGAACGAAGATGGAGTACCACACCAAAGTGAGTCTTTTCAGCAATTCTGCCGGCCCTGCCAGCCACCCCTCAGAGACCACCCCGCCCCCACCGGGCTGTCCCTTCTCCTCACACCTGGCTGGGCTTTTTTGGTTTGTTTTTCGGCCATGCTGGGCCTTGGTTGCAGCATCAGCTTCTCTCTTGGAGGCACAAGGACTTCTCTTGTGGAGGACAGGCTCCACAACGCGTGGGCGTCGTTGCCACAAGACATATGGGAGATTAGTTCCCCGACCAGGAATCGAACCTGTGTCCTCTGCATTGGAAGGCAGATTCTCAACCAGTGGACCACCAGGGAAGTCCCTCCTGGCCACGCTTAATTGTCAGGTTTTCCAGGTAATAGGACAGCCTGGCTTCTCAGGGAATGTTCACACCGTATCCCAGCTGTGTGAGAGGAAACATTTTATAGAGTGACCACAGTCAGTGGGATGTGACTGGAATGTGGCCTGGGATTTTGGCCCAGATCCTCTGCACCTTTTGTTCCCCATTTTGCAAAGAGAGAATCCTGATTCACAGAGTGTGTTCATTCGCTAAGTCACGTCCAACTCTTTGTGACTCTGTGGACTAGCCCGCCAGGCTCCTCGCTCCATGGCGATTCTCCAGGCAAGAATACTGGAGTGGGTTGTCATTTCCTACTCCAGGGGATCTTCCCAACCCAGGGGTCAAACCCACGTCTCTTGTGTCCCCTGCACTGGCAGGTGGATTCTTTACCACTAGTGCCATCTGGGAAGCCTGATCCACCAGGTGGCCTTATGAAAATATTTCAGAAGCACTGACTTGACTGGTAATAGAAATAACTCCTTCCATTCATACAGTATGTGTCCACACAGGACCTTCTGCTCAAGATATGACTTTAGTTATTATTTCTTACATACCTAATGCATATAAAAGTATGTGCCAAGTGGCATATAAGGATAAGGAGAAAGGGTCTGCTCTTTAGGAGTTGACAGATCCACTGGGGAGAGAAGCTTGCACACTTGCAGTAGCTGTATAATAGTGCCAGGTGTGTGCCTGCAGAAAAGTGCCAGGGATGTTTCGAAAAGATGGGGGTGGGGGGTGGGGCTTGATGTGGTCCCTGAAGGGTGGGCATGGTGGCAATAGAAGGTAAGGAAGAATGGCCCGCCAGGTGGGAGGGGAAGCGGCCTGAATTAGGGAGCTGGCAGTGGAAATAGAGAAAGGAAGAAACCTAAGAAGAAATACCATAACTTAGTGTATTTATCTCCAGTATCTTTTATATACTCAAGGGGTATCTTTGATTCATGCAAACCATCCTTAGTTGATTCAACCTTTTTTGAATATCATTTAATCTTCACAACAGCCCTATAAACATGTATGATCATATCCTAGGAAAGTGAAACTCAGATGGTGGCTGGGTCCCTTAAGGGCCTGAGTCAGAAAGCTCCTCGGTGCTGAGGTGGGATTCTAACCTCAGCCAGGTCAGTGTAGAAGCTCATGGTATATCACTGAGGGTCTACCCTAGGCTAGGGCGAGGTGAGGTTCTGGAGAGAAAGAGGGATAGACTTTGCTGCTGCCTTTGGGGGTCACAGTCTGGTTTGGAGGGAAGAAGGAGGGCCCACAGAAGTGAGTCAGGGGGTGTCTTGCCCAGGTTCAGGCAACCAGGTGGGCTTCTAGGAGGTGGTGACACTTGAGCTCAGCCTTAGGGCATTACAATTACCTGTGCTGGATACACATCATCCCAGAGCTTAATGACTTAAAACAACAGCAGTCTTTTGTTGTCTCTGACATTCTGTTGGTCTGGGGTTCCACAAGGGCTTGCCCAGCAGTTCTGCTGGGAGTTTCCTATGCGGTTGCAGTCAGATGCCAGCTGGAGCTGAAACGGTGGGGGGCTGGCCTGGCATCTCTTCACGAAGTCTCAGCACTAGTCAGGGCTTCCTTGCAGCCTGGTGAGTTGGCCAAGAGAACAGGTAGAGTGCATGGCATTTAGATGACCCAGCCTCTGAAGTCACAGGGTGTCCCTCCCACCATCCTATGTTGGTGGAGGCCGTCACAGACGTTCCTAGAGTCACAGGGAGGGGACTGTCATCACTCCAGGTGGAATATCAGGGTCACATCATAAAGAGAGGGTGTTGACTGGGATATGTCACTTCAACCACAGTTCGCCCTCTGGTCCCACCGTTCCCATCTCTCTCTGCCTGCTGTGGAGTACTTTTTCCCCCTTCTCCAGACCCCAGGCTGCCACTTAGCAGGTAGAGAGGAAGGGGCAGTGAGGAAGGGCAGGATGGGTGT
>NW_011494912.1:4907180-4921304 GCF_000754665.1 Bison bison bison | reverse complement strand
GATGGGTGTTCCTGGCAGTGGATTAGCTGAAGACGTAAGGGCAGGAGGCCCAGGACACTGGCGTCCACATGGCACTATCGGGAGACCCACGTTAGTGCGAGAAGCAGGCATGGTGGAGAGCGACAGGTGCCTGGGCTGTGAGGTCATCCATTCAGTGTGGAGGATGACTTGGGAAGAGCTGGGCTGTCGGTGTGAAAGATGGGGACAGCCAGGTTTAGACAGTTATCTCTGGGACAGACAAGGGTCAGGGACTTCCTGAAGATTGGCAGGAAAGGGAGGAGAGGTGGGGACAACAACTGGAGGAAGATGTGGGGCCGTGGGAAAGACCTGGAGCACGGGATGCGGGCAGGAGCCTAAAAGGCAGATGGAGTCGTGGGCACTCGGCACTGTGGGTTCCTGGAGGACCAAGAGAGGGAGTGCGTGTCTCCCTTGTCCCGTGTGTGGCCCAGCATCTAGCTAAGAACAGGGGCTCGAGCAGGATTTGTTGGGGTGTGCATGAGAAAGAACCAGAAACTGCTGCTGCTGCTGCTAAATCGCTTCCGTCGTGTCCGACTCTGTGCGACCCCGTAGACGGCAGCCCACCAGGCTCCCCCGTCCCTGGGATTCTCCAGGCAAGAACACTGGCGTGGGTTGCCATTTCCTTCTCCAAGGCATGAAAGTGAAAAGTGAAAGTGAAGTCGCTCAGTCGTGTCCGAATCTTAGCGACCCCATGGACTGCAGCCTACCAGGCTCCTCCGTCCATGGGATTTTCCAGGCAAGAGTACTGGAGTGGGGTGCCATTGCCTTCTCCAACGAGAAACTAGATTGGTTCAAATAGCACACAGGGAGGGGCTGATCCTGAGTCAGGAAGGAGGTGGCGACTCCTCTTTGAAGCTGGAGGAAGGGCAGGGCAGGTGGGTACCTTTGAAGCAGGGAAGGGAGTGGGAAGCAGGATGCCGAGTTTTGATATAAGAAAGCGAGCACGTGACGTGGTGAGGTGCCGAGGGTGATGGCATGGGATCTGGGTATCAGGTGCAGAGTCGGGCAGTCATTGATGGAAAGGGGAACCAGTGGGCCAGTAGCAAGGACTGTTGGTTGCTCAGTCGTGTCTGACTCTTTGCCACCCCATGGACTGTAGCCCACCAGGCTTCTCTGTCCTTGGAATTCTTCAGGCAAGACTACTGGAGTGGGTTGCCATTTCTTCCTCCAGGGGATCTTTCTGATGCAGGGATTGAACCCAGGTGTCCTGCATTACAGGCTGATTTTTTACCGTCTGAGCCATCAGGGAAGCCTCAGCAAGGGCTGTTAGGTGGCAGTGGGGCTAGAGAGCAGGCTTCCCTGCTGGCTCAGTGGTAAGGAATCCCCCTGCAGTGCAGGAGCCTCAGGAGACATGGGTTTGACCCCTGGGTAGGGAAGATCCCCTGGAGGAGGAGCACGGCAACCCACTCCAGTGTTCTTGCCTGGAGAATCCCACGGGCAGAGGAGCCTGGCAGGCTGTAGTCCATAGGGTCGCAAAGACTCATACATGACTGAAGTGACTTAGCAGGCACTCACGCAGAGCTATAGAGCACAGTTACATAGTGATGAGTTGTGAGTCATTCTCCAGGGAGATGGGTAGCTGGTCTGAGACACAGAGCATGCGACAACGATCCAGACTCACTGGGCTTCACGGCAGTGTGGTGTGAGGACAGGCAGGAAGACAGACGAGGGCGAGGTGCCATACATAATGTCCAGACCCAGTGAGGAAGTGAACACAGCCAGAAGGGGGTGATAAAGGAACCGGCTTGGGGACTTCCCTTTGATCCAGTGGTTAATACCCCGCGCTTCCAATGCAGGGAACGTGGGTTCGATCCCTGGTCAGGGAACCACATGCTGCATGGTGCGGCCAAAAAATAAAATCGATTAAAAAAGAAAAAAGTAACCGGCCTGAGTCTCTGAGGCAGAGGAGCAGGGGTGGCGGGCCTCAGGACAGGAGGGTGTTACAGCCAGAGACGGAAGTGCCCAAGTGGAGGATTTCTGTCTTCAGAGCCTGAAGAACTCACCCTGGAATTTAGAGCCCCCTTGTGGACTGGCCACCATCTCTCTGTGCTCCTCTCCACCTGCCGGCTGCCCTGTGTTCCCTCCGCTCCGGACAGACCACACTGAGAAAGACAGGAGACTATAGATACTCAACAACTGATAATCCCAGATAACCTCCCCTGACTGCGGGGGTGCTTCCTATAATCTTCTCCAACCTTCAAGTTTCTTTTACTAATTCTGTTTTGCTGAAGTTAATGTGAGAATCGGTTTGCCTGGCCCTGAACTCACAATAGAAGCTTCCAGAAGTGGTCAGAGGACAGTGGGATGCCTGGATAGGGTTCAGAATGTACTGGGGATAAGCAGGGGCTACACTGCCTGCCTGGTGGGGGTGTCAGGTTGAGGACCGCCAGCAGTCACGCCCTGGGTGTCCTTGCCCCAGGGAGACGATGTCCGTGGTACAGGCTGTGGGGGTGGGGCCCTCCTTGGGGTCCCAGGAGTGGGATGGAACCTTCCCTCTAATGACGGGTGGGGGGTGTTCTTTGCTGTGAGCCAGCCGATCACGGGACCTGTGTGTGTGTGTGTGGTTGTGAACGTGGCCACACTCCCCAGGGAGCATGCAGGCACCCACACCAAGCAGAATCCAGCCTGTTGCTGCCAGAGCTCAGTGGGCCTTGGTGTGCGTGATGTCCGCTGTAGAGCTCGCTCTCAGGGGTGCCCTGTGCTGACTTCCTCTGCCTCCCTCCCAGAACCCCAGGTTCCCAGGCAACCTTCACATGAGTGACCGGCAGCTAGAGGAGGCCGGAGAGAGTGACGTCAACAACTTGTAAGTGGCCCACCTCACGCCCTGGACAGAGGGGTTCGGGAGCTTGTGTAGGTCTCCTCACTTCCGGTTAGGGTCACAGAGGGCCTGAAGGCAGGGCCGGTAGCCGAGGTGGGGACAGAGCCGCTAAGTGACTTGGCCTAGGGGCCACTTACTGCTGGTGCCTCGCCCAGAACCCTTCCAGGGTGTTTCCTGCTCCAGGCCTCCCTTCTCTGTGCCCCTCTGCCCTCCCAACACAGCGTGGAACCTGCCCGCTTTCTCTACCGCTGTCACTGTTGAATTCGCCCTGCTTGATCTCCCAACAGCCTTAATATCCACTTAGGTGGGGGCTGAGACTCAGAGCTGGTATGTGTGTTCATGCGTGCACACATGCTTTGGCGGCAGCACAGGTACACTGGCCTTTGGGCCGTGGAGTATAAGCTCTCTTTCCTCTTGGGTCCAGTTTCCAGCTGACAGTGGAGATGTTCGACTACCTGGAGTGTGAACTTAACCTCTTCCAAACTGGTGAGTCTCTCCCTCCCGTCTGGCCCAGGCTTTCCTGGCCATCACCTGACCCCCAGACTGGTTCCCTCCTGGGAACAGCCAGCCCAGCCCCCCATCTCCAAACAAGTTGTGCAGCACAGGCCAGGAGGATGGAGCTGCCCTACCGCGTCTGTGCCCTCGGCCCTGGTACAGGGAGAGGTTGAAGCCCAAGGGCATTCTCAGAGTCACGTGACCAGAAGGGCTGCAATTCCCCACCACATTGGCCTCCCTGCTAAGCCCAGGCCTCCGAGAGTCCAAAGACACTTCCAGCCTCTCTGACAGTCCCTGGACTGTGGCCCCAGCACTGGCTGGTCCTTCAGCCCAGACCTGTCTGCCGCTCAGCTGGGCTGGCCCTCTTTCTGCCCCAGCATTCCATGATACTTGGCTCTGTTTCCGTATGCCTTGATCCCTTGGGTTATTAGCAATATATGTTGAGCTCCTCCTCAAAAATCAGGAACTAGGCCCTGCTCACCTCTGTTCTAGCCCTGTGCCTGTCACTGCAAGTGCTCAACAACCAAGTTCAAGAACACTTGCTTTTTAGATGAACAGCAGTGAAGAAACAGCAGGTGAACAGAGTTCATGAACTGGTGTCAACATCCATCTGAATGCTCTGGGGTGAATTAGCTAGAGTTTTCTAGAGAGAGCTACCTGAGTCTTTGCACACACTCCTCCATGGTTGAATGCTGGTGGTTTTCTCATCCTGGAGAGGGTGCTGATTTGGAATCAAGAGCCTCCTCTGCACGTCTCCCCACCCGCCTCCATCCTCATTCACCTCTTGGTGGTGGTGGTTTAGTCACTAAGTCATGTGACCCCACGGACTGTAGCCTGTCAGGCTCTTCTGTCCATGAGGATTGTCCAGGCAAGAATACTGGAGTGGGTTGCCATTGGCTTCTCCAGGGGATCTTCCTGACTCAGAGATCAAACCCACATCTCCTGCATTGGTAGGCGAGTTCTTTACCAGCCACCAGGGAAAAGCCCGTTCACCTCTTATGAGCCCAGAAACTGAGAGAAATGGGATCGGAAGTCTATCCAGCTTCTAAGTTTTAGTCTGTGCCCTTGTAGATTTGGATCAGAACCTTCGGAAGAGGGTGCCCCAGGTTTTCAACTGTGGGAAACGTAGGCCAGTTACAAGGAATGTTGACTGGATGCACCTGCAATGATTCTCACAGTGTGGTCCCTGGACCAGCAGCATCCGCATCACCTGAGAATGTATTAGAAGCACACGTTCTCAAATCCCACCCCAGATCTTCTGAATGAGAATCTCAGGGGGTGGGACCCAGTCATCTGTTTTAACGAGCTCCCCAAGTCTGCACTGTCCAGTATGGTAGCCAATAGCCACCTGTGACTATTTAAATTAATTACGATTAAATAACATTAAAAGGTCAGGGCCTCCATTGCACTCATCATAGTGCAGGCACTCTGCAGGCACACGTGGCCAGCAGGGGTGGACAGCCCTTCCATCACCGCAGAATTCTCCTGGAGTGATCCCTCCAGGGGACGCTGATACATGTTACAGTTTGAGAAGCACTGAGTTAGAAAATACAGTTTCCACCCTGGCTGCTTATTGGAATCACCTGGCGGGGGCGCGCTTTTGACCCCCCACTAATGCCCCAGCCTTGCGGGCATGCATGGGTGCTCAGTCGTCTCCGACTCTTTGCGACCCCATGGACTGTAGCCCACCGGGCTCCTCTGTCCATGGGATTTCCCAGGCAAGAATACTAGAGCGGGTTGCCATTTCCTTCTCCAGAGGCATCTTCCCAACCCTGGAATCGAACTCAATCTCCTGCATTGGCAGACAGATTCTTTATGGCTGAGCCACCCAGGAAGCCTCGCCCCCGCCTTAGCCTGGACCAATTAAAACAGAAGCAGGGATGAAGGAGCTGTAGGCAGACATGAGTCGTCTTTGCGTTTCCCTGGATGATCCTAATCAGTCTCCAAGCCAACCCGAAGAACCGCTGCAAGTTGCTATGCCACTTATAGGACATTCTCATTTAATCCTTACAAGACCTCCTTATGAGACCCTTATGAAGAATGTGCCATTAGAACCATCTGCGTCTCACGGAAGAGCGCCTGGAGGCACCGAGAGGTTGAGTAACTTTGCCCCGGGTCACACCACTCTAGATGTTACTGGATGCCAAGGGGCATTCCTGGAAAGCAGCAGACCGGCCAGGAGTAGCCTGGGATTCCCTGCCAGAGTGGAGCCTAGGGAAGCCAGGAGACTTGGGGATGGCCGCCTCACAGTGACAGCTGCTTCTAATTTGTGTCAAGAAGAAAAGCTGCCTTTTAATTAGAACTGTTTGGGATTTTTTTTTTTCTTTTCAGTTGCCAGACTTAAGCCCGTTAACAGGGATTAGTGTGGCCGGGAAAGGTCAAGCACAGTGGCTCCGGGCTTTCCTCCGGGCTGCCCCACGCACTGAGGGCCTGCGGGGGGAATTTCTCTCAGTGCTGGCCACGTGCGGAATCTCTGGAGGCGGTGGCAGCCACTGCAGGGAGATCAGTCTGCCCAGTGGTGTGCACTGACGGTCCACGGCCAGGCATCTAGTTGCTTGGTTTAGGGGCATCTGGAGCCTGGGAGAGTGGAGGGCAGGTCACCCACTCCCCACAGGGACCTCCATCAGCCTTGATCCTGATGGTTCACCCTCTTCCTGGCTCCTTGCCCAGTGTTATTGAAGCCTCTCTGGTTGTCCATCCGAGGGTTCTGCACATCGCCCTGTCTGGTGTTCCAAGAACACTGGGACAAACCACCAGGAATCCCAGGCTGAATTATCTGCTCCTTTGTGTTCTGATCATTTGGTATTTTCCCCACATGGTTTCTATTGCCACACCCAGACTGGGTGTTTCTTAGGGTCAAGGTCACCATGAGACCGAGCTCATGCCTGAGACGGAGGGCTGGGTGGGGCTGTGTGAACAGCCCCTTCCCATCCTGAAAGTCTGATTCCCCTTAAAACTGAGAGCTTCTCTTGGACAAGAATTCACCTCCCACATTAGATCAGAAATCTGCCAGGTAATGTGTTTTTTCTGCCAATGGGGGGCAGGGAGTGTAAAGCTCCTCAGACTGGAAGGAGGCATTTGGGGTGCTCCCCCACAAATCCCTCTTTCCTGGGCTCCCACTGGGCTGTACACGGCATAGAACCAGTTCATTTCACTGGTTTGTGACACAGGGAGCCAGTTGACTGCCGGGGACACAGGCTCCTACTCTATTCGCTGGCCACGGGGGCTCTGGCTTTTAACTCAACATCTCTTAAGCAAAACCACTTCTGGCTTTGTGACTGCCTTCAAGTTGCTTACCTCCAATTTCCTCTCCTGAATAACAGGGATGCTTTTAGCTACTCTGTAGGAGTGTTGAATGGAGGAGGAAATAGCCACCCACTCCAGTACTCTTGCCTGGGCAATCCCATGGACCCAGGATTCTCCATGGGGTCACGAAGAGTCGGACACGCCTGAGCACAGCACAGAGCAGAGGAGTGCTGAAAGGTTAAACACATTAACACGAGACCATGGTTGCACAGAACAGGTCCTCTGGTGCTGGACGCTTGTCCTCTGCCCTCTGAGAAGGTGCCTCTCATTCCCCAGCTCTGCTCACATCTCCCCTCCCTGTCCCCTAGTATTCAACTCCCTGGACATGTCCCGCTCCGTGTCGGTGACCACAGCCGGGCAGTGCCGCCTCGCCCCGCTCATCCAGGTCATCTTGGATTGCAGCCACCTCTATGATTATGCTGTCAAGCTTCTCTTCAAGCTCCACTCCTGTGAGTACTCTGGGCTTGATCTCTGGAAGCTTCTGGCCGCAAGGCCGTCCCTGGAGAGAGGCAGCTCCCCCTGCCCCAGTGCCCTTGGCTTTCTGCTCCTATTTCAGAAGGCCCGCGGAGCTCCCAGCTGTGTTGATAATAAAAGATCGGGACCAAGCCTTGCTGTGCTCAGGGACGCACCCAGCCTGCCCTAGCAGTGACCCAGGATGTCCCTGCCCTCCCCCTCCAGGCTACCACGTTGTTCGTGAACCGATAGTGATACGTTATTATTCACCGAAGTCCATGCGTTATGCACATTTCCAGTTTATGCCTAATGACCTTTTTCTGTCCCAAGATCCCACCCAGGTCACGGTGTTACATTCAGTCATCAGGTATCCCTAGGCTCCTCTCAGCTCTGACGGTTTCCTTGGACTTGCCTTGTTTTTGATGACCTCGACAGTTGTTTTTATTACTTTTTTCTCCACTTTATTTTTGGGTGCCCTGGGTCTTCGTTGTTCCACAGGGGCTTTCTCTAGTTGTGGCGAGTGGGGGGCTTCTCAGTGGGGTGGCTTCTCTTGTTGCAGAGCATAGCTCTAGGCCCAAGGGCACAGTAGTCATGGCTCACAGACTTAGTTGCTCCACAGCCTACGAAATCCTCCCAGACCAGGGATCGAATCTGTGTCTGTCCCTTGCGTTGGCGTGTGCATTCTTAACCACTGACCACCAGGGAAGTCTTTAAGGAGTCCTGGTTGGATACCTCGTAGGATGCCCCTTTGAATTACTATACTTTATATGTGTACTCCCTGTTTATACCGAATGATAGTATCACATTCAAAAATTACTAAAATTGAAATTTAAGACACTGTAGCTGAACTGCACAGAACTGTACAATCTGGGAGGTGAATGGTCCCCACTCTGCCAGGGAGGAGGCCGGCCCTAAGAGGCTGCTTGTCCAGCATCATAGAGTCAGCAGTTACCGAGCCAGTGCTAGACTGGATCCTGTGGGTCTCAATCCTGAGGTGTTTGGTCCCCGCAGCAGGCTCTCTGGGTCTCTCCCAGACTCATGTCTGCACAAGGCCTCACCCAGGGCATCCAGTATACACGGCCCCTGGGAGAGAGCCCCCTTCCAGGGCCTGCTCTGGTCCACCCTGCTGCTGTGCTCAGGGGCACAACTTCCAGCCCTCTGTGCCCAGGGAGCTCACACTCCAGGAGCAGATAGAAGGAGAGTTGGCTGATAAGCACCTCTAGAGTCCCTGCTGGCCCCAGCTGGGCCCAAGAGGTTACCAGTTCCCGGGCAGCTCTAGGTCAGGAATGCCTTCCCCTGGGCTGACCACTGGCCCCAGGGAGGATGGTCCCCTCCCCTCCCCTGCCCTCTGCCCCTCTTCTTCCCTCTCACTCTTTGCCAATTCCTTCCAGGTCTCCCAGCCGACACCCTGCAAGGCCACCGGGACCGCTTCCTGGAGCAGTTCACAAAGTAAGCGGCTTGAGTGACAGAAAAGCAGTGAGTCTAAAAGTGCTGTAAATGCAACCCATCCTTGCAGGAGCACTTGCTTTGATTTTTTTTTTATATTTTATTTTTGGCCACACCATGCGGCAGCCACGTGGGATTTAGTTTCCCAACCAGGGATCGAACCTGCACCCCCTGCCTTAGAAACGTGGAGTCTTAACTGCTAGACCACCAGGGAAATTCCAGGAGCACTTGCTTTTAAATCATCGAGGGACAAGGGTACCTGCTTTATTGCTTTAAAGGCGAAGGAAAAGAGGGTGTGGGCAAAACTGCCAATGACTGGGGAAGCCATCAGTTCTCTAATAAATCTCATAGAGGAGGGTGATTCCATTTATTCATTCATTGCCTCCCTTATGCCCAGGACTTCATCCTCTTCTCCTTTTCTTTACCTAAATTCTCCTGGTCTCATGCCATGTACATGCTGACAGCTCCAAGAGATGTATCTCCAACCAGACCTCACCTCTGAATCCCAGGCTCACATCCCCAGTGGTCTGTTTGACATCTCTACACCAAATTGGGGCTTCCCTAATAGCTCAATTGGTAAAGAATCTGCCTGCAATGCTGGAGACCTTGGTTCTATTCCTAGGTTGGGAAGATCTGCTGGAGAAGGGAAAGGCTACCCACTCCAGTATCCTGGCCTGGAGAATTCCATGGACTGTATAGTCCATGGGGTCCCAAAGAGTTGGACACGACTGAGTGACTTTCACTTTTCACACCAAATTTACATCAAACTGAACTCTAGGCTTTCTTCCCAAAACATTTTCTTCCCGATCTTTTTTATCGCAGTAAATACTGCCCACCATCCGCTTAGGAGAGAGATCTGAAACTCACCATTCTCCTCATTGCCCATGTTTAATCCATTAGCGAGTTCAGATGATACTTGGTTTATCTACAAACAGATCTTGGCTCTCGTTCTGCCTCCCACCTCCTCTGATTCTTTTGCTGTCTACCAGAACCCTCCAGCATGGGCACAGTGCTCTGCTCCTGTCCCCTGCAATCCCATCCCCACCCAGCAGTTAGAATGACCTTGTAAAAACGTAACCCCCTTGCTCCCAACCTTTCAGTGGCTTCTGAGAACAAATCCAAGCCCCTCTGCGTGGTCTGCAAGGTCCTTGCACGGTCTGGCCTCTGCCCGTCCTTGCTGACCCCTTGTCCAGTGCTCATAGTGTTTCAGGCGCACCTTGTGGGGTCCTCTTCCAGTTCTTGAAACGTACCCACAGCTCGGAGGCTTAGCACTTGCTATTCCCCCTCCTCATGATGCTCTTCTTCCAGCCTGGCCAGCTCCATCCAGGTCATCTTCAGTCACCTCCACACAAAGGAAGTCCCTAGCCGCCTTATTTAAGTGGGGTCTTTCCCCTCGTCTCCTGTTCCATCCCACCTCCCCACCCACCCACCCTTGTATTCTCCATTATAGCAGCTTTCTAGTTCTAAGAATGACCTTATTTTTGTTCGACTGTCTTGCCTGTAATTGTATCTCTAGCACCTGAATTCATAATAGTTCCTTAAGACTGTAGTGTTCAGTCAATGTTTGAATCAATTCAAGAACTAAGCCCGCTATCCAGTCTAGAAGAGGAAGAGCTTGTCTGACGGGGGCAAATGATTCTGCTGCGTTTGGGGAAGAAAATTGGTGATGAGATGACAAGTCCACTTCATCTTTCAATTAAGCTTGCCCAAGAAGAGGGGCCGGAATGGAGGAGAGACAGGGGAAGGAGGGAGCCAGGAAGGACACTAGCGTGATTGTTTTCCTTGTTAATTTCTTCATCCTTGACTGCAGGAAAAGCATCTCCCCCAGAACCCAAGCCCAGGCTTCTCTTGGTGGTTGCTGAGTAGCAATCAGAGGGCAAGTTCAGAGTTGTGCAAACCACCCGGTTCCTTATTCTGTTTGAAAAGCCTTGTATGTTTATGCTATAAAAAATGACTTATTAAATCCTAGGAGACAGGCCCTGGGGCTGACTTCCTGGAATGTTAAATTCCAGTAGCTTAGGAAAGCAAGAGCCTATTACTGTTGGCTCCAGCCCAGAAAGCGGGGGGCGTGTGGTCAGGTGATTCAGTTTCCCTTCATTCTTCAAGCTAATGAAAGCATCACCTTCTCTCTCGCAGACACAGCGGCTGAGGCCTCGGTGTCCCCAAATTCGGGGAAAGCAGCAGTGAGGTCACAGGGACAGTCCTAACCTTGGGGTCTGATGGGCTGTCCTGAGACCCCAGGGGTTTCGTTTTTTGGGCTGAGCAGGAGAAAATTCCGTGCTGCAGAGCGAGGGCTATCACTAACCCGCTTTCATCTCAGAAAGAATGTCTGATGCTCTTGGCCTTCGATGCTTTGATACAAGATGGAGACTGGAGGATGAGAAAAAATTGGAGTTTCTTCATTCCCATATCCATCCAAGATTATTTGTTGTTGTTTTAGTCACTAAGTCGTGTCCGACTCTTGAGACCCCATGGACCGTAGCCTGCCAATCTGCTCTGTCCATGGGATTCTTCCAGGAAAGAATACTGGAGTGGGTTGTCATTTCCTTCTCCGGGGAATCTTCCAGATCCAGGGATTGAACCTGCATCTCGTACATTGGCAAGTGGATTCTTTACCCCTGAGCCACCTGGGAAGGCTCCACATGGAGTCGCAAAGAGGCGGCCACGACTTAAAACTAAGCAACACCAACATTGCTCACCCCTAGATCAGTGAGGGCTGGCAATACATAATGTCTCCGGCAGCGTCATAATTGCACCATAGAGGCCGTCTCCTTGGCAGCCTGTGCCCGGAGCTGGGCAGGCAGTAGGAAAGTGGGGTGTCCCCTCCTCGGGGCTAGTGAAGGCCCCCAGCAGCCCTCCAACCTCTCTCCACCCCTAGGTTGAAAGATTTCTTCTACCGCTCCAGCAACCTGCAGTACTTCAAGCGGCTCATTCAGATCCCTCAACTGCCAGAGGTAAGCGTGCCAGGAACTGCCGAGCCCAGGGGGCCTGTCCTCGAGGCTGGCAGGCGGGCAGGGTTCAAGAAATGCGTCTTCCCTCTTCAGAACCCACCTAATTTCCTACGAGCCTCCGCCCTGTCAGAACACGTCAGCCCCGTGGTGGTGATCCCAGCCGAGGCGTCATCCCCCGACAGCGAGCCGGTCTTAGAGAAGGATGACCTCATGGGGATGGATGCCTCCCAGCAGGTGAGGACCTCGTGGGAGGAGCTCACTCAGCCCTTCCCAGTGCCCCCCGGGTGCAGGGAGGCGGGCGGAGGACCGTGGCCAGGCTCGGCCACCTTCTTATTTATTTATTCATTTGTTTGACTGCACTGGCTCTTTCTATTTTTTTTTTTACATTTTGTTTATATATGGCTGTGCTGGGTCTTCGTTGCTGTGCAAGCTTTTCTCTCGTTTCAAAGAGTGGGGGCTACTCTTCGTTGCGGTGCAGGGGCTTCTCTTGTTGCAGAGCACCGGCTCTAGGGCACACGGGCCCAGTAATTGCCGTTCTTGAGCTCTGGAACACAGGCCCAGTAGTTGCAGCACACGGGCTTAGTTGCTCCGAGGCATGTGGTATCAAACCTGTGTCTCCTGCGCTGGCAGGCAGATTCCGGACCTGGGATCAAACCTGTGTCTCCTGTGTTGGCAGGCAGATTCTTGACCACCGAGCCACCAGGGAAGCCCCTGCAGCAGGTCTTTGCTGTGTCACATGAGATCTTTTTAGTTTGGCATTGGGGGTCTTTGGTTGAGGCATGTGGAATCTGGTTCCCTGAGCAGGGATCAAACCTGGGCCCCCTTCACTGGGAACAGTCTTAGCTACTGGACCACCAGAGAAGTTGAGGCACATTCTAACCCAACCGCCGACCTAGACAGATCACGCTGCCCTGCCGTTCCTAGGAGGCGCTGTACTTAGATTTGAACCAGATTAAGAAAGCATCTGTTCCCACGTGTGGCTGTTGAGACCCACACAGACCCCTCTGGGTCTCTAACTTTGTCTGCACTCCTTTCTGGTCACAGCAGAATTCATTCGACAGCAAGTTCGATGACATCTTTGGCAGCTCCTCCAGCAGTGATCCCTTCAATTTCAACAGTCAGAATGGCGTGAACAAGGATGAGAAGTGAGTACAGGCTGTGGGGTTAAAGCAGATGGTGTGGGCCCTGTGTTAAGCCGAGCTTACTCGCCACACCCAACTGAAGAGGAATTCTCCGGCTTCATAGATAAACGTCATGACCTTCGAGTTGTTTAGTTACTAAGTCGTGTCTGACTCCTTTGCGACCCCATAAACTGTAGCCTGCCAGGCTCCTCTGTCCATAGGATTCTCCAGATAAGAATACTGGAGTGGGTAGCCATTCCTTTCTCCAGGGAATCTTCCCAACCCAGGGATTGAACCCATTGGCAGGCCGATTCTTTACTGCTGAGCCACTTGGGAAGTCCTAATCTTTGAATACTGACCCCTTTCAAATCCTAGAGGAGTAGCCAATGAGGCTAGGATACCTGTGGGCCCGTGGGTAGTAGATTAGTATCTGGAGACACTGGGGGTCTTAGAGTTTAACTTACAGGATTTCAAAGAATTGTTCCCAAATGAACATCGGCTTTTAACCTCCTCCCTGGGTCTCCCAGCTCGCATTTCAAAGGAAAGAGAAGCACAGTGGAAGCAAACTTGCTCTCCTTCTCTTCCTAGGGATCAGTTAATTGATCAGCTGTTTGGAGAGACCAGAGAACTGAAAGCACAGCTGGAAAACATGAAGACTGAGGTATGAGTTGGGCTCAGATCCACCTCTGGGCTTCACTGGCACATGATAGCTTTCAATATTAAATTCTCTTCACATCCACTCTTGTTGAGCCACATCTTAATGGAGGGTTAATTAGTAGAAATGCCAAAGCCAGAGCACCAGGTTGTCGTGTATTTCCAGTACACTTACCCTTGCGAGCAGCATTTAAGCCACACTCCAGGGGCCCTGTGATACTTGGAGAGAATCATGACCACCAGCTGGCTGTGGTGATACCTGTTCTTGTCACGTGGTGATGAGAAGGTTTGGCTTGTAGCTTTGCCGGCTATTTGCAGTATCTGCTGCTGACTCATGGATGATCAGATCCTTTACCTGGGACCAGCAAGCATTCCAGAGAAGGCAATGGCAACCCACTCCAGTACTCTTGCCTGGAGAATCCCAGGGACGGCGGAGCCTGGTGGGCTGCCTTCTATGGGGTCGCACAGAGTCAGACACGACTGAAGTGACTTAGCAGCAGCAGCAAGCATTCTCCCCTTCCTCATTCTAGCTGGTCTGTCATTGCCCCCAGGCCCGTCTAACAGGACCGGAACTCCCCTGCCCTCACCCCCTGTTGGTGGGTGGATGGCTTGTAGTGACCTCTCTTTGAGAGGCCTTGGGAGTGAGCTCGTTGGGAAACCCAGGTGTTTATTTGGTTGGCACTAGAGACGTGGTAGGTGGGACCTTCTCGTCCCAGCCCGCGCGCTCGCTCATCCCCGGGCCCTCCCCACAGAGCCAGCGGGCCGTGCTGCAGCTCAAGGGCCGCACCAGCGAGCTGGAGGCCGAGTTGGCCGAGCAGCAGCACCTGCGGCAGCCGGCGGCCGACGAGAGCGAGGTCCCCCC
>NW_011494912.1:4899286-4907023 GCF_000754665.1 Bison bison bison | reverse complement strand
GCCCCCCGCCAGCCCTGGAATGCAGGCTGAGGCTGGGCACCAGGGTCCCTGCCTGGCGTCTGTCCAGAGGGGCTGTCGTGAACGTCAGCATCAGCGGTTAGGAGGAGGGGTTGGAGTTCCCCATGAGGCCCTGCTGGGAACACAGAGATGGGGAGACAAAAGAAAAACAGCTTATGAAAAATCGTGGCGTAGCAGCCAGTGACACTGATTTTAAAATGCCAAATTTGGAATGCTCAAGGGGCATGAATCAGTGGAGGGATTTGAATCAGGTGATTCTTTGTTAAAGCAGACGTGCCAGAGGACTTTAAGTAAGACTTTTATGGGAGAAGGAGGTATAGATGCTTGTGGAAAAGCAGGATAGTCTTCTAGGGACTCTGGCTTATCAGAAGAGCAGAGGGTGCCCCGCCAGTGCAGACGCCTCACCTTGGTCCTTGACAATTCAGGGAAAGCCCAAGCCAACGAGCAGCGCTACAGCAAGCTGAAGGAGAAGTACAATGAGCTGGTGCAGAACCATGCCGCCCTGCTGCGGAAGGTAGGAGCCTCACCACCACCATCACCAGCACCCTGTCCCCCGTGCCCAGGGCCCCCTGCCCAGGGGAGATGTCGACCCAGGCTGGATGGCTTCTCCAGGGCCAGTGTCCCCACCATTTCTTGGAAACCAGAGCTCCCTGGCTATCATAGCTCAAGCTCCCCCTTAGGTACCAGCCCTACTTGTGATAGTCCCCATCTTGATCATTTTTGCAATACTCGAGAGTCGAGCATCTGAAGGCAACAGCTTCCTCTGGGTGGGGAAGCGATGTCTGTGTTCATCTTTAGGGCACTCGCAGTCTGAGTGCCGTCCTTGGTTCTACAGGGTAATGGCCTGTAAGCGGGAGGTAAGCCAGTTTGAGACACCATTCTTCTCTTGCAGAATGCGGAGGTGACCAAACAGGTGTCGGTGGCCAGACAAGCCCAGGTGGATTTGGAACGGGAGAAAAAAGAGCTGGAGGATTCTTTTCAGCGCATCAGTGACCAGGCCCAGCGGAAGGTGAGTGGAAGGAGAAGTAGGTGGGAGTCGAGGAGGGGTGCCGTCCATCGAGATGGAGGGGGCTTTGAGCACTGCACAGAACTGAGGGCCTTGTCTTCACGGGCGGATCTGTGGGGAGGGTAGCAAGGGGCCCTAGGGCACAGGACATGGTTACTCACGTGTACGCTGTTAGGGGCATGACGTGATGAAAGGTCTGAAGTTGAGTGGGGCTCGTCAGCTAAGATGAATCTCAAGGAGGTTTTGAAGTGGAAGCAGGTGGATGTCAGAGAGAGGATCGGCATTTACAAAGACCCACAGCCAGGAGCTGTCTGCAGTCGTGCCTTGGGGTGGAGTTGGCATTAGGCGGCAGGTTCCGTTGGCATAAGAGATGGCAGGTGGATAAAACAGAGTGCATTCCACTTAGGAGCAGGGGCTTTCACACTTCTCTGTGTCCCAAAGTAAAAACAGCATCTGATGGAGGACTTCCCTGGCAGTCCAGTGGTTAGGACTCTGTGCTTCCAGTGCAGGGGGTATGTGTTCCAGCCCTGGGCGGGGTGCTACAATGCCACGTGCCGCATGGTATGACCAAAAAGTTAAAAAAAAAAAAAAAAATCTAATGAAAATCAAAGTTTCACAGAGCGATACTTTACCTTATTATGTGAGTTATTTTTTGGCTCTGTTTATTGCATTTAAAAAAAAATGTTCGTTATGAATTCTTACTCATGGGTCACAACCTGCTCTTTGAAAAAAATACCACTTAGAAATCAAAGAAGGGGATTGCTTCAAGATGGTGAGATAGGGTGAGTCAGCAGAATACCTACCAGGTGTTGGGATGCCTGAATTAAAAATCTGGTTCTGCTTTGATTAGTGTTATTTGTGGGCGCAAGCATGACATTTGAGTGTGGTGCTCAGTTGCTCAAGCATGTCTGATTCTTTGGGACTCCATGCCTAAAGCTCCCCTTGACATTTCCTGTAACTGGAAGAAAAATTATTGGTTCATTCTGACCTCTCTTGCTTCTATATAAAAATTATACAGGGACTTCCCTGGCAGTCCAGTGGTTAAGACTTCTTCAGGGGGCATGGGTTTGATCCCTGGTCAGGGAACTAAGATCCCGCATACAATATGGCATGGCCAAAATTTAAAAAATAGTTTAAAAAAAAGATTAAACAAATCTACATTTATAGCTTGGGAATTTTTTTACACGTATTTATCCCTTGAAGCCACCACCTAGATCATAGTACTCCTGTTTTTCTTCTCATTCAGACTCAAGAACAGACAGAAGTACTAGAGAATTTGAAGCAAGAACTTGCCACCAGCAAACAGGAACTCCAGATTGTCCAAGGCAGCCTGGAAAATTCTGCCCAGGTGAGTGTCGCCTGTCTTTCCCTTCCTCATTCTCTTCTCCTTGGGCTTCGGGGTTGCTGTCAGCTAGGGCTTCCCAGGTGGTGTTGAGGAGAAGATACAGGAGATGCAAGAAAGATAGGTTCGATCCCCGGTTGGGAAGATCCCCTGGAAGAGGGCATGATGACCTACTCCAGTATTCTTGCCTGGAGAATCCCATGGACAGAGGAGCCTGGTGGGCTACAGTCCGTGGGGTCCCAGAGAGTCGGACACGACTGAAGCAACTTAGCACAGCATCCGTCCCCACTGGCACATGGCCCCCTTGGTCCCATCCAGGATCAGTCCGCACTCGGGGATGCAGGTGACAGATTCCTGGTGGCCCGGGAGAGGGTTTGGATCTCTGGGAAGGGGACAGTTTCATTCTCCCAGCAACTCCCTCTGGGCCACTCCATCCCCATCACAGTCGGAGGCAAAGTGGACTGCCCAGATCACAGACCTGGAGAAGGACCGGGACAGCCTGATGAGCGCCATGGCTTGTCGGGAGGAGGAGCTGTCCGCTCTTCGGGAGCAGCTGGAGTACACGCAGCTCAAACTGTCCAGCGCACAGGTGAGTACCGGGCGCTTCTGGGGCAGACCAAGTCCAGTCTTACACCTGTGGGCGCTGGGTTGTGGGTATTGGTGGAGGCAGGGGGGCTGTGAAAGGGAGTCTGGGGCCTTTGGCCAGATTGTGAAGGTGAATACTCAGCGAGCATAACTTCTGATGCCTCGCTCGGGGCAGATAAGAAGGGACCTGGGCCTCTCTCCCAAGGACCACCGTGGTCCAGCGCCATAGCGTCCTGGGCTTGGTGGCACACGCCCGCGGACAAGGTTAAAGGCTTTTTCTCTGTCGAACCCCATGGCTTGGGCCTCATGAGCAGCAGCTTGAGCTAAGGTGCCAGGAATCCCAGCTGTGTCACCGGTGGATACTGGGTGGAGGCTCATTAGGGAGGTCTGTGGCCGACCTTCACCTCCCGGGACCACCATCTCTAGGAATCTATATGCCGGCTCGAGAAGGATCAACACAAGATGCTTCTGGCCGAGGCGAGGAGGGCTGCAGAGCAGGTGGTGCAAGAGGCCCTGAGGCTGTTTGAGGAGCCCACTCTCTCAAGCTGCGCTGGATCTGCAGGTGCCCCTCCCCTCGCCTGGCTTCTGGGTGTCATCCCCCCTGCCCCTCGGCACCGATCCTTGTGTTGGTGTTGAACTCCGTGTGACTCTGACTCAGGCTCCCAGCACAGCTGTGTGTTAGGATCGCCTGGGGATGCCTAGGCCCCAGCCCCTAGGATCTGTAAAATGGGCAGTGCCTATGTCCTGGGCAGTAGGACTTTCCACACCCCCAGCCACCTCCCACAAGGGGACACCTACAGTTGTGGATCACACCCATGAAATGCCTTCTGGGGGCTGTGGCCTGAAACACCTCTGAATGCCAGGAGGGGGAGGGACAGGCAGCCCTGTGTGCCTCTAAGAACAGTGTGGTCTCAATCCAGACACGGCTGCTGTGAGCTTCAGATCTAGACGGGGAGGCATCTTCCTTAAGCACAGAGGGGCAGAAGCGATACCCTCCCCCTGCACACCCCCAAGAGTCAGCAAGGGCGTAAGCCAGGGCCCACTGCTCTAGCCGCCAGAGTCCTCAGGGCATGCCGTTGGAGTCAGAGGGGGGCCCCCATTGCAAGAGGATGGGGCACACATTAGACAGAAGAGCATCCGGGCCCTGGGGGATCTGGGAAGGCATGGATAGCCATGAATAGATTCCAGCTTGTTTTGAAGCAGAGGGAGCTTGTTGGCAAAGTCCTGAGAGGTCCCATTGAGGACAAGGCAGAAGGGAGGGAACAGATGATTTTTAGTATTAACTAGAAAGGTCTCGATTTGGTGAAGTATTTCAGGAAGGACTAGGATATCTTGTTCAGCGGGGAACCCATCTGTAAGGAAACCCCACAGTTACAAAGGAAGGAACACATGTGGGTACCTCGTTGACTGCAGAAATGCTAGGAGAGCAGGCAGCTGCGGAGGGGTTCCTCAGGAGATGGTGTGAGCTGGGTTTTGAAAGAAGAAGAGAAACGTGAAGCCATGGAGAGGAAGAAAAGTGGGGAATAATAACCCATAAAAACAGCCGACGTTGCGGCATGCGGGATCTTTAGTTGTGGTGTGTGAATTCTTAGTTGCAGCAACTAAAGATCCCTCAGGCTGCAATGAAGATCAGAGATCCCGCGCGGCGCAACCAAATTAAAAACAAACAGCAGGAAGAGCTGACGTTTACTGCGAGCTCGCTATGCTCTGTGAAGGCAGCATTCTCAGTGCTTTACGCGCCTCGGTCCAGCGATCCTCACCGTGATGCTGGGGCATGGTACCGTTATCCCTCCTTTGTCGGGTGATGAAGCAGGCGCACATGACCTGAGAACACAGCCAGTAGTGCTAGAACCAGGGGCTGCAACACCTGTGCAGGGAGACTGCACTTTACCTCTTACGCGATGCAGTCTCTGGATCAGAGCACAAAGGCGCAGCCATGGGAATTGCTGCATTGTGGGCAGAGCGTGAATGTAGATTCGCCCCACGGAGCCAGGGCTCTGAGCTCGAGAGGAATGAGAATCCAAGAGCCTTTTTTTGTTGTTTAATTGAAGTAGAGTTGATTAACAATGTTGAGTGTGGGCTTCTCAGGTGGTGCTAGTGGTAAGGAACACGTCTGCCACTGCAGGGACCGTTAAGAAACACGGGTTTGATCCGTGGGTCAGGAAGATCCCCTGGAGGAGGAAATGGTAATCCACTCCAGTATTCTTGCCTGGAAAATCCTATGGACAGAGGAACTTGGCGGGCTGCAGTCTCTGGGGTTGCAAAGGGTTGAACATGACTTAGTGACTGAACACAAAGTTTCAGGTATATAGCAGAGTGAATCAGTTACACATATACTTTATAAATTTTTTTTAAAGATTCTTTTCCTGTATAGGCCAATGCCTAGGGCCTTGAAAGACTTAATAAGAAGGCTGGGTTAGATTCAATTGGCAGTGATGGGAAGTTAGGGGCGGAAACAAGGCCGTGGTGTGGTTGCCATGGTTCTTGGCTAAAGGACCAGATAACTCCAAAGCAGAGCCTTTGAAGCTACAATGAGAGAATCACGTGTCAGCATAGCCAACGACCTCTCCTCCCTCCCCACTCTCAGGGCAGCTCCTGCAGGGCAACACGCCTCCCCCCTCCACCACCACCTTCCGCCCCTCAAGGTCATCCATGAGGCAGATTAACTAATGGGGATGAAGCGAGCTGTGACTATGGCTCTGACTTCACCCTGTCTTCCCTTTCACAGATCATCTGCTGTCCAAGGTCAACTCCACTTCCAGCTGCATTGAGCAGCTGGAAAAATGCTGGAGCCAGTACCTGGCGTGCCCGGAAGGTAAGAGCTGAAGGATAAGTAGAGTATACTGCTAGCAACAGCCAGGTGACGTTCAGAAATGTTGGAACATAGCAATGACCATCAGTTCCTTCGCCCCCAGAAAAGGAGTGTGTGTGTCCCTCTTGCAAAGTGGGGAGGAAGGAGGGACCGAAGTGACACCCCTCCAGCAGGACTGAGAACGTTCCCTTTCAACTCCTGCAGATATCAGTGGGCTCCTCCACTCCGTAACACTCCTGGCCCACCTGACCAGTGACACCATCGTTCACGGCAGCGCCACCTGCCTTAGAGCCCCGCCGGAGTCGGCCGACTGTGAGTACCGGAGGGGAGGGGCCGCCCCAAATGCACAGGGAGCCAGGGGGACCTTTGAAAAGTCTCCGTCACCTTGCCTCTGCAGCTCTGATTGACGCCTGTAAGCAGTACGGCAAGGAGACCCTCACCTATCTGTCTTTCCTGGAGGAAGAAAGAATCTTCGAGAATGCCGACAGCACAGCCATGAGAAGCTGCCTCACCAGGATCACGGCCATTAGCGAAGTATGATCAGTATTATTTATTCCTGCGGAAGGTAGTTCTTGGAGTGAGGGGTGGGGGCTTCCTTGGGAATCGGTGATGTTCTAAGCCAGTTCTTTCTACACTTGAAACTTGATTTAAAGTAAGAGGACTGTAAAATCTGACCACCTGATTGACTTTCCTGTTCTGCCTAAATCACTGGCTGTTAATGGAGTCTGCTGTGTGATTATCACCATGCTCAGCAGCGCAAAGACGGCTTTCCTGTTTTCAAGGGTTTTTATCTGGTTGGGCAGGTAACATCTGAAATGAAGACAATATATTTATTCACTCAGTGAGTGGTTAACACCCAGCAAATAGTTGAATTCATTGAATATATATACGAGAGAGAGCAAAACGGCTAAGAAGAGAGCGATCACATGGGGAAGGCAGGTTCCCATGGGGGAGAAGTGGGCCTTGAGATGGAGAACCTGAAATGTGTGGATGAAGGATGACTATGGTGAACGAGAAGCTGCCAACCTTTCCTTCTAGACAATGACATAGTCATAGGATTTTTTTTTTTTTTAAGTTTTTAAAAAATGTATTATTTATTTGTGACTGCACTGGGTTGGTTGGCGAGCAGGGGCTACTCTGTAGTTGCAGTACCTGGGCTTCTCATTGCAGTGGTATCTCGTGTTCTGGAACACGGGGTCTAGGGCACGTGGGCTTCAGTAGTTGGAGCTCACGGGCTCAGTAGTTGTGGTGCGCGGGCTTCGTTGCCCCACAGCATGTGGGCTCTTCCCAGACTAGGGATCCAGCCGGTGTCCCCTGCCTTGGTGGGCAGATTCTGAACCACTGGCCCACCAGAGATGTCCCACACTATGATCATTCCTGTATATACCTCCTCATGCACACACATAAGAGTTTCTGTATAAACCCAGGAATAGAATTACTAGGTCATAAAATGAATCTCCCACACAGAATGGTAAGTGCAAGAGCAAATCATAGAAAAATACTTGCAGTATCAGTTCAGTCGCTCAGTCGTGTCCAACTCTTTGCGACCCCACGAACCGCAGCACACCAGGCCTCCCTGTCCATCACCAACTCCCAGAGTCTACCCAAACCCATGTCCATTGAGTCGGTGATGCCATCCAACCATCTCATCCTCTGTTGTCCCCTTCTCCTCCTGCCCTAAATCTTTCCCAGCATCAGGGTCTTTTCCAATGAGTCAACTCTTCGCATCAGGTGGCCAAAGTATTGGAGTTTCAGCTTCAATATCAGTCCTTCCAATGAACACCAGGACTGATCTCCTTTAGGATGGACTGGTTGGATCTCCTTGCAGTCCAAGGGACTCTTAAGAGTCTTCTCCAACACCACAGTTCAAAAGCATCAATTCTTCGGTGCTCAGCTTTCTTTATAGTCCAACTCTCAAATCCATACATGACCACTGGAAAAACCATAGCCTTGACTAGATGGACCTTTGTGGAC
>NW_011494912.1:4871046-4899186 GCF_000754665.1 Bison bison bison | reverse complement strand
ATGCTATCTATGTTGGTCATAACTTTCCTTCCAAGGAGTAAGTGTCTTTTAATTTCATGGCTGCAGTCACCATCTGCAGTGATTTTGGAGCCCAAGAAAATAGTCAGCCACTGTTTCCCTATCTATTTGCCATGAAGTGATGGGACTGGATGCCATGATCTTAGTTTTCTGAATGTTGAGCTTTAAGCCAACTTTTTCACTCTCCTCTTTCACTTGCAATATGGTTCCTTTTAAATAAAGACCAAAACATGCAATCTTTAGTTTTGCAGCCATATCCAACTCTTTGCAACCCCATGGACTACAGCCCACCAGGCTATTCTGTCCGTGGGATTCTCCAGGCAGGAATACTGGAGTGGATTGCCATCTCCTTCTCAAACATTCAGACTCAATATTATATTGTTTAAAGATACATTCATAGGGATTTTAAAAACAAACCAAAAAAAGACATGGTAAGTATTCTACTGAATTGTTTGTCTTTAAATGGAAAGTAGGAAGGAAGGCAGATGGAATCAGGGCAGGATATACAGGAGATTTCAAAGTATTGAGGATGTTTCTTAAGCTCTTCCTTAAGTTTGGGTGGTGGATAATATGGGTCATCATATTCTTGACCCATTCATATCTATTTTATACTCTTGTGTGTATAACACTTACTGTTTCTAAAGATCACAGGCTTTGCCATCAGACCAGAGTTTAGATCCCTGCTTCTTCATCTGTTAGCAGTTACTGTGGTCAAGATGTTTGACCTTTCTGAGCCTTGGCTTCCCATCTGTAGGACAGAAATAGTAACTGCCTCGTACGATTCCCCTGGAAGCAAAGTTAAATAAGGGACAGACTGTCTGGTTGGAAGACATCATCCCCATTTGAAGATGTTTTTGAAGTACCTCCCAAGCAGCAAATTCAATCAATGCTACTTTGGGTGGGGTCAGGGTCTGAGCAGCTGCAATTGAGTGGCTTTGTGGGGGTCAATGGAGATGACCTTTTGGAAGGAGGTAGGCTCTGAGTGAGCATAGAGTTGGCAGGAGTGTGGGGTTGCAGAGCTCACGCGGTAGAGAGAATTCCGGACAAGCCCCTCCCTGACTTGCAGAAGTGTTCCATGGCGGGGTCCTCATACCTTCTGTCATGTGAGGTTTACTGGTCTGCCGCGGGAGGATAAAGAGGAAGTCTGAGGGTGGTCTCAGCGTTCGTGATGCTGTTCACAGGATCTCCTGCCCAGAGGCCTGGACATCAAACAGGAGGAACTGGGGGACCTGGTGGACAAGGAGATGGCTGCCACTTCGGCTGCCATTGAAGCCGCTACGGCCAGAATAGAGGTATGGGAATGTCTGCGAGATCACCTAAAGTGGTGGTTTGCAACTGCTACCCGTCTGCAGCTTTGTCCGTTGGGTATATCTCAGTCATTCTCTGCAGAAACCCATGTGCGTGAGTGCATACTAAGTCACCTCTGTCATGTCTGACTCTCTACGACCCCATGGACTGTAGCCCACCAGCATCCTCTGTCCATGGGATTCTCCAGGCAAGAATATTCGAGTGGATAGTTATTTCCTTCTCTAGGGGATTTTCCTGAGCTAGGGATCAAACCCAGGTCTCCTGCATTGCAAGCAGATTCTTTACCATCTGAGCCACCAGGAAAGCCCCCTTCTCTGCAAAGCCCCCTACAAAACAAACCAAAACCCAAACCCCCTAGGGTCTCTGAGAAACAGAAAATAGAAAGTTCTAGCCAAGGGAAGATGAGCAGTTTCTGTAAGGATCCCATACTTTGGTGTCAGGCCATCCAACCTCAAGTTCCAGACTGATCACTCACTAGTTGTGTGATTTCCAGTCAGTTACGTTAACCTCGCTGAGATTCAGATTCTGTCTCTATATGATGGTGATGACACTCGTTCCCTCCTCAGAGGGAGGAAGCAGGGGTTCCCAACCTCCGGGCCATAGTCAGGTACCTCCTATCAGATCAGCAGCACCATTAGATTAGAAATAAAGTGCACAGTAAATGTAATGCCTTGGAATCATCCTGAAACCACCCCCCCACCAACCCCCCACTGCTGGTCGATGGAAAAATTATCTTCCACGAAATCGGTCCCTGGTGCCAAAAAGGTTGGGGACCACTATTGTAAACAGTTCTGCGTGATAACATACAGGTGTCTTGGGGCCAGGTGCTCAGGAAATCGACAGTAGCTGTTGTCTCAGGGAAAAGCTGAGCGGGCACCTTGGACAGGTCCTTTGGTGGCAGACTCAGGCCATCCGCTTTGGTAGGAGGACCTGGTGCAGCTGCCCCTGTTGGCATGGTGCCATACTTCTCAGAATTCTGGGCTCATCAGCCCAGTACCAGGATGTTAAGACACTCACAGGCCATAGGTCACACCAGCTGCCTCCTACTGAGTAGTTTGGAGCTCTGAGTTGTTTTCCTGCCCTCACGAGAACATGGGTGGGCACTGCTAGGTCTCTCGGCATCTGCGGGATGTCGGACCCAAGATGTAACAGGCCACCGGTGGGTTCTCAGTCTCTGTGATGTATTCGGAAACCCTGCTTCTTTTTGAATAGGAGATGCTCAGCAAATCCCGAGCTGGAGACACAGGAGTCAAATTGGAGGTGAACGAAAGGTCAGTTTGAGCGGCGTGGTGGCACCTGGGTGATGAGGATCCATCTTGTCCTGCCTTGGCTCATACCAATTAGAGCAGAACATTAAGCCGCCACAGGGAACAGCCGAGTCTGTGAAATTGTCAGTATCAGTATGATTATTATATTTTGGCCATACCACACCCCTTGGCATGTGGGATCCTAGTTCCTGGACCAGAGATCAAACCCGCATCCCCTGGATTGACATTGTGGAGTCTCAACCCCTGGACCACGAGGGAAGTGTTATTATTAATACCATGATACCACTATTGCATTACAGGGGAAAGGAAGCCCAGGAGTCACCACTGTTCTGTTCCTTATGGAGGTGATCCCCATTCCAGTCTCCTCTCTCACACACCTTTCCTTCAGGGCTTCACCTCCAGAATATTCCCTTTCCCATCCCAGGTCTGCCTCACTTTAGGCAAGAAAACAAAAACAGTCTTTGGCATTGTTGTGGATCTCTGTTTTGCACCCTTGATGATTTTGTTGTTCTTGCTCTTTTGCAGAATCCTTGGTTCCTGTACCAGCCTAATGCAGGCCATTCAGATCCTGGTCCTGGCTTCGAAGGAGCTGCAGAGAGAGATAGTGGAGAGTGGCCGGGTAGGCGTGGGTGAGGGCCCTGGGCAGAGCGGGCGTTGGTTACACTGGGTACTGAATCCCAGCTCGCTGAGAGGCTGAGTGTACTCCCTACGCCTTCGGCTAAGTCTTGGTGTATGCCATCCAGCTATGCGTGTCCACCCGAGGGTCCAGCTGCCACTCCCATGGACATCAGCAAATGCCATGGAAAGAAGCTGGGGCGCAGCCAGGTCCCCTGAGGGCAGTGAGCAAGAGCCTCCAGCGACAGGCTCATCACCCCAACCGATGTCACTGGAACCTCCCAGGGAAGCTCAGTGTGCGTTGCACGTCCGAGCCCCCAGAGAAGGAAATGAGGACCTTAGTTGCCAACTTTGCACTGTAGGCTCTGCCATGCCCCTCTCTCTTATTTTTGGCTGTGCAGCATGGCAAATGGATTTAGTTCCTGACCAGAGATCGAACCTACACCCCCCTGCAGTGGAAGCTCGGAGTCCTAATCACTGGACCCCACCAGGGAGGCCCCCCCTGTCTTCTAGCAGCAGTTTACTGGGTGATGCAGACAGATTCCCTCCGTCACTTGTTGACAGCGTCCCTTCAAGTTTCTCGTTCCTTTGCTGGCATCATCACCCTCTCTTCTCCTTTCTCATATCCCTGTGTGCAGCTGCTGCTCAGGAGACAGTGGTCCAGGGAGGGGGTTATGAGCCTAAAAACAGTCCTGTAAGGAACGAAGGCACATGTGCTTTGGTAGTGCTTTTTATCAGTCTGAGAGGTGATTTTCTGTGTGTGCTCAGTTGTGTTCGACTCTTTACGGCCCCATGGACTGTGTAGCCTGCCAGGCTCCCCCGTCCCTGGGATTCTCCAGGCAAGAACACTGGAGTGGGTTGCCATTTCCTACTCCAGGGGATCTTCCATATCAATCATATATCCCTGATTGATATATGACGCTGTGTAAATTTAAGGTGTACAGAGTAATTGGTTGACTTACACATATGAAGTGATTATCACAGGAAGTTTAGTGAACAGCCATCGTCTCTTATAGATGCAAAATGAGAGAAACTGAAAAAAACTTTTTTTTCCTCGTAATGAGAACTGTTAGGATCTATTCTTGAAAGTAAAATGAAAGTGTTAGTCGCTCAGTCATGTGCGACTCTTTGCCACCCTATGGACTGTAGCCTGCCATGCTCCTCTGTCCATTGAATTTTCTAGGCATGAATATAGTAGTGGGTTGCCAGTATTCAGGGGATCTTCTCCAGGGGATCGTCCCAATCCAGGGATCAAACCCAGGTCTCCTGTATTGCAGGCAGAATCCTTACCATCTCAGCCACCAGGGAAGCTTTGATTTAGTAGCTTTCATACCTAACGCATAGGTATATGTTCACCATATTTATCATGTGGTACATTATATCCCTAGTACCTTTGACTGCCTTCCTCGAATTCCCACTCCTCCGACCCCTCAGAAATAATTTTGTTTTTAATATCTATTCATGTGACTGGACTGGGTCTTAGTTGCAGAATGTGGGATCTAGTTCTCCAACTGGGGATCGAACCTGGGCCCCTTGCATTGGGAGCGTGGAATCTTAGCCACTAGGGAAATCCCAGAAATTTTTTTTTTAATCACTGACTGTCTACTCACTGTCCTCTTCTGGCAAATTGCAGAGAGCAACTAGACTCCCTGAAATAAGTTATTTGTATATACATATACTCCAGTACTCTTGCCTGGAAAATCCCATGGACGGAGGAGCCCGGTAGGCTGCAGTCCATGGGGTCGAGAAGAGTCAGACACAACTGAGCTACTTCACTTTCACTTTTCACTTTCATGCATTGGAGAAGGAAATGGCAACCCACTCCAGCGTTCTTGCCTGGAGAATCCCAGGGACAGGGGAGCCTGGTGGGCTGCCGTCTATGGGGTCACACAGAGTCGGACACAACTGAAGCGACTTAGCAGCAGCAGCATGAATAGTATATTTTCTTTTCTTTTGATGTGGACCACTTACGAAGTCTTTATTGAATTTGTTACAACGTTGCTTCCGTTTTACGTTTTGGTTTTTTGGCCACAAGGCACGTGGGGTCTTAGCTCCCTGAGCAGGGTTTGAACCTGCACGACATGCATTGGAAGGCAAAGTCTTAACCACTGGACCACGAGGGAAGTCCCATTATATATTTTCTTATATGTACAAGATAGAGATATTGGGATGTAATGGAAATGCTGTCAGCTTTGGAGTCAGAAAAGCCTAGGATTTGTTTCTGTTTATTTTCTGCGTATCCTAAGTGAAAGTATTTTTGCCTCTCTGAATCTTAGCTTTCTCATCTGTAAAATGGGAATAATAATGTTCACCCCCCTCAGAGTTACTGTGAAGATTGCATGGGATAATACATATAAAAAGTACTTGGCAGGTAGTGGGTACACAATAAAAGGTCGCTATTATTACTTCTCTCTTCCCCAGGGTACAGCATCCCCTAAAGAGTTTTATGCCAAGAATTCTCGATGGACAGAAGGACTTATCTCAGCCGCCAAAGCTGTGGGCTGGGGAGCCACTGTCCTGGTGTAAGTATCTGTCCGACCCAGGGCTCCTCACCTCCACCCCCATTCCAGTGATCCACCCCAGGGAACAACTGAGGGGAAAAATCTGGCCCCTAGAAATGGATTGCTAATAAGGACGTTAATAGAACTGAAAGTTTAAAAAGGAATCTGGGTCTCCTGGGGCATCACAGGAGTGGGGCAGGCAGGCTGGGTTCCCGGTTTGCCAAGGTGATGGAAGTCGTCTCAGTGAGAACAGAGGGGTTACAGCTGTCAGTTTCATAACCCGTCTGGTCTCCTGACTCTCAAGAGACGCAGCTGATATGGTGGTGCAAGGCCGAGGGAAGTTTGAGGAGCTCATGGTGTGTTCTCGTGAGATCGCTGCGAGCACCGCCCAGCTTGTAGCCGCCTCCAAGGTAGGATCTGTGATGGGCTCCCCACGAGGGAGAGGGGTCCCCAGTGTCCAGATCGAATTCCTGATGATCTGAGGTGGAGCTGATGTAATAATAATAAAGTCACAATGAACATAATGTGCTTGAAACATCCCTGAAGCCACCACCCCGCCCCCGCCCAGCCTCTACCCTGATCCAGGGAAAAATTGTCTACCGTGAAACCGGTCCCTGGTGCCAAAAGGTTGGAAACAGCTGCCCCAGGGCACTGTAAGGTCTGGCTAAGTTAGAAACCCGAACCCTGGCGCTGGCCCCAAGAACAGACGGTTTATCCAGCATCCAGGTAGGTGGGGTCTCAAATTAAAATTCTGCCTCCAGGGGTCTCCTAAAAGCCTTCGTTCAGCAGGGCGCCCTTCTACCCCACTCTCCACATGCACTCCTCTTGGTTTCCTCACTTTTATTGCAAATGGCCTTTAAGGGTCCAGCCATGCCTACCCCTGAGCAATCATACGTTCAAGGAGTGCTCAAGTAAGCACAACAGGTTCCACAACCAATGTCTGCCTCTCTTCAGAAGGCTCCAGATTCGAACCATTGCTCCAACTAATCCCAACACAAAGCTCATCACCAACATCTTTCCACAGGGTGTATAGTTCCCCGGGGAGTGTTCTTTTACGGTCCTTGTTTATGGTCCCAGATTGGGTTTCACAACTGGAACACTTTATCAAAATAGAGGGGAGAGAGAAGATGGGATGATTTGAGAGAGTAGCACTGAAACATATGCATTGCCACGTGTAAAGTAGAAAGCCAGTGTGAATCTGCTATATGACACAGGGGACCCAAAGCCAGTGTTCTGTGACAACCTAGAGAGGTGGGATGGGGAGAGAGGTGGGAGGGCGTTTTAAGATCTAGAGAGGTTTTAAGGTCTACAGCCATGTGTATGCGTATGGCTGATTCATGTTGACGTATGGCAGAAAGCATCACCATATTGTAGAGTAATTATCCTCTGATTAAATGTAAATTTTTCCAAAACTGATACACTTAGAGTTCAAGGCCACCAGGCAAATAAGCCAGAAATGATTTTTGATACTAGAGGGTGATGGCAGCGGTTGACCCCCATAGGGAGTGATTTTCGAGAAGTTCGTGGGTGGCCACGGCAGAGCCCATACATTTGTCAAGAGCCGTCAGTTGACTGTTGCGTGACCCTAAATCTGCTTGGTCCTGGCAGGTGAAAGCTGATAAGAACAGCCCAAACCTGGCTCAGCTGCTGCAGGCCTCTCGGGCCGTAAACCAGGCCACTGCCGAGGTTGTGGCCTCAACTATTTCCGGCAAATCACAGATCGAGGACACAGGTAGGCTTTCAGAAGCCGAGCTTTTCTTCTCCATCGTGTGTGGGTGGGTACCTTCTTCTCCACCATCCCAATTTCCCACAGGCTGGCTTCCAAATTCTGTCTCGTTTTTCGTCTTTGTACATTCCAACTTATTTTCTTGTAAGTTGAGACACCCCATGGGCATGCTATTGATAGCACTATATGGATAGGCCTTAGCTAGATTTTCCATTGAGTCATTCCTCTGAATTCACAGAAATGACCCCCCAGGCCTAATTGTCCATTAAGGGAGCACGGAGCAGTTCCGATCCTGGTTACCCTGTCTTCCTTCTACTCTGCCCCTTACTTACATCCACGCATTTGTTGGTAAATGACAAACCAGGCATTTCAGCAGAACATTGGCATCGGCCACTTCTCAAGTAAATGTCAGCTGGAGTATCATTCAACAAGACCCTCGTTTTCCCATTCTTACAGACAGCATGGACTTCTCAAGCATTACGCTGACCCAGATCAAACGGCAGGAGATGGATTCCCAGGTAGGAACTCCATCAGTAAGTTTAATCAGACTATTGCCTATGACACTGACCCCAAATATTATTTCCATGGGGAGAAGTCAGAGACTTGGAGAAATGAATACAGATATACATATCACCCCAAGAATGAACATAAGTGATGCTGGAAGAAAACAATGGAGGTGGAGATAGTTGATTAGGAAAGATCAGAATCTTGGGCAGGTAGCATTGACATATATACACTTATTGTTTAGTTGCTAAGTCGTGCCTGGCTCTTTGCAACTCCATGGACTGTAGCCCACCAGGCCCCTCTGTCCATGGGTTTCTCCAAGCAGGAATACTGGAGTGGGTTGCCATTTCCTTCTCCAGGGGATCTTCCCGACCCAGGGATCAAACCCTTATCTCCAGCATTGGCAGGAGAATTCCTTCCTGCTGAGCCTCCAGGGAAGCCCATATATGTACATAGCCATGTGTAAATTTAATAGCCCGGGGAGCTGCTGTATAACACAGGGAGCTCCGCTCAGGGCTCTGTGATGACCTAGTGGAGTAGGATTGGGGGTAGGAAGGAGGTCCAAGCAGCAGGGGGAGATACACACACACACATATATATACACACACACATACGGGTGATTCACTTCATTGTACAGCAGAAACCAATAAACATTGTAAAACAATTATACTCCAATAAAAAAAATTCCTAAAGTTAATGAGAAGGAATAACCAAGAATCAACCCTTCCTTTAGTGAGATTGTACCTTTTCCTCCACACTAGTAACCCTAAGTTATCCCAACACCTCAAAAAGACCAGAACCATTGTATCTGGTTTCTTCCTGGACTTACAGAGAACTGGGATTGAAAGATGGGTTGTAACTAGATTAGAATATATCATACAGATAGACTTAACATTAGAGTTGTCCTTCCCCCACGCCATGTTTCCCCCCCATTTCTTTCTGTTTTTATTTATTGAACAATGTTATGTCAGTTTCAGTGATTTGATGTTTACATATACCATGAAATGATCAACTTCAGTCTAGTAACCATTTATCTCCATACAAGTTATTACAGTAATATTGACCACGTTCCTTAAGCTTTATATTACATCCCTATGACTTATTTATTTTATAACTGGAGGTTTGTACCTCTTAGTACCTTCACTTATTTCCGCCCCCCTTCATTCTTGCAACTTCTGTTCTCTGTATCTGTGAGTCTCTTTTCGTGTTGTCTTGTTTTTTAGATACCTCATATAAGAGAGATTATACAGTGTTTTTCTTTCTCTAGCTGACTTATATCACTTATAAGACCTTCTAGATCCATCCATTTGTTGAAAATGGCAGGATTTTTTATTTAATAGCTGAGGGTGGCTCAGCAGTAAAGAATCCGCCTGCAGTGCAGGAGACCTGGAGTCGTAGGTTCCATCCCTTGGCCGGGAAGATCCCCTGGAGGAGGAAATGGCAACCCACTCCAGTAATCTTGCCCGGAAAATTCCACAGACAGAGTGTGGCAGGCTACAGTTCATGGGGTCACAAAGAGTCGGACACGACTGAGCAACTTTCACAAACATTCAGTAGGTTTTTAGTTAGTGATTTATCAGAGCAATATGAGATAAGCTCTTCTCTTGTTTAAGCATTGGTCGTAAAGCAGCATTCATTTTCAACAGAGGATCCCAGTGAGAAAGACCCTGGGATAGATGGATGAACCAGAGGGTGGAGAAATCAGAGCAGAGACAAGGGTGAAATTGAGGGCTGGTTGAGCTATGGAAACAGCATGCATAACAGAGAAGAAGTCCCAGACCACAGAGGAAAGGGATTAGTCGACGTGAGACCGTTCTCAGGTCCCTGCTCAAAGAAAAGGCCAATTTTCCCCACAGGTTAGGGTGCTAGAGCTGGAAAATGAACTGCAGAAGGAGCGTCAGAAACTGGGAGAGCTTCGGAAAAAGCACTACGAGCTGGCTGGGGTTGCCGAGGGCTGGGAGGAAGGTGAGCCTGGCCGAGGACTGCGCAGCCCGTGGGGGTCGGGGAGGATGTGATGAGGGCCTTCCCCCTCCAGGAAAGCTGAACCAGGAACTGCTCCCTCCTCCCTGTACTCAGAGCCTCCCTTCTCTCTAGTGTTGAACAGCCTGAGAGCCCCAAACTGGGGTAGACCGTGGTGAACAGAAAGCTTTTGTAGTTACCTTTCAAGACTTCCTGGTGGCTCAGACGGTAAAGCGTCTGTCTACAATGTGAGAGACCTGGGTTCAATCCCTGGGTTGGGAAGATTCCCTGGAGAAGGAAATGGCAACCCACTCCAGTACTTCTTGCCTTGAAAATCCCATGGACGGAGGAGCTTGGTGCAGGCTACTATCCATGGGGTCGCAAAGAGTCGGGCACGACTGAGCGACTTCACTTCATTTCAAGACCTAAATGTTGACCAGTGGTTGGCCACTCACCACTATAGCCTTTCGGGCTCAGTTAACCTGGTTTTCTTCCCCAGGAGTTTTGTTTTAGGTCAGCATCCAGTTGAGTGGTGAATGGATGAACAGTGAATGGTGAAGACCCCAGCAGACAGGGTTAGTGAGTTCCAAGCTTCCGGCTGCTTAGAACCAGTGATGGGTAGCCATGGCAAGAAACTGAAAGGAGTCAAGAGCTAGAAACAGGGGGGAGTGGAGGAAGGTTTGGCCCACCAGCCCAGGAACTCCCGGTCTCCCAGAATCTGAGTGGACTGCTTTTCTACACGTCCAAAGAGGCCAACTTGATCAACCAAGATCGTGATTCTTGTTGGGCTCGCCAGCTCTGGGAACCCACCACAGATGCCTCCTTGGACACTTGACCCGGGAGATTCACTTACGATCACATGCATTTTAGAGCCCAACCTGGCAGCCGTGGTTGTTGGTTAGATGAATGCATGCGTGTACGAAACACTGTGAAACAGAAGTAACTTATCTTTTAGGAACCGAAGCACCACCATCTACACTGCAAGAAGCGAAAACCGAAAAGGAATAGAGTCACACCGATGCCCCACATGTCAGAGTGTAAATCCTTGCTGCCCATAAATGCACGCGCGCGCGTGTGTGTGTGTGTGTGTGTGTGCGCGTGCGTGCGCTCTGCCCCCAGTCACGGGCCAGACCGTGGGGGTCTACCCCAGGCCTACCCAGGCCTTCCAAAGATTCCTTCCACAGGGACACCCTCTGTGTTCCAGCCCATGATCTGGGTTCTGTCACAGCCCCTCCCCCAGAGGAGGGGGGACTAGGGCCACCCCAACAGAGAGGACTTTCTTCCTGGAATGTCCTGCTTTACCCCCAAACATCTGATGTCCTTTTTGGCGGGGGGTGGGGGCGCTGCTGCTGCTGAGCTGGAGAGGAAAGATCTTACGGCTTTTCTGTCTTCCTTTCAGTCTTTTCCGTTTCATCATTTGCACAAACTTGTGAGCACCAGAGGGCTGATGGATTCCAAACCGGGACCCGACCCTGAGTCTGCGCAGAGTCGGAAGTGGAGCAGAAGTGTCCTGGCAGAGAATGCCAAGGCTGTGTCCCCTCTTTTGGCAGTTCCATGGATTCCCACTGCTTCTTATGGTGGTTGGCTGGGTTGTTTTTTTCTTTTTTTTCCCCCAAGTTCTACTCACATGGCCAACTCTCCCAGGGGATACCCCTGAAGCCCTGGGCTATTGCGGGCCCCCTAACCACAGCAGCTCACAGCGACGGTGCTGACCAGGCTTCGCCGTGGTGCTCCCCGCCAGCCCCCGAGCCGAGTGTCCTGCTGAGCGAGTGTGGGTCCACCGAGGCCACTCCCCGGGGTTGAGCGGAAGGAGAGCGAGTGCCTTGCCTTCTAAAGCTGGAGCCCAGCCGAAAGCCTCTGCCCACCTTCACAAGGGAAGGGGATGACAGAGAGAGGGAGAGGAAGGATGCATACAGCCCAGGTCTTCAGGAGTCCCGCCCATCTTAGAAACTCCCTATGACTGGGCTAAAAAACCTTTACCCCATGCTTGAACCCAGCCGGTGAGAGTTGCCACACTTCCTGCCCCCCCCACCCCCAAAGGAATGTTCCATGGTCCCTCAAGTTGGCACCTCCCTTCAGACATAGCCAGGGCCCTAAGGGGGAACATGTGAGGGGTTTCCAATCCCTTTCTGCCTTGGCATCCTCTTGAATCTCAAGGAGATAGTTCCATGTTCTACCTAATCAATAGACCCAGAAGATCAGGCCATCTTGCTTCCAACAGGAAAGAACCCTGGGCTTGGTTTGGTACCTTGAATATTTATGACTAACCTCCATTAGCAGCAGCAGCAATCGCAACCTACAAAAAAAAATGCTGGCAGCAACTGAGATTTCAGGTGTGACTATGGCAAGGCATGCATTGCTGCCCTGGGACATCTGTCTTTAAGAGGCAGAAACAAGGTCAAGATCTGGTCTGTTACCAGTTTGGATCTCGAAGCAAGAAAGTTCTCAGAGAATCTGGGTCAGGGAAAACCAGAGGGGGGAGGGGACCCCTGGCTCCGACCCCTTCCAACCACATGTCCCGGGCCCTTGCTGCCTTGCGAACAGAATGAAGGAGGAAGATGAATGAGAAGGAGGAGCGTGAACAGTGTCCTGGAGACGGGCAGCTCGCCAGCACTTCACCTCCAGATGGACTCCGGAGTTTAAGTGACCTTCCCATCTTGGACAGACGATGTCTTCCTTCCTTTATCTGTAGCAGCTCATAGATTGTAGCCAACAAGCACGTCCCAGGACCTGTCCCCAAGGACCATAGCTGAGTGCGGCTACGTGACAGGTTGTGAGACCCCTGTTTGATCACTGTGAATCCACTCTCCTTCCTACCCACCCACCACCAACTCCCTCTCTCTCCGTTTTCTCAGGCACTTGAAGAGCTGCCTCCCATTAACTCAGATTATCAGACTCAAATGTGTGCTCTCCAAACTGGGCTAAAGAGGCGGCAGCCGTAGAAACTGACCCAGTCTTACGTTGACTGCTTCTTTGTGCTCAGCTATGGATATTTTTCCATCCAAGGCTCAGACGGAATGATGTGTATGTAGCTTCCTTAGCCCCGCTGTACCAGTTAAGCCGATTGGTGTGTTCTCAGCGTGGGTCAGCATCCAAAGGTAGCTGGTCCTTGCTTCCAGCATCCCAGCCATTCAGATGATTGTGCTCCAGATTACCAAGGGGCAGAAAATCTAGTGTATTGAGCCACATTAGGCTTCTCTAAATGACCCTCCCTCTAAAAAGAAGCCACAGTAATTTTTAAAACTTGGACGAGCTTTTCCAGAGTAATAAAACAATTATGAAATTACTTACACAGGAACACAGGCTAGTTCAGTCTCCCATGAAGAAATATATGTCGGAATTGGTATAATTACTTTCATAATCACTTGACTTAGAAGCTAGCCCGTTCTCCAGCTGAAATCAAAATGTCGTACCTTGGCTGTTCTAAAAATGAGCATGTTATTCTGGGTGTGAAACACCTTGATTAAACCATTAATCACATCCTAGGGCTAAAGATGAACCTCACAGTCTTTTAGTCACTGAGTAATATCATTCGTGACTGGAGTCTCATGGGTCAGTGTAAGTGGGTCACAGCAAGGCAGGACAACAACAGAGATGGCTTAGGGCTGACGAGAGGTCGAAATAGAGCTGTATCCATCATCTTTGTGTGACACAGTGTCTCTCATCTCTAGAATTAGGATATGAGTGTACCTGATAAGGGAAAAAAAGAAATCAAAAGACCTGCTTTTGTGGGGTTAAATCTGTATCTGAGCGCGGAGTGTAAGGGAGACTCGAATTTAGATTGTTTGCTAATTCTGCTGCACACGGGAGGATCCCTGGGATCCCACCTGATTTTGAGTCCCTAGCCCAGTGGCTGGAAGAACCACTGCCCAGAGCATCCTTTCTTGGAAGTGTCTGAGCTGCCAAGGCAGACAACAGGCTTTACACTGGGTACCGTGGGGGTCACAAGCACGTGTCAGTCCGGTTGGTTTGCTTCTGCCTCCTGCTAAGGAGCTGGTTCTGAGCTCGCACCTGGCTGGTGCCTGCTTCTTGGCCAGCTCCTTAGTCTAGAGGGGTCTCCTGGCTCCACTTACCTTGGTCTTTAATGAGTGGTGAAGTTCTTGCTACCTTCTGCCACCGTTCCATGTCTCTGGAAATCCTTCCCACCAATGAAAGCCTTCGGTCCTGGCATTGGCCTTCCACCTAGACCGGCTTTGCCCTCTCTCTGCCATCCTCGTCCTCCAGAGACCACACTGCCTGTCACAGAGAAAACCACCACCTCGGGCCTGCCAGCCATCAACTTGGAAAATCGGGCCAGCTGTCTGCTGCTCACGTCTCCCAGGTCCAGACCAAACGGGATCAACAACCCACAGTGGTGACTCAGTCTCTTACCCCAGGAGCCAAAGCAACACAAAACAATTGGTCAAACATCGTTGGGTCCGATTCTGAGAGTAGGTGATTTCTAGACATGTCTTTCAGGTGACCCTCAACTACCTCAGGTTTGAAGGCCCTAAATTAAGCTGATACTACTCATGGGGACAGACCGAGGAGGGTTCGGAGAAATCTTGGTGATAACGCACTTGTCTCAAACTTACAACAAACTCTCACGTTTCGGTTTGCAGGGGTGGGGTTGGGTTTGTTTTTCTTCTGTTTTTAACCTTTCCCCCCAATTTTCCATTAGAATAGTTCCTACAAATGAATTTCATTTCTCACTGAGTGCCTACCTTCCCAGGGCAGGTAGCCACTGGCTTTGTTTCCTTCCAGCAGTACTTTTATTATGGGTATTAAGACTTTTCTTTGTATAATACATTGCATCTGTGTTTTCAATTTTTCAATAAATACTTCAACCTGGCAATGGAGAGTATTGATAACTGACCAACCAAACTGGTTTTGAGATCTGGAATTCCAATGAAAAGCCGCCATTCACATCCCAAGGTTCACTGAAGCATACAACGATCACATTTCCTTTGCTCCTTTATTTATTTATTGGCTGTGCTGGGTCTTTATTGCTGCCCGCGGGCTTTCTCCAGTTACAGCGAGCAGGGGCTATTCTCTAATTGCAGTGTGCAGGCTTCTTAATGCAGCGGCTTCTGGTTGCAGAGCACAGGCTCTAGAGTATATGGGCTTTAGTAGTTAGGGCACACTGGCTTAGTTGCCCCACAGTATGTGGAATCTTCCCAGACCAGAAATCAAACCTGTGCCCCCTGCATTGACAGGCAGATTCTTAACCATTGGACCACCAGGGAAGTCTTCCTTTGCTACTTTAGAGAAAAGAAACATTAATTCGCACCCCTTAGAACTTTTCCATCCTCTCTGCTCTCTTGACCTTGGGAATGGTCAGAGAGCATCAAGTGTGCAATATAGTACTGGAATTTATTTGGAAGACCAGGTCTCTGCCTGAAATCTCGGGTCTCAAGCTATGGATATTTTTCTTCTTCATCCTAGGATAGGTTATGTTCAGGCTCTTCTGCCCATGGAATTTCCCAGGTAAGAATACTGGAGTGGAGTACCACTTCCTACTCCAGGGCATCTTCCCAACCCAGGGATCAAACTCGATTCTCATCTCCTGCAGCAGCAGGCAGATTCTTTACCATTAGCGCCACCTGGGAAACCCCTGTCCATCCTAAACCTGTGAAAATCACCTGCCATCTTAAAATTGCATGGGATGAATTCTGCTCAGGGCCAGAGCTGCCAGTCATAAGGGGATTGAGAGCAAGCCAGTCACAGCTACCAGAGGATTTACAGAGGGAGCTGACAGAATGGGACCGACTGCATGAGGACTTTCCTGTCTGTAACTTAATGCTGCCAGTGTATTAAGCCAAGGGGACCTATCAGGGAGGGAGGAAGATGGGGAAGACCTGGGGTCGGTAAGGAGGAGAATTGCCCAAGATGATTCATCAAGAACAGAGAGAAGGAAGCAAGTAGTTTTTGTGTTTAGTCAATCTGTCCAACTCTTGGCGACTCCATGGACTGTAGCCTGCTGGGCTCCTCTGTCCATGGGACAGGAGGGCAAAGAATCAGGATAAGAGGAGGAAAGTGGTGGAAGTGCACAGGGTGGGAGATGATCTGGATAAATACAGAGGGACCCTTGCCTATGAATGTTTCGTGGTTTTTGCTGCATTTTTGCAGCATTTGCATGCTGGTGGCCACACAGTGTGGCCAAAAATTTTAAAACAAAGCCAGTGAGGCTTAATCTTGCTCACCATGGTTGTCATCAGCCTCTAATACATTACCCAATGTAAGTTTAAGCATTATGGAGTGAATGAACTCTCTTTTCATACCACTCTCTTGCACACATTTCCTGTATCCATTCATTGCACATGCTCTGAAATGCTTAATGAAATGCTTAATGAAGCCTTTATGTTCCCTGTCGTCAAAAGTTACTTTCACATGTTCATTGTTCCCTTTTCAAGGATCTACTCTACCAGGCGCTGGGAACACCATGGAAAGCAAAACTAGATGTGGTCCTGCGCTACTGGAGCTTACAGGCTATTGTTCAGTCACTCAGTCATGTCCGATTCTTTGCAGCCCCATGGACTGCAGCATGCCAGGCTTCCCGGTCCTTCACCATCTCCTGGAGCTTGCTCAAATTCATCTTCATTGAATCAGTGATGCAAGCCAACCATCTTGTCCTCTGTCGTTCCCTTCTCCTCCTGCCTTCCATCTTTCCCAGCATCAGGGTCTTTTCTAATGAGTCAGCTCTTTGCATCAGGTGGCGAAAGTATTGGCGCTTTAGCTTCAGCATCAGTCCTTCCAATGACTATTCAGGGTTGATTTCCTTTAGGATTAACTGGTTTGATCTCCTTGCAGTCCAAGGAACTCTCAAGAGTCTTCTCCAACACCACAGTTCAAAAGCATCAATTCTTCAGCACTCAGCCTCCTTTATGGTCCAACTCTGATAGCTCAGTTGATAAAGAATTGGCCTGCAATGCAGGAGCCCCTGGTTTGATTCCTGGGTCAGGAAGATCCGCTGGAGAAGGGATAGCCTATCCACTCAAGGTAGCCCAAGCCTATTCTTGGGCTTCCCTTGTGGCTCAGCTGGTAAAGAATCTGCCTGCAATATGGGAGACCTGTGGTCAATCCCTGGGTTGGGAAGATCTCCTGGAGAAGGAAAAGATACCCAGTCCACTATTCTGGCCTGGAGAATTCCATGGACTATATAGTGTATGGGGTTGCAAAGAGTTGGACACAACTGAGCGACTTTTACTCACATCTCATACATGACTACTGGAAAAAACCATAGCTTTGACTATATATTTTTATATTTTATATAATTTATATAATATATAATTATATAATGTGATTATATAATATATAAATATAATCTATAATATATATTATGTATGATTATGACAATATAGAAATGATATATATAATATGGAAAACCATACCTTTGCCTATATATTAATATATAATATACATATTATATGCCGAGGTCCAGCCCCGGCTGATCCAGGGAGTTCGAAGGGGAGACGGCGTCGGCGAGTTCACTGGATACAATAGCTTTATTTAAATATTAATTAGAGATATAAAGAGTAATAGAATGAGGATAGCTCAGTAGGAAAATTCAGCGGAGAAAAGAGGCTGAGTAGCTTGGTTTACGTGGAAAGTCAATATAACCTGTGACATCAGGTTAGCTCTGACCATGGAGGCTGCAGGCGCCGTCTCGAGTAGCGGAAGGTGCCCCACCTTAGGCACCTTCTCGAATGGGTCTTAGAAGCCCAGGCAAATAAATGGTCGCAGAGGACCTCCGCGCTCCAGATGGAGACTCAGCCAGAAATCGAGAAGAAGAATGACATGGGGAGACCAAGCTTCGGTGAGCAAGGCCCGTAGCTTTATTTTCAACAGGGGCTTTTATACCCTAAGTTGCACATAGAGGATAATAGGGGATGTGAAATCATGCAAAGTCAGCAGTCTTTGATCCTTATCAAAACCAGGGTTTCTTTCCTGCAAATTTATCCTATACAAATGGTTTAGATGATTTACATCATCTTCTGGCCAGAAGGCCTATTAACATTTTATGACTCTTGACAAAGGTTTGTCAACCGTAAGACTTATTGTCTCTAAGAGTAATTATTTTAAGGTTTGGCGCCATCCTCCGAAGGTGTTAGATAAAGTTGCATTCCTATAGGGCAGAGGTGCAGTGGGTTTACAACAAAGGAAAGAATTTATTACCTTAAGGGTCTAAAGTTGCTAACACCAAGGCCACTACTTATTTTTTCTACATACCAACTATATTAATTAATATACATTCAAGGATACAAAACAGGGGATGTGGAAACTTGGCAGCAAGCATTGGCTCATCAATGGAATATTTTACTAGTTTTATTCTGACAGTTTCTAACTCTGAGAGGCTCTAAGCTATTTGAATATCTTAAGCTTCCCATGCCTCTCGAGGCTGGGAGACTGTAAACAATCGTATGCATAGCTGTAGGAGTCCGGGTAAACTTGTCAGGCAAATTAGAGAGCTATCTGAGGGGTTTGGATTTAAACACTCCTAATGCCCAGGAACTTTATTGACTGGAGCTGTAAGTTAACTCTTTTATCAGAGAGAGTGAGATGGTGGTGGGAGACAGCCCCCATAAAGTCAGAGGTGAGAACACAAAGCAGTAAAGTAGGCAGACTCTGGTTTTTGGGAGTAGATGCTCGAGAATATCCAGGGGGACTCCTGAGGCTTGATCCCGCCATTGCGTATGCCGAGCCTCCTTTCTCATGACCTTTGCCACAGGCGGAGCTCCTCACGCTGGCTCCTGGCAATTATATAATATATAGATAGTATATATATTTATAATATATTATATATTATATAATATGTATTTTGTATATTATATATATAATATATATTAGCCATGCCAGGCATCTTGCAGGAGATATATATATATATATATATTAGCCATGCAGGATATATATTATATATATATATAATATATATATTAGCCATGCCAGGCATCTTGCAGGATTTAGTTTCCTGACCAGAGAGTGAACCTGGGTGCTCTTCAGTGAAAGCGTGGAGTCTTAACCATTGGACCACCAGGGAGATCCCTCCTACATTGTTTAAAATGAAAATTATTACAACAGGTACATCCTCTAGAATCAGCAAACATTGCTGTGTTGTTATTGTACACAAGAGACTACAGGAGAGGGAAAAATAAGAGATGGTTCCTTCTTCAAGAATCTTCCAAACATGGGAAGAAGACAGACACATACATTAGAAACTGAAGTGTGGGAGGGCTGAAACATTATTGCAAGAAACCTAGCAGTCTCCAAAGAGAAAAATAGGCAATAACTTTAGGAAATAATGGCATCAAGAGAAAGCTTTTAAGAAATAAGATGTAAGCATGTTTCAAGGCTCAAAAGAAGTCAGAGCAGGTAGAGACTGAAATACGGCAGAAATCAGAGACCCTGATGCTGGCAAAGATTGAAGGCAGGAGGAGAAGGGGACGACAGAGGGTGAGACGATTGGATGGCATCACCAACTCGATGGACATGAGTTTGAGCAGCTCCAGGAGCTGGTGATGGACAGGGAAGCCTGGCGTGCTGCAGTCCATGGGGTCTAAAAGGGTCAAACACAACTGAGTGACTGAACTGAACTGAGAAGCAACTTCCTTGAGGTGCAGATTCACTTATTCTTCCCACAAATTCTGACTCCATGTCTATTGCATTTAAGGCACAAAGGATACAGTGCCAGGGACAAGCCATCCTCCTGACACTGAACAAATGTGATGCATGACCAAAGGGTGCGTGTGAAGGACATTGAAAGGGAGCTAATACATTCAAGGAGGTCAGAGGAAGCTTCCATGTAGAAATGACTTTTAGGCTAAAACCTAAAGATGAGAAAAAGTTGGCAGGGGAAGGATACACCAGGCAAAGCTAACAGCAGTGAATGAGAGTTTGAGGAATAACAGAAGCCCTTACCAGTCGAGAGTGACCAAGTTAGAGCCCAATTATAGAAGTCCTTGAATGCCATTTGAAGTATGCGGGACGTTACGCTGGGGATCTTAAGCACAGTGTAATATGACACTTCATCGTCCTCATAGCTTCATAACCTCAGTAATCTCCTAAATCTTCCACCTGCCTGAATTCTGCCCCTCTCACGCCATCCTCATTCTGTAGCTGAAGTAATCATCCACCCTCCAAGTTACATCTGATCTTGTCAGCCTCCCTCCAAGTTACATCTGATCTTGTCAGCCTCTGTTGTTCAGTCACTCAGTTGTGTCCGACTCTTTGCAACCCCGTGGACTGCAGCATGCCAGGCTCCTCTGTCCTTCACTGTCACCCAGAACTTGCTCAAACTCAAGTTCATTGAGTTGGTGATACTAACTAGCCAGCTTCTCCTCTGGCCTGCCCCTCCCCGGTCACCCTCTCTGCTTTCTAAAACCTTTCAATGGCCTCCCATTGTAGTTTCATAAAATTGAGGTGAAATTCACATAACATAAAATTAACTCTTTAGAACATTTATTTCATTCACATTTTATGTAAACAGCACCTCAGTCTATCAATAGTTGCCAAACATTGTCATCACCCCAAAATAAAAGCATGGTACCCATTAAGCTGTCAGTCCCTATTCACCCCTCTCCCTAGCCCCTGGCAAGCATCAATGTGTTTTCTATTTCCACGCAGTAGTGTTCAACAGATGGCATTATAAACCAGCAAGGAAATATGAGCTATCTAAACACTCAAAACATTAAGTTTTTATGGATGATATATATTTAGGTTGGGCTTCCCAGGTGGCGCTAGTGGAAAACAACCTGCCTGCCAAAGCAGCAGACATTAGAGATACGGGTTTGATCCCTGGGTCAGGAAGATCCCCTGGAGAAGGGAATGGCTACCCACTCCAGTATTCTGGCCTGGAGAATAATCCCGTATAGTCCATGGGGTCCTGAAGAGTCAGACACAACTGAGCGACTTTCACTTTCTCCTGTTGGTCAGTTCCTGCTTTCCTGTTTGTCTCATTTTGTATCCTGGGAGCTTGTCTTGGCTTTCCTCCTGCCAGAGTGTGAAAACTGTCAGTTCTTTCCTGTGCAGGAGGCCAACTATTGGGTGGGGTTCCCAAGAACATGGCTGTACAGAAATGTGGGCTGCACCCCATTTGCAGCTGATGTCCTTCCAATTGTTCCCAGCTCTCTGGGGGAAACTCTCTTTCTCTGGGCTCTATTTGGGAGTGGCTCCAGTTCTGTAGAGGACTGTATCTTTGGCACCCTCTTTGGGGAGACCCCTGCTAAATCATATAAGTCTTACTGGTTTTAGTTTTGAGTCAAGACTTCCCTGGTGGCTCAGATGGTAAAAGAATCTGCCCATAGCGCGGGAGACCCAGGTTCGATCCATGAGTTGGAAAGACCCCCTGGTGAAGGGGATGGCTACCCACTCCAGTATTCTTTCCTGGAGAATTCCATGGATTTGGTGGGCTACATGGGGTTGCAAAGAGTCAGACATGACTGAGCAACTTACACTTTCAGCGGGCATACACATGCCTTTGGTTTTAAAAAAAGAAAAGGAGGAGGGTATTCAACACTGCCAGGAACATTTGTTGTTAAGCTGGGCTGATAGTAAGATATTTGAAATAATTCAGGGGGTGGAGGGGCGGGCAGAGGAGTTCCCTGACGGCCTAGTGGTTAGGATTCGGCACTTTCACTCCCGTGGACCGGGGTCAATTCCTGGTCAGGGAACTGACATTCCCAGAAGCCATGAGGCACGGCCAAAAAAAGAAATTTTTAAGAAACTTTTAATTAAAATTTAAATATAAAAAGTATTAAAAGAAAAAGAAAAAATTTTAAAAAGCGTTCTGTGGTCAGAAGTTGGCCTTGTAAGCCGATATTCAGTTCTTGATGGGAGCTATTTTTTCAGGCTTCTCTGGTTCTATGTGGTCCTGCTCCTTCATGGGAACTTCTGTCAACCGAAATCCCCTTCTCGAACTGCTGCCAACTATGGTTCACCAACCTGTCTTCCTCTCCCTTGCTGACACGATTCTACTGAGGATAAGAGGAATGTCATTGGTTTCTTTGGGAAACTTCCACCTCCCCACGCTGGCTCTGCTTCAACCTCTTCCCTGCCACTCAGATGAGCTTTGGAGACTTCCAAACAGTGGCTAGATGTTTCCTCAGTCATCAGTCACTAGCCTAAAATGTAGTTCTCAGCCTCCATCAGATTACCTGTCCAGGGCAAACAAAAATCTTAGAGACCCGCTCCATAAATAATGATAAAAAGAATTAGCCCTCATATTGAGTACATAACCTCAACTTGTCCCATTTGCCATGGGATAAAATTTGGGTAAAAATATAAAGTGGGTATAAGGGCTTCCATGGTGGTCCAGTGGTTAAGATTCTGTGCTTGCAACGCAGGAGGTGCGGATTTGATCTCTGGTCAGGGAACTAATATCCCACATGCCCCATGGCCAAAAATATAACATGGGTATAAACCAATGAATTTGTATTACTAAGTTTTACTAACTCATGGCTAAAATTTTTAAATGAGAGCTATAATATCTCTGCATTTGCTTATACATGCATGTATATTACAAAATATTTAGGTGATATTTTTCTGCCTTTGGATGCTATTACCAGGTTAGTTACAAAATCCCTTAAAGGAGTTCTATTTGAATTGATTTAGACATAAATGTTCATTAGAAACATTTTTTTAGATTGTATGACGGCTGTCATAATAGCATGTGTTTAAAAAACCTTATCAAAACTGGTGAATTTTGTGTAGCCATTTTGATATTGAAGATGGAAGGAAATAAAGCAACATTTTCTGCATATTATGCTGTTACTTCAAAAAAGGTAAAAGCATAATTGAAATGCAGAAAAAGATTTGTGCAGTGTATGGAGAAGGTGTTATGTGACTGATCAAACAGGTCAAAAGTGGTTTTTGAAGTTTCATGCTGGAAATTTCTCACTGGACAATGTTTCACAGTCAGGTAGACCAGCTGAAGTTGACAACAATCAAATGGAGACCTTAATTCAGATCAATCAATATTTTACCACACCCCGGAGAGAGCCGACATACTCAAAAAACCCAAATCAAGCATGGAAAAATCATTTGCTGTCACAATACAACCTGGCCCAAATTGAACAGCTAACACCTGTTCTATTAGTATGAGCAGTAAAGAAAAGTCCTTTTGGCTCCTCACCACCGCTCTTCACGGAGCTTCTACCTAAAACCACAGGTTCTCTAAGGGAAGGCAGCAACCTACTACCGCCGGCTACCACCCCTCTTCCCAACCCCTGGTTGCCTAGCAACCAGCTTCCTTCTGCCCCTCTCGCGTGAGTCGCCCGCAGTGACGCGAAACAGGCGCGGTGCATGTTGGGACCACGCGGGTTCGTGTCCTTCTGGGCCCTCTGGTCAGCGAGGCTGACAGGTCTTCGCGGCCTAGACTGGCGAACGCCGGAGCCTCACGGGCCGCAGCTGCCTGGGCTGGCTTGTTACCGGGGCCGTGGCCAAACCGTCCACCCTCACCTGGAAGTGCGCGCTTGGGTAAGCCCCTTCCACGCCCTCAGGCCGCATAGGTGTCTCAGGCTTCCCTCTGAGCTGGTCACCAGCGGCTTCCGACTCCGATGATGTGGTGGACAGAGCAGTGTGTGTTGGGGTTTGCCAAGCACGTCATAATTACGAGGCGACTCAATGGACGTGAGTTTGAGTGAACTCCGGGAGTTGATGATGGGCAGGCAGGCCTGGCGTGCTGCGATTCTTGGGGTCGCAAAGAGTCGGACACGACTGAGCGACTGAACTGAACTGAACTCAGTGCTTAATAAGTGCACAGCGTTTGTCGCTTAGTGAGGGCTCCAGCCGTTCTTTGTTGGTCTTCCTCACTGGGGTTTGCACCCGCCCTCATGGGTCCCACGATGCTGGGACATGATTCTGCTCCTCATCTCAGCAACATCTCTCTCTTCAGGATTCTGTTCCTGGCCCTCTTTTAACAGATGCTGGTCTGCTACACCGTCTTCTCAGTTACAAGGGTGGTTTTAGATGGTTTTTAGTTCTCAAGTAACAGGACTTCTAAGCTCTAAGACAGCATTTTGTCTGTAGGGACTTGTGTGCCTTTTTTCATATCAGACTCTTTCTAAAGTGAAAGTAAAGTCGCTCAGTTGTGTCTAACTCTTTGTGACCCTATGGGCTGTAGTCCTCCGTCCGTCCTTGGGACTTTTCCAGGCAAGAATACTGGAATGGGTTGCCATTTCCTTCTCCAGGGGATCTTCCCTACCCAGGGATTGAAGTTGGGTCTCCCACACTGTGGGCAGACTCTTTACCATCTGAGCCACCAGGGAATCCCTTGTGTGCCTTTTTTCATATCTCAGGCTCTTTCTAAACCTGAAGTCAAAATAGTTCACCTTCTTTCCCATTCCCCCACCTTTTGTGTGTTCACTAAATTCCCGTAGTTACCAAGGCATGAAACTGTCAGATTTGACTCTTAACCAGCCTTGTAGCCCCATTGTTCTGTGAGATTCCAGGTTCTATATACAGCTGTCTCCATCCTTTGCATTTTTTAGCCCACTTTGTTTCTTTTTATTTATTTGGCTGCACCAGATCTTTGATCGTCGTTGCAGCATGCAGGGTCTTCTGGTTGTGTCATGTGGGATCTAGTTCCCTGGCCAGGGATCGATCTTGGGCCCCCTGGGTTGGGAGCACCTGAGTCCTAGCCACTGGACCACCAGGGAAGTCACTGTTCTTTGCATTCTTATTGCTCCTCCGCAGGCCCCCCAGGGTCTCTCTGGTGTCTTCCCTTAGTTTTCTTTCCGCTCCTCAGGCTGGATAACTTCAAAGGATCTGTTTTGAAGTCTGCTAGTCTTTTACTTCTCAAATCCGCTGTTGAAACCTTCTAGTGAATTTTTCATTTCAGTCAATGTATTTTTCAGTCCAGGATTTCTGATTGCTTCCTTTCTATCATTCTTTTTAGTAATGTTCTCATTTTGTTCATCCGTTATCTTCCTGATTTTCTTTAGTTTCTTTGTCCATGGTTTCCTAAGCTCATTGAACTTAAGATGCTTGATTTAAAGTTTTTGTTTAGTTAGTCCAGTGTCTGGACTAATTGTTTTCTTTTTTTTCTTGTGAATGGCCCGTACTTTCCTGTTGCTTTGTTTTAAATTTTTTTGTTGAGAGCTGTATATTCTAAGTGTTGTAATGTGTCATCAGTGGCTCAATTGTGTCCAACTCTTTGTGACCCTATATACTGTAGCCTACCAGGTTCCTCTGTCCATGTGATTTCCCAGGCAAGAATACTGAAGAGGGTTGCCATTTCCTACTCAAAGTGTTACAATGTGATAAGTCTCAAAATGTGATTCTTACTCATCAGGGATTGCTATTTTTTGCTTGTTGAGGGCTGGAACTGTTACTTTTACAAACTATTTTTGCAAAATGTGTATTCCTTGTTTTCCTGTGGTCACTGAAGTTTCTATTCCATTTTCTCTGCTGTCTGTCAGTGACCTGACATAGGACCTGGTTTTCTTAAATGTTTGACTCTAAATAGGGAGCTAGGGGAGGTGTATTCTGTCTCTTTTAATCTGATAGATGCTCCAGGAAAAGCCAAAGAAAACAGAGATTTGCCAGTAGGGTCAAATCCAAGTTAAGCATCAATGCTGATCTTCCGGGACCCATCCAACTGATCAAACTGTGTGACCCCAAACTTTGGGAGGACAGTGTTTCCACTGTCTACTCTGGCATCAGCCAACTTCTTCAGGAACATAGGCTGCTATCCTATACAGCTGCAGCATATCTGAGGAACGAGGGATATTGACTAGTTTGCACATGTTCTTCACTTGTGAAAGACCAGCAACCTTTCCCTTCATGGTTAGAAGGACTCCTCAGGTTGTTAAAAGTTTCTGGTCATGTTCCAAGTTACAAAATAGTTGATTTCAGTCATTCTTTGTAGCTCAATGATTGCTTTGGTGAAGAGACAAACCTCTAGTTCGTCCTCTGTCATTTTGTGTGACATCACTCTGACTCATAGTTTTAGAACAATATATTCTGATAATCTCTGTTTTCTTAATTGGTCTGTTTAGATGATTTACATTTAATATAATTTTTGATTGGTTAGGATTTAAGTCTGCCATTTTACTTATTTTCTATTTGTTCCTGCTTCTTTGGTGCTTCCTTTTCCCTTTTCTTGCCCTCTTATGGGATGGATACTTGAACATTTTTTAGTATGTCATTTTAATATAGCTGTGAAAGTGAATGTGTTAGTCACTCAGTCACATCCGACTCTTTCTGACCACATGGACTATAGACCACCAGGGTCCTGTGTCCATGGGATTCTCCAGGCAAGAATACTGGAATGGGTTGCTACTTTCTTCTCTAGGGGATCTTCCTGGCCTAGGGATCGAACCTGGGTCTCCTGCATTGCAAGTATATTCTTTACCATCTGAGCCACCAGGTACCCTCCCTAATATAGCTATAGATTTTTTTAATGTAGCTTTTGTTGTATAGGTTTTCAGTGGTTACTGTTGAGATTATGTTACACATACTTATGATAGGTTACCAGTAGTATCAATCTTTACAAGTTCAAGCAGAATGTAGAAACTTTACCCCCTTTAGGTCCCTCCCTTTTCTTCCCTTTATGACATTGTTTCAAATTTTACCTCTACATTCCTTGAGAGCCACATGAGACAACATTATAATTTTTTTTTTATCTATCAAACATAACTAAAAATTCAAGAGATTGTATTCACACAGATATTTGCCCTAAAAATTGCTTTTTCTTCTTTCATGATATTTCAAACTTCTGTTAATTTCTTTTTATTTGGAGAACTCTTCTTTTGTCACTTTTTTTAGAGCAGGTCTGATAGTGACAGATCACTTCACTTTCTCCATCTCTTGATATTTTTAGTTCACCTTCTTTCTGGAAAGATATTTTCACTGGATATAGAATTATGCATTGTCATTTTTTTTCTTTTGGCACTTTAAAAATGTTTTGTTATTTCCTTCTCCCCTCCATGATTTCTGATGAGAAATCTGTAGTATTTCAAATTGTTCTTTCTCTGTAGGTAATACTTTGTTTTTCTCCACCTGTTTTTGAGATATTTTTTCTTTATTTTTAATTTTCAGACATTTGATTATGATGTATCTGGGTGTTGACTTATTTGAGTTTATTCTTTTAGGGTTTGCTCAGGTATTTGAATTGGCAGGTTTATGTCTTTTGCCAAATTTGAGAAGTTTTCAGCCATTATTTCTTCAAATAGTTTTTGTGTGCTGTACTCTTTCTCCCCTCCTTCTGTGACTCCAGTGACATGAGTATTTTAGATCTTCTGTTATTGTCCCTTAATGCTTTTTTTTTTTCTGTTTTGTCTCTTTTTCTTAGATTGGATCATTTCTACAGATACATCTTTAGATTCACTGATTCTTTTCTCTCTTAAGTCTCCATTTTGCTATTGAGTCCGTACAGTGCATTTTTTAACTTATTGTAATGTTTAAATACACAGAAGAACTGTACAAAAAAGATCTTCACGACCAAGATAATCACGATGCTGTGATCACTCACCTAGAGCCAGACATCTTGGAATGTGAAGTCAAGTGGGCCTTAGAAAGCATCACTACAAACACAGCTAGTGGAGGTGCTGGAAAGATGCTGCTGTGAAAGTGCTGCACTCAATATGCCAGCAAATTTGGAAAACTCAGCAGTGGCCACAGGACTGGAAAAGGTCAGTTTTCATTCCAATCCCAAAGAAAGGCAATGCCAAAGAATGCTCAATCTACCACACAATTGTATGCATCTCTATATGTATGTGTTTGTATGCACGCTAATAAAGTAATGCTCAAAATTCTCCAAGCCAGGCTTCAGCAATACATGAACCGTGAACTTCCAGATGTTCAAGCTGGTTTTAGAAAAGGCAGAGGAGCCAGAGATCAAATTGACAACATCCGCTGGATCATTGAAAATGCAAGAGAGTTCCAGAAAAACATCTATTTCTGCTTTATTGACTATGCCAAAGCCTTTGACTGTGTGGATCACAATAAACTGTGGAAAATTCTGAAAGAGATGGGAATACCAGACCACCTGACCTGCCTCTTGAGAAACCTATATGCAGGTCAGGAAGCAACAGTTCAAACTGGACATGGAACAACAGACTGGTTCCAAATAGGAAAAGGAGTACGTCAAGGCTGTATATTGTCACCCTGCTTATTTAACTTATATGCAGAGTACATCATGAGAAACGCTGGGCTGGAAGAAGCACAAGCTGGAATCAAGATGCCGGGAGAAATATCAATAACTTCAGATATGCAGATGACACCACCCTTATGGCAGAAAGTGAAGAGGAACGAAAAAGCCTCTTGA
>NW_011494912.1:4866673-4870946 GCF_000754665.1 Bison bison bison | reverse complement strand
AAAAGTTGGCTTAAAGCTCAACATTCAGAAAACGAAGATCATGGCATCCAGCCCCATCACTTCATGGGAAATAGATGGGGAAACAGTGGAAACAGTGTCAGACTTTATTTTTGGGGGCTCCCAAATCACTGCAGATGGTGACTGCAGCCATGAAATTAAAAGACGCTTACTCCTTGAAAGAAAAGTTATGACCAACCTAGATAGCATATTGAAAAGCAGAGACATTACTTTGGCAACAAAGGTCTGTCTAGTCAAGGGTATGGTTTTTCCAGTGGTCATGTATGGATATGAGTTGGAGTGTGAAGAAAGCTGATCGCTGAAGAATTGATGCTTTTGAACTGTGGTGTTGGAGAAGACTCTTGAGAGTCCCTTGGACTGCAAGGAGATCCAACCAGTCCATTCTGAAGGAGATCACCCTGGGTGTTCTTTGGAAGGAATGATGCTAAAGCTGAAACTCCAGTACTTTGGCCACCTCATGTGAAGAGTTGACTCATTGGAAAAGACTCTGATGCTGGGAGGGATTGGGAGCAGGAGGAGAAGGGGACAACAGAGGATGAGATGGCTGGATGGCATCACTGACTCGATGGGCGTGAGTTTGAGTGAACTCTGGGAGTTGGTGATGGACAGGGAGGCCTGGTGTGCTGTGATTCATGGGGTCGCAGAGTCGGACACAACTGAGTGGCTGAACTGAACTGAACTGAATGTTTAATTCTGAAATTTCCATCTGGATCTTTAGGTATTTTTCTTTGATGAGACTTTGTATTTCTCAGTAAGTTTCAAGAGTGTTCATAATTATTTCTTGCAATATATTTATAACAGCTGCTCTAAAATCCTTGTTCAACAATTTCAATATCTTTGTCACCTTACAGTCAGCATCTGTTGATTGTATTGTCTCATTTGAATTCTTTTTCTTAGCACTTAGCATGAGGAATAATTTTTAAATTTTATCATGGACAGGTTGAATATTATGTTGTGAGGTTCTAGGTTTTTTTTTTTTTGTAAATCTATTTTAGGAGGGAATCAATTTCCATATGTTTATATTCAGAATGCACATTCTCATCTAATTTTGTGGGCTTTGGTTTGAAGATCAGTTTCATTTTCACAGTGTTTTTCAGAGCTGTGCTGGCCTGCCCATCTGTCTACTACCCAGACACTGACTTGGAACCTCAGAGTATTCCTCATTGTAGTTCAGTTCCCATAGCTTTTGCTGTGTTGGTACTGAATGGTTGGTTTCACATATGCACTGCTTAGGAAAGCATGACCAATCCTTTGTAGACATGTTTAAAGAACGCCTTTTTCTAGCTCCCTCTTCTGTATTTGGGAGGGGATTAGGTGCTGCCTTTTTACTGTTATTCAGTTAGTGCAGGTTGTGGCTCCTCCCCACAGTCTCCAGGACCTGGCCGGTAGGGGAGAGGCCTCACCTCTGCTTTGTTGGTACCAGGTGGGCATGGCCAACAGGGCTTTGTCTTACAGCCTCTCAGTACCTGGTGGGGAGGGAGAAAGGTATGAGTTCTTTTGTGGCATTTGCCTAGAGTAGGGTGACTGTAATCAAAAGGGTACCTACCATCTTGCAGAGCTCCCCTCCTCATGATCATTTGCTGGAGAGTATAGGCTTTTCTTAGGGCTTGGTTTTATGGGTTGTTTTGCTTTGAGAAGGGCTCAGTGCCATTTTCTAGTTGCAGACTGCTCTAACACCCAAGCCAAAATATATAGGAGTCAAAACAAACAGACCACCCAGGGCACTCACCACTGAGTTACCCCTTGAGTCTCCAGCCAGTTTGCCTTCTTTTCTCCAACTTTTGAGAGGTTTTTCTGATAGTTATGCCATGTGTTTTGAATAGCAATTTTGGTTGTAAGTTGTGAGAGGAAGATGATGGAATGTGCGTACTCCATCTTCTTTGCACCAGGAAACAACATAAGGCATTTAAAATAATTTTCTTGGGACTTTTCTTGCAGACTGGTGGTTAGGAATCTGCACCCCCAAAGCAAGGGGTGTGCGTTTCATCCCTGGTCAGGGAACTAAGATCCTGCATGCTGTGCAACCAAAAACAAAAAAAAAGTAAAACTGGTTTCTTGGTAAGTTTTAGAGCATAACTTCTCATTTTAATAACAATACACTTGTTCCTGTGTGATGAAAAATCCTACCAGTTTTGTGTATTATGTCTCATGGTCCCATACTGCAGCAGCTAAAACTTAAGTTTTAGGCTAAAACTTAAAACTTAAGTTTAAGGCTAAAAGTTAACTCCAGTATACAACCCAGACCTTCTTCCTAAAGAGCTCTGTTGTTCAGCCCCGCTGCCTTTGTACTCTGGCTTATGAGACCTCCTCCAGTCTTCTTCCTCATTCCGTCTATCCATTTGGGCCCTCTCCTCCAGTTTGCTAGCCTCAGCCTTTCAACCCTCACTGAACTTACAGTAGGACTGTTGGGAAGATTAAATAGACCGATACATGTCAAGCACTGAGAGCAGCAGCTGGCACAGAATAAGTGGTCCTGACATCATAGTAGTGGTTGTTATACCCTCAATTTTGGCATAGCCTCAGGTTTAGGTAAAAGAAACCCCAGCTGTCTGTGGTCTACCACCAAAGTAGGAAAGTCAGATTCTTGTCAGCTTCAGTTTAAAGATGAAATTGACTCATGCAAACATTTACTGAATGCTCACCATGTTGAGTATTGTGAACAAGACACAATGTCTGTCTTCAAAGAGTCCAGAGACTATAGAGTAGGGAGTAATATATATGTGAATGAGCACAATTAAGTAAATAAATGCAATGTAAATAGTCCGTGCAAGATAGTGGGGACACCAGGGTGGTAGTGGCCGTATCTTTGGGACTAAGGAAGGGTTCACGGAGGTGGTAACACTTAGGGTGAATCTTAGAAAATAAGTAGTTTTTCCCCTGAGGAGTAAACGCATTTCATACAGAAGCAGGAGGAACAGAATTTCAGACACTTGAATCAGTCTGGCAGGCAGTTTAGTACTCACATAATTTGTCGTGTGTCTACCTTTGGATTGAAATTGTACGTTTAGAGAAGCATACAAGCCAGACTCTAACCTGGATTTCAAGGTCCCTCATGATCTAGTCCCTACTTTCTAGGTTTTTTTTTTCATCTCCTCCATTTTTTCTCCCAATTTACGTGTAGTTGATTTACAGTGTGTGTGAGTTTCAGATGTACAGCAAAGTGATTCAGTGATACATATACATATATTCTTTCTCAGATTCTATTTCAGGTAGTCCCCCGTGCTATACAGTAGGTCCTTACTGGTTATCTATTTTGTATATATCTAGCGTTTTCTCTTGGCATTGGCATACAGATGTTTATAATTTTGTCTGATATAATGTGTTAATACCTGCACAGTGATCCACAGTATCCACTCTCTTATTTTTGATTAATTGATTGATTTTGGCTGTGCTGAGTCTTTGTTGCTGCATGAGGGCTTTCTCCAGTTTCAGCAAGCCATGGCTACTCCTTGTTGCTGTGCCCAGGCTCCTTATTTCGTTGGCTTCTGTTGCTGCAGAGCAGAGGTTCAGTAGCTGTGGTGTACAGGTCTAGTTGCTCCGCAGCATGTATGTGGGATCCTCCCAGGGATTGAACTCACGTCCTCTGCATTGGCAGGTGGATTCTTAACCACTGCACCACCGGGGAAGTCCCATAGTATCCATGGGATCTGTGGATCTTAACACACCTTTTGGATCTGACTCTTGAGACAAGACCAGCAAGGGAGACACATTGAATCCAAAGTATAAAATGAGAAAGAAAAAAATTCAGTCATTAACCTGAATTGAGGTCGAGGGAAAAGCGTACAGGGCAGCAGATGTTTACGTGATAGCAGCTTAGGTTGCTAACTGTAGCCTTGCAGGGTCGCCCCACCCCCACTGTGTTGCTGGCACGTCCTGTGCAGTTTCCTTTTATCCACAGCTGCCTCGGGCTTAATTATTTCTCCAGACTTTCCTTATTTTATCTGGATGAGAGTTAGGCAGATTCAATTTTATCTTCCATGCAGGGACTGCTGGGGCAGGATATCTACTAAACTACGGAGCTTTCCCCCACTTTGACCAGTTTGGGAACAGCCATTGCCTGCTCTGTCCTCTCCAGTCTCTCTTTTCCTGAGCATTGCTGACTGGAGGCTGCTCCTGTTCTCAGGGGTCCAGCACGGAGGACATGAGCCAGGCCACTCGGTGTCTCCCGTCTGGACCCTCCCCTGCAGCACTTTTCTCTCGCCTTCCACGCTCTTGTCACATGAACATGCAGCATTCAAGTGCACCAGCCTGTCTT
>NW_011494912.1:4856914-4866573 GCF_000754665.1 Bison bison bison | reverse complement strand
TCTTTGGACTGCAGCCATTACACCTGTTGATTCCTCTACCTAAAGCTCTTCCCAAGGCTCCTCTTAGCCCTTCACCCCCTCAGCCAAAGACAAGACTGCCTCACAGAGGCCTTTGCTGACTGACCCTGTCAGCTGTTATACCCCATCCTGTGCTATCACGACAGCCGGTGGCAGATCGAGTTTTCTGAAGATGGCCACAGAAACGTTTCCCATCACACGTGCTCATCTGACTATGTAACCTTACAGCTTCTTCCATTGAGTGGTGGGAGGTCTGTCTCTGCCTCTTAAACCTGTGCATATCTCAGTGATTGCCTTGACCAAGTAAAGTAGGACAGAAGTGACTATGTTAATTCCCAGGCTAGGTCATCAAAACGCTGTGCACTTCCACCTTTCTCTCTGGGAACGGTGGCTCTCAGAACTAAGCTGCCATACTCCAAGGAAGCACACAGTAATCCACATGGAGACCCAGCACGGAGAAGAAATGTGTACGTGTTCCCGGCCCGTAATTCAGCAGATGTCCCAGCTGACAGCTGTTAGCAATGTGAGTGAAGAGGCATCTAAGTGACGCCAGCCTCCTACCATTGGTCATTCCTAGCCTTTGGGCCTTCCTAGTTGACCTTTCAAATACTGAGTAGCAGAAACAAACCAGTCCACTAGCATCAAAGAATCTCTGAGGATAATGATTGGTTTTCGCCACTGCACTTTTGGTGGGGGGGCTGCACTTGTCTTTGTTGCTGTGCCCAGGCTTTCTCTGGTTGCGGCGAGCGGGGGCTACTCTCTAGTTGTGGTGTGTGGGCTTTTCTTTGTTGTGAAGCACGGGCTTCAGGAGTTATGGCACGTGGGCTGTCGTCCTGTGGTACGTGGGGATTCCTGGACTAGGGATTGAACCGGTGTGCCCTGCATTGGCAGGCAGATTCTTAACCACTGGACCACCAGCGAAGTCCGCCACTGCATTCTTTATTGGTTTCTTATACTATTAATAATCGAAACAGTCTTTACTATTGAATAATTTGGTACTTTCAGTGCTTTTCTACTTAATGTCTGACTTCTTTGTTAAACTACATCCTCCTTGAGGGCTGGTACCATGTCTGTGGTCCGCATTGCTGTATACTGGGTAGCACAGAGCAGGTAGGGGGTGCATAGTAAATGGTGAACTAACAACTGGAAGGGATGCATATCTTCTCTTAATGTGGTAGACACCAGGCACGTGTTCCTACCCCCAGAACTGCTTCTGGCCTGCGGTTCTGTGCTTACCAGGTTATCTCCATCCCTCGCAGGCATCCCCTCTCTCTCCCCACCCTGACTCATCTGTTAGTGAGAGGCGCACCACACTAACAGTGTGTTGTCTCCACCACGTTTCTAACTTGCCAGCGGTGCCTATAACTGTTCATGCCACCTCTGCAGGCAGAAGGGTGGGAAGGGTGAAAAACAGGAGGCCAGGAGTTCCAGAGACAAACTGGACACATTTTAAAATTCTGTTGAGAGAAGAAATACACATCTTGGGTAGTTTGGTGTTTTGTCCTTAATGACAGTTCTTCACTGACAGTATTAGATTGTTGGAGTTAATAATCCACTGGGGACAAGCTTCAGGCTGCCCTCTAGTGGGAAGCAGCACAATAGAGTCCTCTTTTGGCTCAGATGGTAAAGAATCTGCCTGCAATGCAGGAGACCAGGGTTCTATCCCCAGGTGGGAAGATCCCCTGGTGAAGGGAATGACAACCCACTTCAGTATTCCTGCATGGAGAATTCCGTGGGCAGAGGAGCCTGGTGGGCTTCAGTCCACAGAGTCGCAGAGTCAGACACAAATGAGTGACTAACACTGTCACTTTCATAGCGCGTTACACCCTAGGCAACCTGGACCTCTGCAGTGAAGAAACTCAGTGTAGGAACCAGCTGTCTTGTTGGCTGTGTATCATTAGCACTTATGATATTACCTGGCATTTAGTATAGGAGCTCAGCTAATACTTATTGAACAGACTAACCAACATGTACTGTTCATGAGCACTAGCACGTTTCTTGAGAACCTACTATGTTTAAGACACCAACACAAGCACTGTAGGTTATGCAGATCACAGCCGGGTAGTAAATATTTTAGGTTTAGAGGCCATATGGTCTCTATTACAACTATTCAACTCTGCTCTTGGGGTGGAAAAGCAGCTACAGACAATAGAAAATCTAATGAGTGTGTCTTAGTTCCAGTGAAACTTGATTTTTAATGATTAGTTTACAGTACAAATGTTGATGTGAGACACAAGATTAAGGCCTAAAAGGCATTGTGGCTTCCCCCCTTCCTTGCTCTGGATTAATTGTTCTGTGGGAAGCCAGCTGCCATGTGATGAGGACACTTAAACAGCCCTGTGGAGAGGTCCATGTAGTGAGAAAATGAGGCCTTCTGCCAACAGCTGGCAGGGAACTGAGGCCTCCTCCAAATAACCAGGCAGTGAGCTGTCTTGGAAGCAGACCCTACACATGACAGCATAATGTCTTGACTGCCACCTCATGAAAGATCCGGAGCCAGAACCCCCACTTAAGCCACTCCCAAATTCCTGGCTCTGTAAGATAAGAAAGGTTTGTTGAGTTAAGCTACTTAGTTCAGGTCAGTTCAGTTCAGTCGCTCAGTTGTGTCCGACTCTTTGCGACCCCATGAATTGCAGCACGCCAGGCCTCCCTGTCCATCACCAACTCCTGGAGTTCACTCAAACTCATGTCCATTGAGTCAGTGACGCCATCCAGCCATCTCTACTTAATTGTGGGGTAATTTGTTATGCAGTAATAGATAACAAATACATTCCAGCATCTTTCCCATTGAATTACAGTGGTGCCAGTATAGAACACTGGTTGACCACATGTATGCTAGTCTTTCTGGATTCTCTCTTCTGTTCTATTAACCTGTACGTCTATGTTCATGTCAACATACTGTCTTGATTACTATAACTTTTGCTGTAAGTCTTGAAGTCAGATAGTATAAGACGTCCAATTTAATTATTTGTCAGTTGAGTTGACTGAGCTATTCTGGGTTCTTTGCACAGCCATATAAATTTTAAACCACCTTATCAATTTCTAGTTAAAAACCTGACATTTTCATTGGGATTGCACTGAATCTATAGATCAATATGAGCTCTAAAAATTATTTGCAGATTTAGTGTAATGTTTTAGTATTGAAGTCTTGCATATATTTTGTTACATTTAAATTTATCTGTAAATATTTCCCACTCCAGTATTCTTGCCTGCAGAATTCCATGGACAGAGGAGCCTGGCAAGCTCCAGTCCATGGAATTACAAAGAGCTGGATACAACTGAGCAACTAATACAGACTGTTTTAAATTATTATCAAATGTTGGCAATATTCTATGTGCCGTATCCTTGTAGCAGTTTGTACCTACATAGTAGTTTGTTAATCTCCTACCCCGTCCTGCTCCTCTTCCCACTGGTAACCAGTAGTTTGTTCTCTATTATCTCTGAGTCTGTTTCTGTTTTTGTCAGGTATTTTCTGAGTGTGCATCTTGCTCTGGGCATTCTCGTAGCCTTCTAAATATTCTATTATACATAGATGATTATAAATGCCCTGCTTACCCAAAGAAACTCTACCCAGCTTTTCCTCCCAGACTTTAGGTAGCCTGCTTTAGTCTGTTATGAGGGTTGCCATAACAAAATATCATGGACTGAGTGGTATACACAGCAGAAATTTGTTTTCTCACAGATCTAGATGATGGAAGTCCAAGACCAAAGTGTTGCTACGGCTGGTTTTTCCTGAGTCCTCGCTTCTTGGTTTACAGATGACCACCTTCCTGTATATTCCTGTGGCCTTTTCTCTGCATCTCTGGTGTCTCTACCTCTTCTTATAAGGACACTAGTCATATTGGACTGGGCCCCACTCCTATAACCTCTTTTAACCTTAATTAATCTTTAAAGGCCCAATGGGAATTAGGGTTCAGTATTTACATTTTGGGAGAACACACTTCAGTCCGTAACAGTAGTCCATTGTTTATCTCAACGGTAGTCTTTTGCCCCAGGCATCTGTGGTTTACTTACCCTGTGATATTTTCAAGCAATGTCCACTTGCTTTTCTGGCCTAAGTGAGTTCCAAGTTCAGCAGAAGAGAAAAAGTGCATGCATAATTCCTTCAGGTAGTTCCCATTACAGGTTAGAGCAGAAATATAGGATAATTTGCAAATAAGATCTCTGCTGCCTATGAAACAGGGACCAGATTCCCACACTGGGAATGCAGGTTTCTATCTTCCTGATTGCTGCCAAGCTGGAGAGTGGGTGGGAGAAAACAAAGTAAAAATGCCACAAAGCTTTCCACCACTTTAAAATGGCTGTTTTCTTGACTTAGCGTTTGTTTGGTTTTTGTAAATCTTTGATTGTTTTCCAGAGTTCTTTTTTTTTTTTTTTCCCCCAGAGTTCTGATAAAGTTATTTCTAACAGTTACTGCTCTGTTTTTTGATGTTTATGTGAGAGGATGGGAGCTTGAAGATGCCGCCTCTGCTATTTTGCTTATGTCAATCTTATGTTTTTAAAAGATTTAAATAACAAGAAAAAAAGTCATAAAAATTTACCTATGTTACCATTTCTGATGCTCTCCGCTCCTTCATGTAGATCTAGATTTCCATATGGGCTAATTTTCCTTGGGCCTGAAGGACATTCTTTAACATTTCTTATAGTTGGTCTAGTGGTGATGAAGATATTAAAAGATATTTTTCACTGGGATATAATTTTAATTTTTTTTCTTTCAGTACTTTAAAGTTATTACTCTACTTTCTTCTCTCACTTGCATTGTTTTCAACAAGAAATTTGGTATCATCTTTATCTTTGTTCCTCAGAAACATTCTTTTTTCTTTAGAATTTTATCTGTATTGCTGGTTTTGACAGTTTGACTTTGATGTGACTTGTTATAGTTTTCTTTATATTTCTTGTACTTGGGATTGAGCTTCAGAATTGTGGGTTTTTTTTAATTTTTTTTACTGTGTTTGGAAAGTTTGGGGCCATTATTTCTTCTCATACTTTTCTATATGGGAGGCCTGGCGTGCTGCGATTCATGGGGTCGCAAAGAGGCGGACACGACTGAGCGACTGATCTGATCTTATCTGATACTTTTCAGATATTTGAAATGTAATTATATTAATGACTTCTTTATTCTTTTTTGGCTACACTGGGTCTTCGTTGCTGCTCGCAGGCTTTCTCCAGTCGAGAGCGAAGGCTGCTGTTTGCTGGAGGACTTGGGCTCCTCACTGTGTGGCCTCTCTCGTCGTGGAGCATGGCCTCTGGGTGCTCAGGCTTAGTACTTATAGCAGTAGTTGCCGCGTGCGGGCTCAGTATTTGCAGCTCGTGGGCTCGAGAGCATGGGCTGCAAGAGCTTAGTTGCCCCACAGCCCGTGGGGTCTTCCCGAACCAAGGATTGAACCCACGTCCCCTGCATTGGGGACTGGACTTCCCCAAGCACTGGACTTCCAGGGAAGTCCCTAAGGTAACTTTTAATGTCATTCTTTGCTAGTTTTAACCTCTGTGACCGTTCTGGGTCAGTTTTGCTTATTCTCCTTCTGACAGGTCATGTTTCCCTGCTTGTTTGTATGCCTGGTAATCTTTGGATGTCAGGCACTGTGAAGTTTGCCTTGTGAAGTTCTGGTCACTTTTTATTCCTGTAAGTTTTCTTGAACTTTGTTTTGGGATGCAGTTAAAGTCCTTGGAAAAGTTTGATTCTTTCAGACTTTGCTTTTTGATCTATTAAGTAGGTTGAGAGCAGTGTTCAGTCAAAGGAGGATCGTTTCCTCTGTTGAGGTAGCAGTGCCTTCCTGAGTACTCTACCCAGGGTCCTGGGAATTATGCTTTTCCCAGTCTGGCCAGGGGAATAGATACCTTTCCTAGCCATTCTTTAGTGCCAGATCCTGTTTCCTCTAATGCTTTTTCTTTGGCTTTGGGTAATCTCCTCATAAACATATACTAATGAGTACTGTGCTGAATACTCAAGGAGAAACCTCTGTAGACCTCTGGGATCCTGTTACAGTTCTCTTCTCTCTGGTATTCTTTTATTATTTTCTCTGAGCTACTTGGCATGTGGGATCTTAGTTCCCCAACCATGGATCAAACCCATGCCCCCTACATTGGAAGCAGTCTTAACCACTGGACCACCTGGGAAGTCCCTGGAATTCTGTCTTTTAAACTTTACTGCTTTGGTAAACTCTTAGCTCCGTCACCTCCATTTCAGATGGCAGGGAACTGACAACAGCCCAATAGACTCCCTGAATCCTTTCTACTGTTTCAACTGGATGCCAAGGGTGTTAAAATGCCTTTACAGGATGCCTCCACTTTGGCATGGCCACAACTCCCTTGACAATGTTCTTATCCAAGGACTGCTCTAACTCTGGTATCTCTGTTCCAATCTTAGCCCCATATAGTACCCACTTTCTAGTGAGCATCGGGTTGTCTCACTCTGCATATACAGCCTGGCTGTATTATACAGGGTTCTCCAGAGAAACAGAGCCAATAAACTAGAGATAAACACACATATTTATTATTACTAGGAAGAATTAGGAATTGGTTCATGTCATTATAGAAAACTGAGAAATTCCAAGATCTGTAGTCAGCAAGCTGGAGACCCAGGAGAGCTGATGGTGTAGTTCAGTCCAAGAAGCAGAAGAGCCAGTAGTTGGAATTCTAGTCCAAATCCAAGTCTGAAAGCAGGAAAACACTGATGTCCCAGCTCAAAGACAGGCAGAGAGAATTCTTTCTCATCCCTTTTGTTCTATTCAGACCTTCGGTGGTGGATTGGTCGAGGCCCACCCACTGTGGAAAGAGCAATCTCTTTACACTGTTCATCTCATCCAGAAACACTCCCATAGACACACTGAAAAATGATGTTTAACAAAACATCCGGGCACCCCATAGTACAGTCAAGTGGAGACAAAATTAACCACCACACCAGCATTCAGCCATAGATCTGTGGGGGTCCCACTCCCTGTCTGCATGGCACCCTCCTTTTTCTTGCTCTGCCCAATGGTTTCCAGCCATTTCAGTTGTTTCAAAGTCTGGCCCCTGCCTCCTGAGCCCAGTGGCTTCTCCCTATCCTGCTTAGACTCTAGCTCTCTGCAATAGTTGGAGAAACTGTCCCCAGGTAGAGGAGCTAGATCTGGGGGACTCACCTTATGAGTTTCTGCTCAGGGATCAGCTTTGTGCTTTCTGTTGTCCCCTGTCTGAAAACAGTTGCCTCAAAAATTGTGCCCATTTGTGTAGTTGTCTATGGTAGGAGGACTATTGTATCACTTAATCACAGTCAGATAGGTGGTTAATTTCCAACTGTTTTTTATAGTATTTTGTTATATGAATTATACCACTATTCATCTGTTCTTGTGTTGGTCTACATTAGACATTTGGATGTATTCAAATAGTCAGTTATACAAATGATGCTGCAGTAACTATCTTTGTACCCAGAAATGGAACTGCAGGGTTACGAGATACATTATTTCTTCAACTTTTTGTGATACTGCCAAACTGCTCTCCAAATTATATTGTTTTACATATCCACATATAGCACACAGATTCCGTTTGTTGCACATCCTTGCCAAAACTGGATCTTGTTGAACTATTACATTTTTCTACTTTTGCAAATAAATGCCAGATGTTACCTTGTTACCCTGATGAGCGTGTATGAGTGCTAAGTTGCTTCAGTCACGTCTGACTCTGTGGGACCCTATGGACTGTAGCCTCCAGGCTCCTCTGTCCATGGGGATTTTCCAGGCAAGAATACTGGGGTGGGTTGCCATGCCCTCCTCCAGCGGATCTTCCCAACCCAGGGACTGAACCCACGTCTCATGTCTCCTACATTGGCAGGTGGGTTCCTTACCACTAGTACCGCCTGGGAAGCCCTGTTACAGCAGTAAATCCTTCTTAAATTACCAGTAAGATTAAAAACATATATGTGTGTATGTACATACATATATATACACATATACATGTACGTATGTATATATTTATTATTGGCTATTTGGATTTCCTATTCAGTAAATTGCATTTGATATCACTGTCCTTCTAAACAATTGAGTCATCTTTTTGTTACTGATTCGTTCCTAATAAATTTTAGTTACCAATCCTTTTTTGGTTATATGAGTTAGAATCATGTTTTCCTAGTGGCTTAATATAGAAGTATTAAATTTTAATGTAGTTATATTCATCTGTATTTTATTAAATGATTTGTGCTTTGAGTGTGTTCATTTCTTTAACCTCCTAACACTGGGGTGCCCAGCGCTTGGGCCTTGAACCTCTTTATCCACATTAATTCCTAAGAAATCTTAGTCTTGTGGCATCTGTACACTACTGATGGCTTTTACCTCTCTGGAACACCACTAATACATGATAATTTAAAAGACCCTTGCCGAGCTATTAATAAATCCATCTTTCTTCTTCCCTTATCATTGAAGTTTCTGGAATGGGAAGTCTGTATCCACTGCCTCCATTTCCTCATCTTCTATCGACTGTTTAAGCCACTGCAGCTTGGCTTGTGTCCCACTATTCCACCTATACTATTGAGCTTTTCTTTTTTTCTCTTTTCTTTTTTTGGCTATGCACTGCAATTTATAGGGTCTTAGTTTCCCGACCATTGAAAGCACAGGGTCCTAACCACTGGACCTGCAGAGAATTCCCAGGATTGTTTCTTAAGTAACCCAGCCCACACTCTTTCCTTTTCAAATGAAGTTTTTTATGGCATCACAGTATATTAAACAGATAGAAACAGAAGTGCACAGGCTATGGGCTGGGAAGAAAACTGCTTGCTTTTCTCATGTCTCCACATTGCTCCACAGGCCTCTTTTCTGAGCCCCTCCAGTCTTTCCAGCCTCCCTGTTGCCCTAAACAGCCTAATCTCCAGCCATAACAAACTGTTTGCAGACTCTTGTGTCATACTCCTTTCCATCTCTGTGCTTCTGCAAAACACTTCTTCATCCTTCTTGAACCTGCTTTAATTTTTTAAGTCAGTTCTCTCAACTCAAGTAGCACCTCCCAACCCATCTTCCCCTTTATCATTCCTTCCCTTTGTATGCCTCTGTTATCACAGTTACCACAATGAATCATAACTTCCTATTTATACATTTTTCTTCTGAACTAAACCAGGGGCTTCTAAAGATGAGAGACCCTGTGTGATATACATTAACCTCTTTAATGTATATCAGTAATAGAATGAATAAATCAATGAATGAATGGCTGAGGAAGCTGAGCTAGGCCAAAGCCTGAATTGGCAGACCAAGTTTTTTTTTTAAACAGTTCTATTAAGATATAATTTAAATACCATACAATTCACAGGGCTGTGCAACATCACTATAATCTAATTTTTAAACATCTTTGTCACCCCCAAAAGGAAACTCTACCCTTTAATATCACTCTCCATCCCCTTACCCAGTTCAGTTCAGTTCAGTCACTCAGTCGAGTCTGACTCTTTGCAACCCCATGAATCGCAGCATGCCAGGCCTCCCTATCCATCACCAACTTCTAGAGTTCACTCAGACTCACGTCCATTGAGTCAGTGATGCCATCCAGCCATCTCATCCTCTGTCGTCCCCTTCTCCTCCTGCCCCCAATCCCTCCCAGCATCAGAGTCTTTTCCAGTGAGTCAACTCTTCGCATGAGGTGGCCAAAGTACTGGGGTTTCTTTGGCATTATTAATGCTAAAG
>NW_011494912.1:4854016-4856603 GCF_000754665.1 Bison bison bison | reverse complement strand
AGGGTGACAATATACAGCCTTGACGTACTCCTTTTCCTATTTGGAACCAGTCTGTTGTTCCATGTCCAGTTCTAACTGTTGCTTCCTGACCTGCATACAGATTTCTCAAGAGGCAGGTCAGGTGGTCTGGTATTCCCATCTCTTTCAGAATTTTCCACGGTTTATTATGATCCACACAGTCAAAGGCTTTGGCATAGTCAATAAAGCAGAAAGAGATGTTTTTCTGGAACTCTCTTGCTTTTTCCATGATCCAGCAGATGTTGGCAATTTGATCTCTGATTCCTCTGCCTTTTCTAAAACCATCTTGAACATCTGAAAGTTCACGTATTGCTGAAGCCTGGCTTGGAGAATTTTGAGCATTACTTTACTAGCGCGTGAGATGAGTGCAATTGTGCGGTAGTTGGAGCATTCTTCAGTGTGTCTGCCCTCTGATGCCCTCTTGCAACACCTACTGTCTTACTTGGGTTTCTCTTACCTTGGGCGTGGGGTATCTCTTCACGGCTGCTCCAGCAAAGTGCAGCTGTTGCTCCTTACCCTGGACGAGGGGTATCTCCTCACTGCCTCCCTTCCTGACCTTTAACGTGGGATAGCTCCTCTAGGCTCTCCTGCATCTACGCAGCCACCGCTCCTTGGACATGGGGTAGCTCCTCCCGGCTGCCGCCCCTGGCGTTGGGCGTGGGGTAGCTCCTTTCGGCCGTTCCTGCACCGTCGCAGCCTGGCACTCTTGGCCGCTGCCCCTGACCTCGGACATGAGGTAACTCCTCTTGGCCCCCGCCCTTCGGGCATGGGGTCCTCTCGGCTTCTGCCCCTGACCTCGGATATGGGGTAGCTCCTCTCAGCCGCACTTTAGTGCGCCAGTCACAGCCAAAAACTAGTCAATCTAATCACACTAGGACCACAGCCTTGTCTAACTCAATGAAACTAAGCCATGCCTGTGGGGCAACCCAAGACAGGCGGGTCATGGTGGAGAGGTCTGACAGAATGTGGTCCACTGGAGAAGGGAATGGCAAACCACTTCAGTATTCTTGCCTTGAGAACCCCATGAACAGTATGAAAAGGCAAAATGATAGGATACTGAAAGAGGAACTCCCCAGGTCAGTAGGTGCCCAATATACTACTGGAGATCAGTGGAGAAATAACTCCAGAAAGAATGAAGGGATGGAGCCAAAGCAAAAACAATACCCAGCTGTGGATATGACTGGTGATAGAAGCAAGGTCCGATGCTGTAAAGAGCAATATTGCATAGGAACCTGGAATGTCCGGTCCATGAATCAAGGAAAATTGGAAGTGGTCAAACAAGAGATGGCAAGAGTGAATGTCGACATTCTAGGAATTGCCGAACTCAAATGGACTGGAATGGGTGAATTTAACTCAGATGACCATTATATCTACTACTGCGGGCAGGAATCCCTCAGAAGAAACGGACTGTAGCCATCGTGGTCAACAAAAGAGTCTGAAATGCAGTACTTGGATGCAATCTCAAAAACGACAGAATGATCTCTGTTTGTTGCCAAGGCAAACCATTCAATATCACAGTAATTCAAGTCTATGCCCCAACCAGTAGCACTGAAGAAGCTGAAGTTGAATGGTCCTATGAAGACCTACAAGACCTTTTAGAACTAACACCCAAAAAAGACGTCCTTTTCATTATAGGGGACTGGAATGCAAAAGTAGGAAGTCAAGAAACACCTGGAGTAACAGGCAAATTTGGCCTTGGAATACGGAATGAAGCAGGGCAAAGACTAATAGAGTTTTGCCAAGAAAATGCACTGGTCATAGAAAATACCCTCTTCCAACAACACAAGAGAAGACTACACATGGACATCACCAGATGGTCAACACTGAAATCAGACTGATTATATTCTTTGCAGCCAAAGATGGAGAAGCTCTATACAGTCAACAAAAACAAGACCAGGAGCTGACTGTGGCTCAGATCATGAACTCCTTATTACCAAATTCAGACTTAAATTGAAGAAAGTAGGGAAAACCACTAGACCATTCAGGTATGACCTAAATCAAATCCCTTATGATTATACAGTGGAAGTGAGAAATAGATTTAAAGCCTAGATCTGATAGATAGAGTGCCTGATGAACTATGGAATGAGGTTCATGACATTGTACAAGAGACAGGGATCAAGACCATCCCCATGGAAAAGAAATGCGAAAAAGCAAAATGGTTGTCTGGGGAGGCCTTACAAATAGCTGTGAAAAGAGAAGCGAAAAGCAAAGGAGAAAAGGAAAGATATAAGCATCTAAATGCAGAGTTCCAAAGAATAGCAAGAAGAGATAAGAAAGCCTTCTTCAGCTATCAATGCAAAGAACTAGAGGAAAACAACAGAATGGGAAAGACTAGAGATCTCTTCAAGAAAATTAGAGATACCAAGGGAACATTTCATGCAAAGATGGGCTCGATAAAGGACAGAAATGGTATGGACCTAACAGAAGCAGAAGATATTAAGAAGAGGTGGCAAGAATACACCAAAGAACTGTACAAAAAAGATCTTCACATCCCAGATAATCATGATGGTGTGATCACTGACCTAGAGCCAGACATCCTGGAATGTGAAGTCAAGTGGGCCTTAGAACT
>NW_011494912.1:4853050-4853590 GCF_000754665.1 Bison bison bison | reverse complement strand
GGCATCACTGACTCGATGGATGTGAGTCTGAGTGAACTCCGGGAGTTGGTGATGGACAGGGAGGCCTGGTGTGCTGCGATTCATAGGGTTGCAAAGAATCGGACACGATTGAGCAACTCAACTGAACGGAACTTGAGCATTCTTTGGCATTGCCTTTCTTTCGGATTGGAATGAAAACTGACCTTTTCCAGTCTTGTGGCCACTGCTGAGTTTTCCAAATTTGCTGGCATATTGAGTGCAGCACTTTCACAGCATCATCTTTCAGGATTTGAAATAGCTCCACTGGAATTCCATCACCTCCACTAACTTTGTTCGTAGTGATGCTTTCTAAGACCCACTTGACTTCACATTCCAGGATGTCTGGCTCTAGGTCAGTGATCACACCATTGTAATGATCTTGGTCGTGAAGATCATTTTTGTGCAGTTCTTCTGTGTATTCCTGCCACCTCTTCTTAATATCTTCTGCTTCTGTTAGGTCCATACCATTTCTGTCCTTTATCAAGCCCATCTTTGCATGAAATGTTCCCTTGGTATCTCTAA
>NW_011494912.1:4852179-4852950 GCF_000754665.1 Bison bison bison | reverse complement strand
TATGCAGGTCAGGAAGCAACAGTTAGAACTGGACATGGAACAACAGACTGGTTCCAAATAGGAAAAGGAATACGTCAAGGCTGTATATTGTCACCCTGCTTATTTAACTTCTATGCAGAGTACATCATGAGAAACGCTGGACTAGAAGAAACACAAGCTGGAATCAAGATTGCCGGGAGAAATATCAATAACCTCAGATATGCAGATGACACCACCCTTATGGCAGAAAGTGAAGAGGAACTAAAAAGCCTCTTGATGAAAGTGAAAGTGGAGAGTGAAAAATTTGGCTTAAAGCTCAACATTCAGAAAACGAAGATCATGGATGGCATCCAGTCCCATCACTTCATGGGAAATAGGGAAACAGTGTCAGACTTTATTTTTGGGGTCTCCAAAATCACTGCAGATGGTGACTGCGGCCATGAAATTAAAAGACACTCCTTGGAAGGCAAGTTATGTCCAACGTAGATAGCATATTCAGAAGCAGAGACATTACTTTGCCAACAAAGGTCCGTCTAGTCAAGGCTATGGTTTTTCCAGTAGTCATGTATGGATGTGAGAATTGGAGTGTGAAGAAGGCTGAGTGCCGAAGAATTGATGCTTTTGAACTGTGGTGTTGGAGAAGACTCTTGAGAGTCCCTTGGACTGCAAGGAGATCCAACCAGTCCATTCTGAAGGAGATCAGCCCTGGGATTTCTTTGGAAGGAATAATGCTAAAGCTGAAACTCCAGTACTTTGGCCTCCTCATGCGAAGAGTTGACTCATTGGAAAAGA
>NW_011494912.1:4835074-4852079 GCF_000754665.1 Bison bison bison | reverse complement strand
CCCCTCTTCTTAATATCTTCTGCTTCTGTTAGGTCCATACCATTTCTGTCCTTTATCAAGCCCATCTTTGCATGAAATGTTCCCTTGGTATCTCTAATTTTCTTGAAGAGATCTCTAGTCTTCCCCATTCTGTTGTTTTCCTCTATTTCTTTGCATTGGTCACTGAGGAAGGCTTTCTTGTCTCTTCTTGCTATTCTTTACCCAGTCCTCCACAAACACTAATCTACTTTCTTAGGCCACCAAACTTAACACAGTTAAATTGATCACAAATCCTAAGGATGATGGGAAATTTGGTAGGTAATTGCCCCAATTTATGGGGCTTCCCTGGTGGCTCAGATGGTAAAGAATCAGCCTGCAATGCAGGATACCCATGGATTGAGGAGGCTGATTGGCTTTGGTCCATGGACTCCCAGAGAGTTGGACACAACACTTTAATTAATTTTGTCCCCATTTATAAATGTGTACTGCAGAAAGGCAAACTTATTTTATTACAGCTTCAGGTCTGATCTGCAGTTTATTAGACTTTTAGCCTGTTCAATCGAGAATTTACTAGTACTGCGTGTGTGCTCAGTCGTGTCCGACTCTATGAGACCCCATGGACTGTAGCCTGCCAGACTCCTCTGTCCATGGGTTTTCCAGTCAAGAATACTGGAGTGGGTTGCCATTTCCTCCTCCAGGGAATCTTCCTGACCCAGGGATAGAACCCTCGTCTCTTGCATTGCAGGCGGATTCTTTACCAATGAGCCGTCAGGGAAGCCCTTTTATTGGTACTATCCTATGCTATGCTAAGTCACTTCAGTCGTGTCCAACTCTGTGTGACCCCATAGACGGCAGCCACCAGGCTCCACCGTCCCTGAGATTCTCCAGGCAAGAACACTGGAGTGGGTTGCCATTTCCTTCTCCAATGCATGAAAGTGAAAAGTGAAAGCGAAGTCGCTCAGTCGTGTCCGACTCCTAGCGACCCCATGGACTGCAGCCCACCAGGCTTCTCCATCCATGGGACTCTCCAGGCAACAGTACTGGAGTGGGGTGCCATTGCCTTCTCCTTATTGGTACTAGATCCACCTTTAAGGAGGATGGTGAATGTTGGCCTTGCTTCTTTTTATTGCTGTTAAAGTCAACTCCCTTTAGCAGTTTATACTTTGGCGGAAAACAGAGTAACTCAAAAAACTCTCAACCTCAGGTAGCACTTGTGAAGAGTGGCTGATAATCTCTTATAGGGTGTTTAACTTTCTAGGAAATAAACATTACGTGAGTAGTCGTTTTCCAGCGCTTTTATTCTTAACGTGATTCTTCCGAAAGGCTCATCTCTGGCTGGGCGCTGTGCGGACAGGCGGGAGACGTCCAGAATCAGAACTCGCTGTAGCGCCAGGCGGCGTTTTCTGAAACTGGTCGGGTCTAGCGCGTTGCCAAGCAGTAACGTTTCCCGTCGCAGTCGCGCGTCCGCGTCGCGTGCGCAGTGACGTAGTCGGCGCGCGGCGACGCGGCGCGCGGCGCGGTGCACGCTGGGATATTTAAGTCTTCTCCGCGGCGCGGAGCCGCGATGTCTCCGGCGGCTGCGGCGGCTGGAGGAGGCAACCGACGGCGGCCGATAGCGAGTATCAGGGAGGGCCGCGGCTGGGGCTGTGGCCGGCCGGCCGGGGCGGCGCTTCTCGGCCTGTCGCTGCTCGGCCTCGTGCTGTACCTGGTGCCGGCGGCGGCTGCCCTGGCCTGGCTGGCTGTGGGGGCTACTGCGGCCTGGTGGGGACTGAGCCGCGAGCCCCGAGGTTCGCGCGCGCTCTCCTCGCTCGTTTGGAACGCGCGGCGTCAGCGAACACTGCTCGCCTCGCCTCCTGCCAAATCGGCAGCAAACGGAAATCTCTTAGAGCCGCGGAGCCCTCTCGAAGGACCCGACCCCGCTGAACTGCTCCTCATGGGCAGTTACCTGGGCAAGCCCGGCCCCCCGCAGCCTGCCCCCGCCCCGGAGGCCAGGGACCTGCGGGAGAGGCCGGGCCGCCGCCCTCCCGTCCGCACCGCGTCGCCGGCTCCGTCGGCGCATCCCCAGCGTGTTCAAGTTCACCCTTCCCTTCCCACTTCTCTTCTCCGACCCTCCAGGAGGCCTTCCTACCGGTAAGATAACCCTGATCTTACCCACAGCCTCTCCTCTGTTGCCTGGCTTTGAGTTGAGGACTTGACTTTTAAATCCGATTTTCTTTTCCGTTAAGTCCAAAGTGGATTCTGTGTCGTTTTGTCCTCTTAGTCACCCTGATGCGTGTCTACTCACTCCTGTCCGCCTTTACCTTTGGAATGAGATGTAATGCCACAGTGGTTCCCTTCCTTTCAGTTCTTAAAACCATATGAATTTTCATGCAGTATAGATTTAGCAGAATACTTGATAAACAATTAACTATCCCTGTCTCTCGTGAAAATATATTTATTTTTCAAGTGTAGTTAAAAATGATTTGTTAGATCCACCCCCCCCCGCTTTAGATCACTAATTGAAATTCTGTGGTTTAGCCAAGATCAAAGAGGTGTTCCCAGGAAACATCTCTTTGATGAATAAAAGTTGATAAAGATGATTCAGAAGAATACAAAAATTTGATGAAAATACTAGTCATGAAAAGTACATTTAGTTGAGAAGATGAACATTTAGGTGTTTAAAATGTTTGACTTTGAGTATGTATAACTGACATTGCATAAAAGATTGAAGCATCTTGAAAAGTTCCTCCCTGCGTCCCACACTTTTCTTCCATTGTAATTTACTTGTGTGGGCAAGGTTTTCAATTTCCCTCTCCAATTGTTGGAAGTCCTAGTAGGGACAGCTGTTACGCAGCTGTCACTTTCTGCCCTTAGATGAAACGAGGGAAAGTTGCCATGAACATACTGTGTGTTCTGTGTTGCCTAAAAAGTTTAAAGCGTCTGAAAAATATCTGAACCCACATGGTTCTTCAATCATTTAAATTTTCTCATGTTTCTTCAAGTTTCTTTGGTATCTCCCATTCTCCACAGGGACTGTGGGACTTTATCACATCGGTTTGTAGTAACACCTCGAAGGCGCTATCCAATCCAGCAGGCCCAGTATTCCTTGCTGGGGGTGCTTCCCACAGTATGCTGGAATGGTTGTCACAAGAAGACTGTGCTGTCTGCTCGTAATTCCAGAATGGTGTGCAGCCCCGTGACAGTGAGGATTGCGCCTCCGGATAGCAAGCTGGCTCGTTCTCCAGTGTGAGTGTTGTCAAACGTCTGTATTTCCTTTATTCTTTTCCGGTTATTTCTCTGACAAAGGAGAAAGAGAAATAGCTGCTTATTTGAATGAGAAATCCCAGATTCTAGTAATTGAACCATCTTTTGGTTTTGTTTGCCTTAGACTGTATCTTTGATTGCCTAGGGTGATTTCTGTGAGTGTATAAAATTATACTTTTGTTTACTGGTTAGCTTCTGATGTCCAGTGACTGAACTCTGTGCTGTGTGGCTTGGTAATTAGAATACCTTGATGTTGGAATCGTGTCTTTCATTCCAGACCAGAACAGATGATCAACTCAACACTGTCTTCACCGTCGACCAGTGCCCCAGATCCGTGTGCGAAGGAGACTGTGCTGAATGCCCTCAAAGAGAGAAAGAAGAGGACAGTAGGGGAGGAAGACCAAATGTCTGCTGATGGCCAGGAAAATAAAAGAAGGTAACAGGACCAGCAGAGTAATTAACAGGCTTCTCCCATGGGCTTCCAGGTTTTGTTGAAATATAGGGTCACTCTCCAGAGATACACAAACCAGCTCCAGTTTGTGACCCTTAATAGATTCCCTTCTTTGGTTTTCATAGAAGTGGTTGATAATAAGGTCTTAAATTAGTGCTGTTCATTTTCTGAGACACATGTTAGATAAATTTTGTAGTTTGCTTTTTCCGTAAGTACTAGAGATAAGCCGGCAACTATTAGCCAGGTTAACCTTGTGCTTTTGATACAAACCAGTTAAACTTTATTTTTGAGAGCGCATGCTTGCAGTCTTCCCCTCAGAGTCTCCTGGTGTTTAATTATTTGGGTAACCACCAATTTCACTGTTGTAATTGTGCTGAGGGGAATGCTTGGCAAACAGAAGTGAGGACTAGAGTATGGTAGATATGTCAGTAATGGGACTAAAACCACCTTCATTATTTGCTTTTCTGTATGGACGATGCAGTAAACAGTTTATTAAGGCTTTAACAGGCTTTGCAAGGAGTCAGTTAAGGATTCCAGTCGTTTTTTTAGTTCAGTGAATGGAGCACCCACTATATGTCAGAGCCTATTCCAGGTACAGTAGATAGAGCTTTGAACAAGATAGAGTCCTCATGGGTTTGAGAGAGACCAGAGAAAAAGGATAATAAAAATAAACAAGGTAATCATAGATTATAAACAAGTAGAGATAAACAGAGGGTAGTGAGAAGGGGGCTTCTTTATATACGGTGGTCAAAGAAGTGTTCTCTAAGGAGACAGCAGCCTCACACTAAAAAATCATTGGCCCCATTACCTAGAGAAGATTGTTCATATCCTACAGGGTAAAAATTGGTCAGCTTTGATACTTCAGATAACAAAATTGAGTAGGGAAATATTAATGCAAGTGTATTTATGTCATAGAAAGATCAGGTAATGATGACTAGAAATAAATATGATTGGCATGTGAGCAGTTTGACCTAAAGTCAACTAGCTAAGCAGGAGTGGCAGGGGGTGAGGAGGTGTGGAGGTGGGAGAAGAAGTAACTTTACGGTTCATCTAGGTTTCTCATGTTCTCCAGGGGGTAATTTTTCTTGACCCTAGTGAGCCTATACTTGAGGATTCTATATTACCTTTCCCATGATAGGAATAAGTGATAACTATGTGCACCATGCAAAGCCCTTCTATGTGATAGGTCAAGTTTTTCTTTAACAGACTTGTCATATTAACCTGTAGAGCACCACAGGAGTGTGGGTTGACCCCTAAAATGTTGTTTTTGTTTTTAATTTGGGTATGGTAGGATGGTAAATTTGTGATTCTGATACTTCGGTGAGAAATTAGCAAATAATTGAAACAACTTAATAGTTCAAAAGGTCTTGAAATATTTTCATATTTTGCTTACTGCCCTAAATCTTAGGATAAATTTAACTTTTGGAATCTTTGTGGTTGAAGCATCCCTCTTTTTGTCTCGCAGGGAACCTGCGCTCCATAGAAATAGTATAAAGTCCCAAGAATATGGGAATATGATTTGGGGCCGGGGGAGAAGTAATTTCATTTAATTGAGAGTTTTTTGATTTGTCACAGACGCCATGATAGCAGTGGGAGCGGACATTCAGCGTTTGAGCCCCTTGTGGCCAATGGAGTCCCTGCTTCTTTTGTGCCTAAGTAAGTGAAAATCCGTGGATGAGATGTACACTGTTTGGAAAAGGGGCTTTATCAGAATTAATTGTCTCGTTGACTTTCTTCTTTGCTTTTGTATTGCTTTATTAATTCAGGTTCACATCTTTGAAATCAGAGAGGAACGTTTTGAGTAGCTTGCCACAATTATCTTCTAATTCCTTTTAATGTTTTTTCACTAGTATGGACAAAATATGCTAAAGCTAAGAGGGTTTATAAATATATTTAATAACCAAGTGTATGAACAGATGCTCACAAGGTTGGTGCAATGGATAAAATGCGATGATATGAAATTGAAGATAAAATATTACATCTCTACATTTGAGTTTAAATACATTTGAGAAAGAATTGATCCGCTTAATCTGAGCTAGTAGTATAGTATGGCTGCCCAAAAAAGCTAATGTGCTCCTATCTATGCTGATAGAACAGAAACTGACATGAGGCTGGGTAGTGATAGTCCTGCTTCTCTAACTTCTGCTTGGATTGTCAGTGGAGTGTGTTTGGTTTGGTGTACTACACTGTAAGAGAGGATGTACACCAAAATCTTATGGGGTGGTGGACGAAGGTGTATAAATACTAGCCCAGAGATGAACAATCTCAAGGAGAATAAGGAAATTTGGATATTGGTGGCTCAGAGGGTTAAAGCGTCTACCTACAATGCGGGAGACTGGGTTCAATCCCTGGGTTGGGAAGATCTCCTGGAGAAGGAAATGGCACCCCACTCCAGTACTTTTGTCTGGAAAATCCCATGGACAGAGGAACCTGGTAGGCTGTAGTCCATGGGGTCGCAAAGAGTCAGACACGACTGAGCAACTTCACTTTCACTTTAACTTCACTCCAAAAAATGGAAGGACTGTCAGGTCAAAAAAGAAAAACACCTTGCTCAGCACAACTCCAAGTAGTATCCATTGGCGAGTGTATCCAAGTTAGAGGGAAAAGCATTTTCATCCAGTATAAGAACAAACTGGTCTGTGGTTTGGTATCATAACAGAGATTGAATGGCTCTTCCATAGGAAAGAGGTATAGGGAATTTCTGTTTAGTTGAAAGTTTAGAAAAGATAGTTCATTCCTCCTAACTCTGATGTTTTTTTTAAAAGTTTTATCCAGTTATAATTGGCGAATAATCTGCCTGTTTAAAGTATACAGTTTGATAAGTTGTGACATGCATACAGCTGTGAAACCATCACGACAGTCAAGATAATGAACATACTGTCACTTCCAAAAATTTTCCTGTGTCCCTTAGTAATACCTCCTTTCAGCTTGCCCCGATCTCCAGGTGTCCGCTGATTTGTTTTCTGTCATATAGATTAGTGTGCATCTTCTAGAATGTTAGGCAGTGGACTCACACTTTTGATTTTTAAAATACTTGACTTTCTTTTCCTGACTGTCAGATATATTTAGCCAAATTGTTAATAATAAAATTAAGAGCATTTTTTTTAACTGATTTTTTTTTTAAAGAAAGATTCTATGTCCATGGACACAACCTTAAAAAAATGTCTTTAATAATGCATCCAACTGTCTTCTCCCCTTCTTCTTAGGCCTGGGTCTCTGAAGAGAGGTCTTAATTCACAGAACTCAGATGATCACCTGAATAAGAGATCGCGCACCTCTTCTGTGAGCTCCTTGACAAGCAGCACGTGCACAGGCGGCATCCCCAGCTCCAGCCGCAACGCCATCGCCAGTTCCTACAGCTCCACGCGTGGTCTCTCTCAGGTACATTCACCCTGTGCTGTGGGAGACATGGGTTCCCAGCACTAATTAATCGATCAGCCAGTGTTCACTCCCACCTTCTACCATCAGATACTGGTATTACTACCAACAGATACAAACACTCGAGTGATAACTACGGACCAGTGGAGCAGAATAGAAAGCTCCAAAAGTAGAGCAGTCGTGTGTGGGAACTGGGTACAAGACAGAGCTGTTACTGCAGATAAATGGGCGAGAGGTGCATAACTCAGTGGATGATACTAATTTTATCAACAGGTAGATCAAGTAGTCCAGATTGCATTGGACCATAAAAGAAATTTATCCTCTGGGCGTTGAGAATTTGATGAAATTTTTAAAATGTTATCATTCTCTTTTTTAGAAAGAGAATGTAGTATATAGCTTAGGGAACAGAGCAAGCTTTGCTACCACACAGATATCCAGATGTGGGTTCCAGTCTTGGCTCTGACAGTAGCTCTGGGGCTTTGGGCTAATCAGTATTTCTCATTTCTGAAGGATTATTGTAAAGACTGAAGGTAGTGTTTGAAAAGTACCCATTTCAGTGCCTGTTTAATAATCTATAGTAGCCAAGTAAAAAGAAAGCTTATTGTGGAGGAAGATTTTCGAGGGGAGAAAAATTTTGAGTTAAGTTAATCCAGAAGGCTCTTAGAGTGATGTAAATGAAAGATGAAGGTCTCAGTTGTAGGGATGCTAAAAGGACAATAACAGCCTTTACCTTGAGCACTTTCTCTGGGCCAGCCCCTCTACTAACCAAGCACTTTACATACACTTCCTCATGTAATCATGACAGCAGGCGTATTAAGTATACACTCATTATCCCTATTTTAAAAATCTTCTTATGTCAGATTTCAAACGTACACAAAAAGAAAATGCCATGACAGACCTCCATGTAGCTTTACTAGTTAACAGCATTTTGTCAATCATGTTCCATCAACCTCTGCCCCCCATTTGTTTTGCTGTTAACGTTTTAAAGTAAATTGAGGACTTCCCTGGTAGTCCAGTGGTTAAGAATTTGCCTGCCAATGCAGGGGACATGGGTTCAGTCCCTGGTTTGGGAAGATTCCACATGCCGCAGGGCAACAAGTCCACACACCACAGCTAAGGAGCCCTGCTCTGGAGCCCGCCAGCCACAGCTAGAGAAGTCACCACAAGGAGAAGCTTGTGCACTGCAGCAAGACGAGTCCTTCAGAGCAGCAAAGACCAGCACAGCAAAAATAAATGCACAGACATGAAGACAAGTTAAAATAAGCAAAAAACAACAAACTGCAAACATGTCATTTCAGCTATAGGTCCTTCGGTATATTTTTAGATTTTTTTTCACATTAATAAGTACAATACCATTATTCCTCTTAAACGATTTATAATAGCTATTTAATATTAGCTAATATCACTTCACATTTAAATTGCACTTACAACCATAAACTGTCTTATTGCAGTTACACTGTTTGAATCAGGGACCAAAAACCAATTGATGACATTTGGTTCATATTTCTCTTAGGCTCTTTTAATCTATACTACTACTGTTACTGTTTTTTTTTTTTCATGCTTTTGAAAAAAGTAGATGGTTTTGTTCTGTAGGATTTCCCATATTTTGGATTAAGTTTGCATCATCATGGTGTCATTTTAACTTACACTCTATCCCCTGTTTTCCGAGGCTTAATTACATATAAGTTCAGTTAATTTGGCAGAATATTGCACAGGTGGTACTGTGTACTTCGATTTTTTTCTTTTTTTTGGTACTGTGTACTTTGGGTTAGGGTTTCCCAGGTGGCTCAGTGCTAAAGAATCTGCCTGTCAATGCAGGATACCCCAGAGACATGGGTTCAATCCCTGGGTCAGGAAGATCCTGGATCAGGAGGAGGAGATGGCAACCCACTCCAGTGTTCTTGCTTGGAAAATCCCAGGAAAAGAGGAACCTGGGGGGCTACAGTCCATGGGGGTCACAAAGAGTCAGAGATGACTGACTAACCACACACACACGTATTTTGGATTGCATCTTGTCAGGAATAGATGAAGTCTGGTGGTTTCCTTTTTGATGTTAGTATCAGTCTGTGGGTATTGCCACTCTAGTCTGTTTTAGAAGGTTTAGCAGGTTGCAAAATGGGGATTTCCTTGGTTGTTCAATGGTTAGGACTCGGTGTTTTCACTGCTGGGGCCCCAGTTTGATCCCTGGTAGGGGAACTAAGATCTAGCAAGCCTTGTGGCATGGCCAAAGAACAAGAAAAACGGGCTTCTCATGCATTGCTGGTTGGGAGCATCACTTGGTACAGTTCCCTACAGGGTGGGGTGGCAGCGTTATCAACAGTAGAGATGCACATGCCCTTAGATCCGGCAGGTTTACTTTTAGGAATTAACCCTACACATACAGTCAGAGACATGCATGAGGATGTTGATTGTGCCATCGTTTTAATAGTAGAAGCTGGGAAGCAATGTAAGCATGTCTTTTTCAGGGACTGGTTGAATAACTTACCATATTTCTGTAAGTTGAAATACTATATAACTGTTAAAAAGAATAGGGCAGTTTTAATAGGTACTGCTGTAAATGGTCTCAAAGTATATTTTTTTAAAACGCATAGTGCAGCGCTGTGTATAGTGTCCTCTATTCATCCTGCGATTTCTTTCATCTTTTGATGTGTATAGAGTAATTTTGACAGGATATATTAGAAACTGGTAATAACTGTTGAAATAGGAAGGAAATTTTTACTGTGTACTTGTTGGAATTTATTTTATTTTTTGGCCATGGTGGGTCTTCGTTGTTTGTGGGCTTTCTCTAGTTGCAGCAAGCAGGGGCTGCTCTTCATCGCTTCTCATTGCAGTGGCTTCTCTTATGTGGAGCACAGGCACTAAGGTGCATAGGCTTTGGTAACTGCAACACATGGGCTCAGTAGTTGTGGTGCACAGGCTTAGTTGCTTCACAGCATGTGGGATCTTCATGGACCAGGGATTGAACCAGTGTCCCTTGCATTGCAAGGCATATTCTTAATCACTGGACCACCAGGGAAGTCCCCAGACTACCCTTGATATCAGGGAACTCCGCTTGGTGAGGAGACAGATGTATGGATAATTATCATATAATGATAAATACCACTAATGTTACAGAAGTCATAAATGTCATGATAATGTATTTTTAAAAATAAAGTTAATGAAGTAAAACTGAAAATTTAATGAGACCAAAACTAAACTAGTTTACTAGGTTGTCTTCGTTGGAACAGTTTCTTAGTTGACTTTTATTGTTTCCATAGATAATATGGAGCAAACTTATACGTACATCTTAGCTCTAAACTGTTAAGTGATTGTGACATCCTTTTTTGTAACATAATGCCAAAAGTACATTCTTCCGTTCTACTTTTATTAGTTAGCATGCCATTAGTTCTTCATACTTTTTCTTAAGTTACTTAAAAGGAGATGTTATATGCAGTGATGAACAGAACTTTATCAAAGGTCGGATGATAAACTATCAACCAGGGTCAATCTTACTTGTATTTGACTTTTAGCTGTGGAAGAGGAGTGGTCCCAGTTCATCTCCATTCTCTAGCCCAGCCTCATCCCGCTCCCAGACACCAGAGAGGCCAGCAAAGAAAGTAAGGTAAGGTAATCAGGTCCATCTAGTCAAGGCTATGGGTTTTCCAGTAATCGTGTATGGATGTGAGAGTTGGACTGTAAAGAAAGCTGAGCACCGAAGAATTGATGCTTTTGAACTGTGGTGTTGGAGAAGACTCTTGGACTACAAGGACATCCAACCAGTCCATTCTAAAGGAGATCAGCCCTGGGATTTCTTTGGGAGGAATGATGCTAAAGCTAAAACTCCAGTACTTTGGCCACCTCATGCGAAGAGTTGACTCATTGGAAAAGACCCTGATGCTGGGAAAGGTTGAGGGCAGGAGGAGAAGGGGACGACAGAGGATGAGATGGTTGGATGGTTCACCAACTCAACAGACTTGAGTTTGGGTAAACAGGAGGTGGTGATGCACAGGGAGGCCTGGTGTGCTGCAGTCCATGAGGTCGCAAAGAGTCGGACACAACTGAGCGACTGAACTGAATCCATTATTATTTGCTGCATGGATTAATGAGAGGGGCAGGAAAGGAGGGACATTTACTTGGCTCTTGGGTTTTCCTCAGCTCTGATTTGGAGGACTGAAGAAATCAGCATGTAGAGGACAGTGAACTGCCCACCTGAGTCGCTGTCATCTCTTACCATTCTTCTGTTCCCAACTGTAGAGGCCTCTGGCTCTCTCCCCGACACTGTACTGTGAGTGATGGGGGTGCAGGAGTAGAGACCGTACGGAACAGAGCAGACAGAGTGGATGATGTCAGTGGGCAGCAGACTTCACATTCTGGACTCCAGCCGCCCCTCTGGGTACCTGTGGTCAAATTTAGGGATCAGACGTGTGACTAGAACTTTTAGGAACTTGGTGGGCTGTAAGTAAGGTTTTGAAAAGTGTTGATGTGTGGTTGTTTTAAGACAAAGCTTTCTCCATGGCTTCCATAAACTGCCTCCATTCATTTCTATTGGGATTTTCTTTTGACTTCTATTTTTTTTTTGTCCTGGCCTACTGAGGTCCTAAATCATGGTAGTTCTAGACCAGTTGGTAGGCAAGCAGGTATAGGAAGTTATCCAGTACTTTCTGTCAGCAAATCTTTCTAAACTTAATTGTGCCTTTTTCTCCTACAGAGAAGAGGAGCTTTCTCATCATTCTAGTTCTTCAACTCCATTGGTAACAGACAAGGAGTCCCAGGGAGAAAAGAGTAAGTTGATGAGTGCAGTAGAGCGGCTATTGGTGGAAGTATTGAGCATTGCTTTGTCAAGGGCCTGGTGGATACAGAGAGAGATGTTTCTGTCTTTCAGAGGTTTATAGTCAGGTAAGGGAGAAAGGTGACTCAGAGAAATACAGTATAATATGTGATAACAGTAGGCTATGGATAAGTTTAGGTTGAGGTATCTGTGAGCAGTCCAGATGACTATTGTCCAGTAAGCAGTTTTCTGGGCTTCCCTGATGGCTCAGTGGTAAAGAATCCACCTGCTAATACAGGAGACACAGGTTTAATCCATGGGTAGGGAAGATCTCCTGGAGAAGGAAATGGCAACCTACACCAGTATTCTTGCCTGAAAAATCCCATGGACAGAAGACCCTGGCAGGCTACAGTCCATAGGGTTGCAAAGAGTTGGACATGACTGAACAACAGAAGTAGTTGTATACTTTGATTTGGAGCAATTCTCCCTTTATATCCTCTTGACTATTAGAAGTAGTCTAGCAAACACCATCCAAGAGCCCAAATCATGGAAAATAGAATCTTTCAGAGATACCCAGTGAGAATTCCGTGTTAAAAACAGGAGATAGATAACCTGTCCATTTCTGGCAGAGAAGAAGATTAAGTCTTTCTTTAGTTGCAGATCCAACCACAGGGAAGAAGCAGAACTCATGGAATTCCCCATCAACACCTGGCAGCTCCGGGCAGCGTAAACGGAAGGTTCAGCTGCTGCCCTCCAGGCGAGGAGACCAGCTGACCTTGGTATGGTCCTGTCCCTCTACTTCTGCCCACCCCAGCTTAGCTCTACCTTAGGAAGGCTAAATACAGGATTCTTACAGTTTCTCCTGATTAACAACTTCTTTTTCTCTTTGGTAGCCTCCACCTCCCCAGCTTGGTTATTCGATCACTGCTGAGGACTTGGACTTGGAAAAGAAAGCTTCGTTACAATGGTTTAACAAAGTCTTAGAGGATAAGACTGGTAAGGAATATAGATCAGTTTCCCACTCCAGAGAGGCTTTGTCTCCTTGGGTTTTATTTTGGTCTTTCTCATGTGGGAAATCCATTTGGGCCCTCAGTGGAATCTGGAGAATGGTGAGCATTGAAGGGAAACCTTTGTGAGTTGTACCGAGGCCCCAGACTTCCCGTGCTCCGTGATACGCAACTGGAAAGAGTTCCCAAACAGTGTCATCTTTTCTTTCGTCCCTAGACGCTGCCTCGACCTCTGTTACCGAGGCCCCACCTGCCGGTCAGTCTTCCTTCACTTTGACCCTGCCTGCCGCTGGGACTGCTTCATCCCCAACCACCCTCCAAGCCCCTAGCGCTAACCCACTTTTGGAGAGCTTGAAGAAGATGCAGAATTCCCCGGGGCTACCTTCCCTCCCTGGTGAGTGGGAGAGCTTACTTTGTTTTGTTTGTTTTTTGGTCACACCACACAGCTTGTAGGATCTTAATCCCCTGACCAGGCATCAAACCCAGACCGCTGCAGTGGAAGCGTGGAGTCCTAACTACTGGGCTGCCAGGGAGTTCCCAGGAGAGCTTGCTTTGGCGCGTGTGATGACATCAGCCTTGGTTTAGGTAGAAGTGTAAGTGCCAGCACTTCCCTGGTGGTATATGGGTGGGAAGAGTCTACCTGCCAGTGCAGGGACTCAGATTTTTTTTTTTAATTAGTTATTTTAATTGGAGGCTAATTACTTTACGATATTGTGGTGGTTTTTGCTGTACATTGACATGAATCAGCCACGGGTGTACATGTGACTGTACTCACATGTACAGGGACTCAGATTTGATCCCTGGTCCGGGAAGATTCCACATCCTGCAGGGCAGCTAAGCCCACGTGCTCTAGGACCTGTGAGCCACAGCTGCTGAGCTTGGGTGCTGGAGCCCCTGCTTCACAGCAAAAGAAGCCACCACAGTGAGAAGCCCACGCACCACAACCAGGAGTAGCCCCCGCTCGCTGCCACTAGAGAAAGCCCAAACACAGCCAAGTAATTTAATAAAAAAATTTTTTAAAGAAGTAAAAGCACCATGCTCATCAATTCCTGGGAATTGTCCTAAAGGCTAACCCTGTTCTAGCTCCTCCAACCAGAGCTGGTGCAGGCCTAAGCGCTTTAGAAGTTGTCATCAGTTTTAGGGAAGGGCTGCAACACTCAGAGCTGAGGGAGGCAGCTTAGTTTTGGTCACCAAGTGGCTCTTGACTTGAAACCCAGTCCCTCAGCTCCTCTGAGCCTTGTTTGTCATCATCTGTAAGATGAGAAAATAACGCTGACCTCGTGAGGTATCCCGGAAGTGTCAGTGATCACATGGTTAGGATGTCTTATCCCACGCTTAGACTACGGTCACAAGGTAACATTACTCTTCTCGAAGTTGCCAAGGTCTGTTGCTGTTCAGCCTTCCTGGCACTGCATATACACACACTCCTCTGCCGCACTGTACCGTATCGTAGAATGTGTCAGGTATCAGATGGCTCAGAGACCACCTCCTCATTCATGCTATATGCTCTCTACTTGGACCTGGCAGGTGAATACAGGCCAGTGCATCTTTGTTAGCTATATAAGGTGTATCTAGATTATTAAGTGGACTTAAGTTCAGGTGATTGGAATTTTCTTCATTTCTGTACATGTAATCCCCAACAGGGCCCACTTTTTATCCTCTTCTGAAGTCTTTCTTATGATCTGTGAAGGGTGGAGATTACAAACACTGACATGTTTTCAGGAATGAACACTTTTAAGTTCTGTGACATGGATTTAGTCGTAATTGTTGACTGTTGAATCCCGAGCACTGTGCTGGGCTTTGAGCACCGTCACATCTGAAGTATTCCAGATTTGCTTTCTCCACTTTCTTTCCCACAGAGCCTGCTGGAGTGACCACCACTGTGGCCGATTCGCCACACTGTCACATCTGAAGTATTTCAAATTTGCTTTCTCCACTTTCTTTCTCCACAGAACCTGCTGGAGTGACCAGCACTGTGGCCGATTCGCCCCCGAAGACACCCAGTCCTCTGGCCTCTCTGAGCTCCTCACAGTCAGGAGCCCTTCCAGCCACCTCCTCCGACTCCAGATCCACCACTACTGTCTTGGGGCTGACCCCGGCTTCTTCCCCAGGACCCGTCACCGATGCCGCCAAGTCCCCTCCGGCCCCTTCGGCTGATACGTCCACCAAATCCCAGGCCCTGTCCACCCCGCCTCCCAGCCCCAAGCAGAGTATCCTGTTTGGAATGCTGAGCACCCCAGCTGCCAGCCCTCCTGCTTCTGTAGCCCCTGCTGCGTCTTCAGCATCGCCCATGTTCAGGCCCATTTTTGTGGCCCCCCTGAAAAGCGAGAGTGGGGACCCCTTGCCCTCTAGCCCTTCCACGGTCACGGCTGTGGCATCTTCCAGCTCGGCCCTCCCCACGACTGCCAGCAGCACAGCCCCCGCTTTCAAGCCAATCTTTAGCAGTGTGGGGCCACCCACATCTGTGCCCGGGCTAACTCCCTTCTTGAAGCAAACAGCTACTCTGGCCACTACCACGAGTGCCCCTCTCTTCACCGGCCAGGCCACTGCCACCTCCACAGTGACTTCCGTGACCACAGCCAGCACCTCCACAGACTCTGCTCCGAAGCCCTCGTTCAGCTTCGGTGTGAGCAGCGTGACCAGCACCCTCAGCAGCGTGACCAGCACCACTGCTTCCGCCTCCCAGCCCTTCCTCTTTGGGACTCCCCCGACTTCTGGTGCCAGCTTCACCCCAGCTGGGGGCTCCATATTCCAATTTGGCAAGCCTCCCGCCATGCCCGCCTCCACATCAGTCACCACCTTTGGCCAGTCACTTCCCAGTGCCCCTCAGACAGCCCCCAGCAGCAGCAGCAGCAGCAGCACTGGCTTCGGTGGTTTTGGCAGCAGCCTCAGCCCCTCCGCTCCAGCCACCACCGGCCAGCCCACGCTGACGTTCAGCAGCACCGCCACCCCAGCCTTCAACATTCCCTTTGCCTCGGGCGCCAAGCCCCCTCTCCCATCCTACCCAGGCGCCAACCCCCAGCCCACCTTCGGGGCCGCTGAGGGGCAGCCTCAGGGGGCTGCCAAGCCGGCTCTCGTGCCCAGCTTTGGCAGCTCTTTCACTTTTGGTAACTCTGCGGCCCCAGCCCCGACTGCGACCCCAGTGCCGACCCCAGCCCAGCCAGCGTTCGGCGGCGCCGCGCAGCCGGCGTTTGGCAGTCTGAAAGCCACACCCTCCGCCTTCGGCACCTCCGCCACCACCCGGCCGGCCTTTGGCAGCGCCACAGCTGTTTTCTCCTTTGGTGCGGCCACCACCTCTGGCTTTGGCGCTACCACCCAGACTACCAGCAGCGGGACCAGCGGCTCGGTGTTCGGCGGCACGACACCATCGCCCTTCATGTTTGGGGGACCAGCCACCCTGGCTGGGAGCGGGGCCTTTGGGATGAGTGTGGCCACCCCGGGCACCGGTGCTGCCTCTGGAGCGTTCGGCTTCGGGGCAGGACAGAGTGGGGCCACTGGCAGCACAGCACCTTTTGGGGGAGGCTTGAGTCAGAACAGCTTGGGCACGCCCAGCCAGACCACGTCCTTTGCCTTCAGTGTGACCAGCACGCCGGACAGCAAACCTGTGTTTGGAGGTATGATCACGAGTTGACTTGGCCCACTGGGCAGCGTCCACTCTTTGGAGCTTTATGTAGGGGTAGTAAGGAGATGGGCATTAAATGCATCAATACAGTATCAGTTTCTTGGTAAAATACGTGATTACTGAGTGCAGAGGAATGCCTTTCTGAGAAAGTAATGGACTTAATCTCCGAGACTGTGACGAGGAGGGTTTGGGGTGTGGGTGGAGGCGGGTGTGAGAGGGCCTCGCAGGACCTCCCAAGTAGTCGCTTCGGAGCTGGGGAGAGGGTGTAGCATCATAGGCAGCGTCACACGCTCACGATGTTGTGAGTGAGGCCCGTCAGCACTGCTGTTTTCCCAGCCATGTTCAGTTGTGACATGTAGGCCTGAATTAAGTGGTAGCTGGTGAAGCCAACCTGTTGAATCTGAAGCAAGTACAGTGGGATGGGTGGTGGCCAGGTGTTCTGGGGAGGTGGGCGCAGAGTCAGTGCCCATGGGGGAGGTGGGGTCTGGAGCAATGGTGGTGATGAGGTGGGAGAGGGAGGGGAGGGAAAGCTTGAGTGGCAGAAATCTGCCTTCCACCCCCCCACCACCCCCCAGCCA
>NW_011494912.1:4825634-4834974 GCF_000754665.1 Bison bison bison | reverse complement strand
TGCTGGCCGAGGGAATGCAGGGGCCCTGCTCCTTAGGTGGCCAGAAGCCAGCCCTGCCGTGGCACCGCTGGCAGCCAGCTGGGAGGCTCGCCCAGCGTAGCAGGTGTGAAGCTCGGTGCTGTCCTTCAGTGGGGGGACCCAGAGCCCAGATATCCTGCGGGAAGGCCCTGCCAGGAGCCGAACTCCCTCGAGGCTCCTCCCCCTCTGCTCCCCAGCCTGGTCCCTACAGCTCTCTCTCTCCATCCTAGGCACCTCCACGCCCACCTTCGGTCAGAACCCCCCAGCCCCTGGGGTGGGAGCAGCTGGCAGCAGCCTCTCCTTTGGGGCGTCCTCAACACCTGCCCAAGGCTTTGTCGGAGTCGGACCTTTCGGTAAGTGGCCAGTGTGACCTTGTCTCCTCTCTGGAGAGGGGTGGGGCGGGCTGGCAGCATCCAGCTGTCTGAGGCCGATCCAGGAGTCCAGCACCGCCCACGTTTGGAGTTGGGCAACTGACCACTCGGAAGCCAGGTGAAAATGTTGGTCCAGGCCTTGTTCCCAGACTGTCTGTGGTCTTGTGATTTTGCATTTTTAACCAGTGCCTCTCCCAGAGGGATTGCCTTTTTCCAGCACCCAGTGTTCTTTAGAGAAGTGCTCCCGGGTCCCAGCCGCCCTCATGAGATCTTGTTGAATCTTTCCAGGATCGACAGCCCCTTCCTTTTCCATCGGTGCGGGATCCAAGACCCCAGGGGCTCGACAGCGGCTACAGGCCCGGAGGCAGCACACCCGCAAGAAATAGCCTTCGTCCCTCCCCCAGCCCCCCACCACCCCTTGCCCAAATCTGGACCTCGGCACCTGCTAGGAAGAGCCTCTGATCCTTCTAGTTCCGTCAAGCAGACCAACCCCAGGCCTCTGGCTTCAGCCCCCAGGGAGGTAGTGGCAGCATCCGGGGCTATTTCCCTCTTTCAGGAAGCAGAAGCCCCAGGTTGGGGGGCCATGGGGGGAGGGACGTGGCAGGGCAGAAGCCTGTTACCTTACTTGAACAGTTGAACTGGTGAAGCTGGAGAGAACTAAAGAAACATCTGTACATACTGCCCACTTCCTTCCCCGACGCTCGTGTAGTGTGTGAGCTCAGGCAGGCAGCCTGCTGCCCGCCTTCTCCCCCGAGAGCCATCTTGGCCGGAGGCCAGCAGGTCAAGCCCTGCCACCTGCATCTCTGTGCACTTGATGGGTTGGGGTGGACCGTCCCTGAAGCCACACCGGGCTTGGCTTGGCTGTACAAGTGGCTTTCCCCCTCCAGTCCCATGAGGGGACTCTCTCCCCACTTCTTGCTGCTTCATCCCTCACCGGTTCCTTGCAGGGTCGATTCCTTTTAAAATGATCCTGAGTCTAGCTTTGCCTTGGAGACCCCAGCTCCAAGGTGCAGCTCCTGCTGTTCCACTTCGTCCTGCCAAGTCCGAGCTGACCTTTCACCTCCAGCCCACTCTGCCAGTTTGGCCCCTCAAAGCTTGGTGGCTCAAGACTGTTAGCCTGGCAGACCCAGGGGTGGTGCCTCCCTTGGGAGAGGGAAGCTCTTGGCACAGGCAGGACACCCCCCACACAGCCACCCCACCCTGCTGCTTTCAGCTGCCGGCTCCCCCATCATCCCCGTTGACCTCACTGGGCCCGTCTGCCTCTCCGGGATCGTCTGTTTAAAGCTTTGTCCTGTGTTGTTTTGTCTGATGCTCACGTCTGTTGCTCTTTGAATCGAGTTTGGAGGAAGAATTGAATTGTGTGAGTGGCGGCATGTTGGTAGTGCCGGACTTATTAACTGTTGCTCGTTTCTGGGGCCTTGCTAAGCGACGTGGACAGTGGCGCCACTGCGGCTCCAGGTGCCGAGCCTTGAATTCTGACATGGTGTTTCGACTTTAAGGGCTGGCAGCCCAGGAGCACGGGGCCAAGGGGAAGGGCTTCTGCCCTGTGCTCGCCCTTTCCCACCTACCTAGCCTCAGTGTCTGTAGTATACGGTAGAAACCCTAAATTAGTGAACCATTTTAAAATTGTTGTCTTCCTCCCTCCATCCCTTCCCTTCTCCCTTTGTTCCCAAACCCCTTACCCCAGGCCCATGAGCCTTGCTGCCATGCCCATCCTCTTTGGGAGAAGTATGAATGCGTGTGTCTAAATTAAAAGAAAAAAAAAATATTTAAACATTTTTTAACAATAAAAATTTATTTTTGTATTTAAGCTAAATTGCCTTTTAAATTCCTTCAAGCTTGGTTCATTGAGGTGGTTCAGTATAAATGCTATTTGACTAGAAATTAGTTGTGTAGAGTTAAGTTATGCCTGTGTGAAGAGGAGGCTCAGGTGCTGTCCCAGCAGCATTCCTGAGGGACTTGAGCTCCTGGAAACAAAATGTAATTCTTATTTTATGAATAATGTGATGTAGGTGTAACTAGTCCCCTCCCCTTTGTGACTGAGGGTGAATGGTTCGTGGCGGGGGATGCGCCTCCACACCCCGAGAGCTCTGTTGTGTGTGGAGCTGCGGGGGGCCTGAGTCCCGAGTACCTGCTCGGATGGGAAGGGGCGGGCACGGGTCTAGAAATCAGGCTGCTGCCTATACCTCACGGAAGGTAGACCCTCGGCTCGATTACCTCAGCTCCACAGGCAGGACAGCTGGTTCAGGAGCCCCCCGTCCCGAGTGTGAGCGCGGAAATGTGGGTGCGGACACGCACGTGCACTGGACAGGGACGGGAGGCTGGGACTTTCCATTATACACGAAGACTGAATTCCTGTGAGTCTAGTTGGAATTTTTAGTATGAATGTGAGATTTTTCTCCTTGCTTATGTCATTAAGAATAAAAAAAACTGTGATCTATCGTAGACCATGTCCTGCGTTTTATTTTTGTGAGCAGCAGTGCGTCACCCACAAAAGCACAGCCCAGGGAAGGGGACCCAAAGCAGAGGAGTGTCCTCTCTCCAGCTGGAGGAACAGGGTTCCCGGTCTTCTTCCTCTAGCCATGACCAGACTGCCATCTGGGGCCTGAGAGGAGTCGGCGCTCTGCGCCCACTACGTGCCAGGGGCAGCCGCCGCTTTCCGCCGCCTCTTCTTCCCCTTTGGGGCTGGGCTGGGCGTCAGCTCTGACGCTGCTGCTTTGGCTTGTGAGCCGGAGCTAGAAGAAAAGTAAAGGGAGTGAGATGTGCCCCAGTCCTCCAGCCTCTTCCAGGAGGCCCCCCAGTCACTCACCTCGGCTCCTCTACCCGCTCAAGCACCGCGATGAAGAAGCCACCGGTGAGCGTGGTCTCAGGGGAGGCCCGGAGGCAGTGTTCAGCGCCTGGAAAGGCACTGAGGCCTCGGTGCGGCCAGGAGGGGAGAACGGGAGCCAGTCTGCAGGCAGGAAATGGGATGGGCTTCTAGGTCAGAGGCGGCCCCCTCCCCCAGGCCCTGGTGGACACCCACTACCTGAAGGCCCCCGGGCTCTGCTGCAAGGCGGCTCGCACCACGTCTTCATTCTCTTCTTGGCAGACAGAGCACGTGGAGTAGACGAGGCGTCGCAGGGCGGGAAACGTGAGCGCGTGGCTCAGTGCCCGCTGCTGGAAGGCAGCCAGTGCTCGCAGGCGCTCCGGGCTCGGCGTGCAAGACTTGGGCTCCTCCAGCTGCCTGCTGGGCATCCCTAGGGAAGAGGGCTTTCAGCACAGCCAGCCCGGAAGAGCAGATTCCGCTTCCAGGAGAGCACGTCTGTCAAGCGTCACAGGAACCAAACCTCAGGCCAGGACACCCGACCACCCCTCATGCCCCAAGGTTGCTCTGGGTCTGTGGGGCCCTGGGCCGTGCTCCCCGCCATCTCACCAGAGCCGCTACAGGAGGGATCCAGCAAGATGTACTGGACCTGACAATAACGCTGGTCCGAGGGCGAGACCGCCAGGAAGTCCTGCTCCGCCAGCTCGCAGCAGGAGACCCCTGCCCGGGCCAGCAGGGTAGCCATAGACGCCAGTCGCTTGGCATCCTGGTCAAAGGCGAAGATCTTCCTAGGGAGGGAACAGAGTTGAAGTGAACTGAGAACTTAAAGGAGCGTGTAAGAGCCCACAACTCTGACACAGTAACACGTACTTGAAGTCAAGACACGCTATTTAAATGTCTTTAAATTCTAAATTTAAAAGCTCAGTGGTCAGAAATAGCTGGCCTGGGCTCTGTGCTCCGAGGGCTCAGGGACTCACAGCTCATACCTGCCGCCCACTGGGAAGCTTAGGGAACTGCCCTAGGTCCTGAAGGGAACGCTGAAAGGCAAGGCCTCCTTTCAGCCTGCAGGACTTCCTGGAATAAGTGTTCCTTATCTCTTCCTACAAAGTACGGGATCAGATCCCACCCCGCTCCTGTCTGACCCAGGCACTCACCCTTGGTTCTTGAGAAGAGCAGCCAGGTGACTGGTCTTATTGCCTGGGGCAGCGCATGCATCAATGACGTGGGACCCTGGGGGCGGAGCCAGCAGCATGGCCGGGAGACAGCTTGCCTGGCAGCGCAGAGCACAGGGGCTGGGTGAACGGAGGCCCCAGGCTGACCACTCCCTACCTGTTTCCCCCCTTTCCACCCATCCTCCCTACCTTGTCTTGCAGGATGAGGTGACCAGCTTGGTACAGTGGATGGTCGTGCAGATCTGTTTGGGCAGGAAACACAAGCAACTCTGGCAGCAAGGGATCCAGGAGAAAACACTTCCCTTTGAGGGCCCTGATGTCGTTGAGGCTGCCAGGGAATACGAACTGCTTATTCCACATTTTATGCATCCTTCAAGGCCAGGTACCAGCCAGGCACGTCACACGTCACCTGACTGCTTACTGATGCGACAAATGCTTAAAACTGCTCTACTTTTAAGTATATTAACACGCTGATAAGATAGAGGCAGCAGGTAAGAGAATGGGGTTCTCAGGTCTGACTCTGTGTCCAGAAGATCCCAGAGGTGGAGGCATGGGCGCCTCAGCCTCTGTACTTCTGGAAAACGGTAGGTGGGTATTAAATGGCATGCAAACCTCGTTAAGAAAAGATTTTGCACACATTAGGCTCGCAACAGCCAGTACTATCAGAACATAACCCTGGGGAGAGGGGCCTGGTACAGGGAGGTGAGTACTGAGTCGATTCCTGATGGAAGAATTAGTACCCTGAGGAGCTGAGGTGAAAACTTTGTTCTCTAAACTATGGAGAAGGACTGTCCATTCACTTGCTCCATGTAGAAAACATGAAAATAACTCGAGAGTAACAACTCAAATGAGAAAGCTAACAAGTAGCAGAAAGAAAGAGTGAGTCGCTCAGTCATGTCTGACTCTGAGACCCTGTGGACTGTAGCCCACCAGGGTCCTCTGTCCATGGAATTCTCCAGGCAAGAATACTGGAGTGGGAAGCCATTCCCTTCTCCAGGGGATCTTCCCAACTCAGGGACCAAACCCAGGCCTCCCACATTGCAGGCACATTCTTTACCGTCTGAGCCACTAGGGAAGCCCAACAAGTAGCAGAGCTGGTATCCAAACCTACATACAGCCATCCTCCACCACCCTGGTCTCTAAGCGACACGCTGAAGGCTGACAGGGAGACATCAACAACAGATGAGAGCGACGGAGGGAGAGGAGGCCACTTCCCAGAGTTGTGGACGGACAGAACAGGAGGCAGGAGAGTGCAGGGGCGGGGCGGGGCGGTGGGGGTGGGGGTGGGTGGCTACTGAGCAGCAACCACCGTGGGAACACAGGTGCACAGCAGGCGGGCCTGGAAATGGGGCAGGGAGGCACAGCCCAGCGGAGGGCCAAGGGTTTCTAGTGAGGGAGTAAAGCGTCAGATCTGCATCCAGAACTTTCTGCACCCAACACAAAGAGGATGAGCGTGACAACAAAGTCTGGACGTGGGGAGGCCGGCTGAGGGCTCTCCTGCCAGTCACGGCAGGATACGCTGCTTAAACCCAGGCCGTGTCCAGAGAAGAGAGACACCAAAGGCAGAGCAGTAAACGACCAGACAGACAGCAGGGAAGCATGTACGATAACTCCGTTTATACTCTGACCAAATGGGTGTGCAACAGTGACATCTATTCAAACAAGGGATTCGCAAGATGCCAAGTTCAGGGATGCAAGGGTGGTTCCATATCCACAAAGTAATCAACATGTGATATACCGCAAACGACAAAAATCACATGACCATCTCAACAGATGCAGAAAAGCCATTTGAAAAAATTCAGCATCCACCCATGATAAAAATTCTCATCAAACTTGGTACTGAAGGAACATACAGCAACATAATAAAGTCTGCATATGACAGACCCACAGCTCACATCACACTCAATGGGGAAAGGCCGAAAGTTCTTGCTCTAAAATCAGGCACAAGACAAGGACACCTATTCTAGTCACTTCTATTTAATACAACATTCCATGCTCAGTCACGTCTGACTCTGTGTGACCCCCACTGACTGCAGCCCACCAAGCTGCTCTGTCCAAGGGGTTCTCCAGGCAAGAATACTGGAGTGGTTTGCCATTTCCTCCTCCAGGGGATCTTCCCGATCCAAGGATCAAACCTGGATCCCCTGCATTGGTAGGCTGATTCTTAACCACTGAGCCACCTGGGAAGCCCATTCCATGCTCAGGCAGGGTTCTAAACTCACCTGGAAGCCCGACCCTGGTAGGAGAAACCTTGTCTCTTAAAATAATCAATGGCATCTTCAGCACAGGTCTTCAGAATGTTCACTCGCACAAATCGAGGCACCTGGGAGGCTAGGAAGCAATCAGCAGTGAGTGAGCAGGAACCGGGCCCACTCCCGAGGGCCTAATGGCTATCCCCTATCTCCACAACACCTCCCAGCTCACCTGAGCCAGGCTTGGATCCCACTTCCAATAGGTCCTCATTCCGGCTCACACCTTGACGAACCTTGAGCCGCGCCAACTCAGCCTTCAGCCTGGCCTGGTGCCGCTCCAGCAGAGGTTTCCATCGGCCCCCGCGCCCTCTAAAGCCTTTTCCCAGCAATAAGTCATATACTAGCACCTGGGATGGAGAAAGGAGGCGAGAAAACCTTGAGTATGAAGATCCTGGAACTCCACAGTGCTGGAACTGGAAGAGTTGAACAGACCACCTATCAAGATAGTAACGGGTAAAAGTGAGCTACCCTGTTCAAGATCACACAAGAAATTAACGGACAGGTCACGATTTGAACCTGGTGCCTGGCTTCCCAGTCCCGAACCCCTTCCCCATGGCTTCTCACCAGGAAAAGCTCTGGATCTGAACCCTCCTCCCTTGTCAACATCACCTTTTCATTTTACCTAAACAGAGCTTGCTGTGCTAGCAACACTTTGGTCTTCTGTTCTTAATCTTTCACACAAGGCTCAAAGTTAAAGCATGTGCTGCTGCTCCTGCTAAGTCGCTTCAGTCGTGTCCGACTCTGTGCGACCCCAGAGACAGCAGCCCACCAGGCTCTCCCGCCCCTGGGATTCTCCAGGCAAGAACACTGGAGTTGGTCGCCGTTTCCTTCTCCAATGCATGAAAGTGAAAAGAGAAAGTGAAGTCGCTCAGTCCTATCCGACTCTTAGCGACCCCATGGACTGAAGCCTACCAGGCTCCTCCAATCCATGGGATCTTCCAGGCAAGAGTACTGGAGTGGGCTGCCATTGCCTTCGCCTAAAGTATGTGCCCTGGGATTTCTTTGGAAGGAATGATGCTAAAGCTGAAACTCCAGTACTTTGGCCACCTCATGCGAAGAGTTGACTCATTGGAAAAGACTGATGCTGGGAGAGATTGGGGGCAGGAGGAGAAGGGGAGGACAGAGGATGAGATGGCTGGATGGCATCACTGACTCGATGGACGTGAGTCTGGGTGAACTCCGGGAATTGGTGATGGACAGGGAGGCCTGGCGTGCTGCGATTCATGGGGTCGCAAAGAGTCTGACACGACTGAGCGACTGAACTGAACTGAAAGTATGTGCACCTCCTCTCAATTCTTAAACCAGCGAGGGGCTGCGCTCCTCATTTCGGGGGAGCGACTTGCTAGCATCACACAGTGGACGGCGACGGAGCAGAGACCCTAAGGTTAGGAGGGGCTCACCCTCCTGTTGGACAGAGATACGGCAACCCACTCCAGTATTCTTGCCTGGAGAATCCTGTGGACGGAGAATCCTGTGGACAGAGGAGCCTGGTGGGCTGCTGTTCATGGGGTCTCACAGAGTCGGACACGACTGAAGCCATTTAGCACGCACCCTCCAGTTACCTTGGCTAGGTGCGGCCGCAGCTTCTTCTCGGCTCGCAGGAGGCCGGCGTTGGCGATCACGGCGTCCAGCACGGCGGAGTAGCGCTGCGTCTCGCACACCAGCGCGTACAGCTGCTTCACGTTCTGCGCTCGGCCGAGAGAACCCAGGTGAGACGCGGGCCGGGCCGAGCTAGCCCCCTGCCGGGGCCCCCCTCCCGGGCACGAACCCCGAACCCTGCTACCTGGAAGTTGCTGGCGTATACCAGCCCCTTGAGCGAACCCTGGCGGCTCTCCACGCCGGCCAGCACGGCCGCCGCCGCCGAGTACACAGCCATGCTCCGTGCCCGCGCGAGCGCCTTTACGGCTCTGTCGCGAAGCGCGCGCGGCTCCGCACCGCCCCCACCTGACTTCCGGGGTCAAAGGGCACGGGTGTTCCGGACCCGGAAGTCCCAGCACCCATTGAGGTGGTTCCAGGGCGTGTGGCAGTTCACACTCCTGTAAGGGTCTGGAGGGCAACGCAGAGACCCCGGCTGACCACTTCTTCGCAGTTCTTTGCGTTTTTCTTTCAATCCTTGCCGATATCACAGGCAAACAATGAGATCTTATTGATGTTTTAATTTCTGTGATTGAGGTTAAACATTTTCCCGTTATTGGTCGTTTGTATTTCTTCTGTTATGACATGCAGATGTCTTTTGCTTACCCCTCTACTGTCTCTTCAGTTCAGTTGCTCAGTCGTGTCCGACTCTTCGCGACCCCATGAATCGCAGCACGCCAGGCCTCCCTGTCCATCACCAAATCCCGGAGTTCACTCAAACTCATGTCCATCGAGTCAGTGATGCCATCCAGCCATCTCATCCTCTGTCTACCCCTTCTCCTCCTGCCCCCAATCCCTCCCAGCATCAGAGTCTTTTCCAATGAGTCAACTCTTCGCATGAGGTGGCCAAAGTACTGGAGTTTCAGCTTTAGCATTATTCCTTCCAAAGAAATCCCAGGGCTGATCTCCTTCAGAATGGACTGGTTGGATCTCCTTGCAGTCCAAGAGACTCTCAAGAGTCTTCTCCAACACCACAGTTCAAAACCATCAATTCTTCGGCGCTCAGCCTTCTTCACAGTCCGACTCTCACATCCATACATGACCACTGGAAAAACCATAGCCTTGACTAGATGGACCTTTGTTGGCAAA
>NW_011494912.1:4825300-4825534 GCF_000754665.1 Bison bison bison | reverse complement strand
CCCCCAAAATAAAGTCTGACACTGTTTCCCCATCTATTTCCCATGAAGTGATGGGACCGGATACCATGATCTTCATTTTCTGAATGTTGAGCTTTAAGCCAACTTTTTCACTCTCCACTGTCACTCTCATCAAGAGGCTTTTTAGTTCCTCTTCACTTTCTGCCATAAGGGTGGTGTCATCTGCATATCTGAGGTTATTGATATTTCTCCTGGCAATCTTGATTCCAGCTTGTG
>NW_011494912.1:4807272-4825200 GCF_000754665.1 Bison bison bison | reverse complement strand
TACTCTGCATATAAGTTAAATAAGCAGGGTGACAATATACAGCCTTGACGAACTCCTTTTCCTATTTGGAACCAGTCTGTTGTTCCATGTCCAGTTCTAACTGTTGCTTCCTGACCTGCATATAGGTTTCTCAAGAGGCAGGTCAGGTGGTCTGGTATTCCCATCTCTTTCAGAATTTTCCACAGTTTACTGTGATCCACACAGTCAAAGGCTTTGGCATAGTCAATAAAACAGAAATAGATGTTTTTCTGGAACTGTCTTGCTTTTTCCATGGCCTTTATATATTAATAATATATACCTTTTATCTTAGTCTTTGCCGTGTTTCCAGTTTTTTCTTTTTTAATGTGGTTTATAATTGTTTTGGACACCATGAAGTTCTCATTTTAAATATATTTATCTTTATGGTTTCTGCCCTTGATGTCACACTTGAAAACTACTTCACACCTGTACAATATAGAAATTATCTATGGCTTCATCATTTCACACTTAAATCCATTGATTGCTGCACCGCCTGTGGGATCTTAGTTCCCTGACCAGGGCTCCAACCTACCCCCTGCAGTGGGAGCGCAGAATCTGAATCTGGGGTTTCATGGCACTGTTGAACACACTTTCTTTCTTGGAAAGCTTTGGCTTCTATGCCTCCTCTGCTGGCATTCCCTCCCATCTCTGCCAAGGTCTGAGTGTCCTTGGCCACCCTGCCTAAGTTGCTCCCCTAGGTTCTGGTGTTCCATTCTCTGACCTCCTTTCCATCAGTCTGATATTTTCTCCCCTGGGGCAGACTCAGCCTTTTCCACACTTGTTCGTACAGGACAAAGTTAACATCCACTAAAGTAGCATAGATGCATACCCTCCACCCCAACCAACCCCTTCCCTCATCTCCAATCCCAGCTGCAGCATCCCATTTTGTTTTGCTGGCTGCACTGCATGGCATGTGGGATCTTATTTCCCAGACCAGGGATCGAACCCTCGCCCACTGTATTGGAAGGCAGAGTCTCAACCACTGGACCGCCAGGGAACTGCCCCCGCTGCAGCATCATCCTTTTTGAACCTAGATCCCTGCAGGCTCTTCTCTGCTAGTGTTCCACTTCTTTCAGTTTAAATGCCAATTCCACATGAAAAATTAACTATTATTTCCTCTGTCTCTTGCATATTAGATGTGTATCAGTTAAGATCTTCCTGTTGCAAGCACAAACACTTACTCTGGTTAGCCAACTGAAAGAGAGGATTTATTAAATGGGTGCAGAAGTATGCCATTATGTCCATCATGGTCTGGCTGAAGGCAGGGTGGTGCACACAAGGGAGTCACTGAGGAGAGTTTAAAGAAGGGAATTTTCTAAAAAGAATGGTCAGAGATGAGGAGGCCGACAGGTGATGGCACAGAACTCAGGGCTGGCGACAGCACTGTTCACCACCAGGAATATAGGAAGAGTCGCAGAGAGAGGGGGGACCTTGCAATGCAGAGCCCAGCAGGCAGAAAAGCAAGAAAATAAGTACCTCCAACTCCCTTCTCCTGTCCTGGGATCTCCTGCCAGCCCCTCCCATCAGCTGAACCCAACAGGAAGCCAGAAGTTTGTGCATTCCAGCGAGGCCAGCCCCCCGGGCCATGCAGGATGGAGAGCAGAGGTAGAGTCATGAAATTGAAGGAAGAGCTACACAACCAAACACCAAGTCTGGAAAGCGTCAAGCATGCAGCAACCAAGGCCAAGGCCCGACAGACGCAGCTGATCAAGAGACAACAAGCAGGACTTCCCTGGTGGTCCAGAGGTTAAGAATCCACCTACCAATGCAGGGCACAAGGTTTGATCCCTGATCTGAAAGATTCCACATGCCATGGAGCAACCAAGCTTGTGCACCACAACTCCCGAGCCTGTGCTCTAGAGCCCAGGAACCCCAACTACTGAGCCCGTGCACCTAGAACCCATTCTCCACAAGAGAAGCCACTGCAGCGCGAAGCCTGCCCACCACAACTAGAGAAAGCACGCGCACAGCAATGAAGACCCAGCACAGCCAAGAAGGTTAACAAGTAAATTTTTTAAATTTTCAAAAAAAGAGACAAGAAGCTGCTTTTGATTATTACTCACACAGACGGCAGGAGGAAGATTAGCCAAAGGCAGCAGCTCACGTAGGCCTTGTTGCCCACGCCAGAAAGGATAGTGTGGAAATCAAAGGGCTCATGGCTGTGAGATGCGGCCCCACCAGAGGCCGGAGCTGCTTTTAAAGACCCGAGCATAAAGCAGCGTGCACGTGCGGCAACTGATCACTGCAAATCATTTGACAAGGGAGAAATGACATCTGTTTTATTATCCTTAAAGTTCACAGTGATGGGGGAATTATGTGTGGGAGTGTTTCCACCCTCAGGGGGAAGAGTGATCATGGTTAGGAGGGGCTAAGGGAAGCCTGGTCTTCCCAGGTGGCACGAGTGGTAAAGAACCCGCCTGTCAATGCAGGAGACGTGAGATGTGGGTTTGATCCCTGGGTCGGGAAGATCTGGAGGGGGGCATGGCAACCCATGCCAGTATTCTTGCCTGGAGAATCCCCAAGGACAGAGGAGCCTGACGGGCTACAGTCCATAGGGTCTTAAAGAGTCGGACACGACTGAAGTGACTGAGCATGCATGCAACAAGGGAGCCCAGCTTGATCCTTGGACCCCAAGGCCTGGCTCTGCTGGTTAATAAGCAGGTTAATAGCCCAATAGAGGTTAATAAACATGCCCATGGCTACCATAGTTATTCTCCCAATAATAAATGTTTCTAGGGGCACCCAGGCAAAGACCTCCCCAAAAAAGGAAGTCATTGCCTTCGCTCACTGGAGTCAGCAGGACCCCTCAAGCCCCCATGCCAAGCGGAAAGGCAGCCCTACAGCTTGGTGGGCTGCAGTGGGGAGAGGTGGCCGGGCCCGCTGGGTGGTGGCAGCACCATGGGCAGGGAGTTGCTGCCCCTCTCATGCCAGCACGTGTCCAGGATGGGGTACAGCTTGCCCTGGAAGTCGGCCTGGAACGAGTAGAGTGGCCGCAGGTCGTCCGGGCGGTCGGCGTCGAAGAAGGTGAGCTCCCCCTGCTCATAGTGCAGGTAGATGCCGATGCGGTGGGGGTGGCCCGCCACGGGCAGGGGCACCCGGGGGCAGCCGAAGGCCTCGTACACTCGGCCCTCCTTCAGGCCGATGAGCCACACGCCATGCTCTGGGGACTTGCTCAGCTTGCCCTTGCGGCTGGCCGTGCCCTTGATGACCCCCAGGCGCCAGTCGCTCTTGCTGCCCACCACCACCTCCCAGTAGTGGCGGCCGCAGGAGAAGCCTCTGCTGGTCAAGACGCACGTGCTGTAATCGAAGCGCTCAGGCTGGCTGGCGCGCCGCTGGGCCAGGAGCCCACACTGCACTACCGTGTTGCCCTTGGAGAGCTCCAGGAGCGGGTGGGCCGTGGCTGGATCCAGCTTGAGGGACTCTGGGGCTGGGGGAGATAGAGGGGAGGTGTGTTCAAGGCGGCCAGCCCTGCCCAAGGGAGGCCAGCGGGAAGCCCTGAGCTTCTTGGAAGAACCGAGTCCCTCATCCCTGTATCAACAGGGCCTGGAAAGGGTGGGGCCAGAGCAGGCAACCCCAGTTCTCTGAAGCAGCGAGTGATGCCTGAAGGGTGGAGAACGGGCCACTGTGAGCCCAGGTGTTCCAGCCAGGAACATGGCGAGGTTGGCCTGCCTGAGGCAGAGGTGCCGATGGAGGAACCTGGGAGACAGCCTGTTACGTGGGTGCCTCAGCTCCGCTCCCCAGGGTTTCTGGAGATTCTAACAACTGCAGTGGCTTCCGTGGGTACGCCAGCAGTGCAGTCAAGGACAAACTATCCCAAATGACCTCTGTGCTCGCTGTCAGCTGACCAGTCTCTATCCAAAACGTGCAAACTATGTTCATGGTTCAGAGATTATCTGCAGGTCTTTCTTCTCTCCTCTTTCTTAAAATATATTTATTTATTTGGCTTTCCTGGGTCTTAATTGTGGCACGTGGGATCTAGTTCCCTGACCAGGGATTGAACCCAGGCCTCCTACATTGGGAGAACAGTCTTAACCACTGGACCACCAGGGAAGTCCCCCTTCTCCTTCTCTTATAGCGATCCTGTTTTTGCCTTTGTTGGGTGAAATCAGTCTACTGACTGACTTCCCTCATATGCTAGTAATGAAGGAGTTAAATGTCTGAGTTATTTTTTGGCAAAGCAGCAGCTGCCATTTATTAAGCATTAAACTACACACACCCTCCCAGGTGGCAAGGTGGTAAGGAATTCGCCTGCCAATGCAGGAGACCCAGGTTTGATCCATGGGTCAGGAAGATCCTCTGGAGTAAGAAATGGCAACCCACTCCAGTATTCTTGCCTGGAGAGTCCCATGGACAGAGGAGCCTGGCAGGTTACAGTCCATGGGGTTGCAAAGAGTTGGACATGACTGAGCACACAAATTGCACACATCTATTTAGAATACACAGCCCAGCAAGGTGAGCTCCTTACAGACAAAGAAACTAAGGTTCAGGGACTACAGATGAGGAAACAGGCTTGGGGGCTTCTCTGCCTGCCCAGTGGTTAAGGCTCTGAGCTCCCAATGCAGGGGGTGAGGGGAGGGGTTCGACCCCCGGTCAGAGAACTAGATCCCCAGGCTGCAGCTCAAAGATCCCACAAGCTGCAACTAAGACCCAGCACAGCCAAATTAAAAACAAAAACCAGGAAACCAAGCCTCAGAAATTACACCACTCACGCAGTCACCACTTAGAGATGGAGCTGAGCTTGAGCACCCCCTGCTGGCGGAAGCCCAGCCCTGCGCCCTCACTGTCAGCTGCCCCAGCCTCATACAATGGAAGGTTAGAGTTAGGGCTCACCTGGCAGAACCTTTCGGAAAAGCCTTTTCCACACCGTCAGCTTGATGTCAGCCTGGTGCAGGCCTGGCTTGAAGGAGATGGGGCTGAAGGCACCTTCCGAGAGTCGGGCCTGCTGGAGCTCTGGTCTGAAGTCAAAGGTTCACAGTGATGACAGAGCTGCTCACCCAAGTACCCTAGCCTTGTCACCCATGTATAGGTCCGACCGGCTGAGTCCCCGCTCAGAAGACCATGCACTTGAGAGGCCCATCATGTCCCCCCACCAGCCACAATCTGGGGCCCTGCCTCCATCCCGGAAACACTCTGCATTACGCTACGCTACGCTAAGTCACTTCAGTCGTGTCCGACTCTGTGTGACCCCATGGTCTGCAGCCCACCAGGCTCCTCCATCCATGGGATTTTCCAGGCAAGAGTACTGGAGTGGGGTGCCATTGCCTTCTCCGACACTCTGCATTGGTAGCTCTCAAAGGGCAGGTCTGGGACCAGCAGCATCACATCACCTGGGCCTTGTCAGAAATGCAAGTTTTCTTGGGTCCCACCCCAGATCTGCTGACTCAGAACTGATGACTGGGGTCCAGGGATCTATGGTTAAAGAGTCCTCCAGGTGGCTCTGATGAGCTGCTTGAAGAGCACGCCTCTGAATCGGGGGGAACCCTGCCCCCAGCTCCAGCAGGAGTGGAAACCAAACTCAGCCAATCAGATCCTCTGGCTGTTCACTTAAGCCAATGCTTCTAACCCAATTGTCCTTAAAACTAAGGGAAATTGGAAACAAACAAACAAAAAACAGGGAGACACTCATACGGCTCCGAAAGTGCACGGGGAATACCTGGAGGCCATGGCGTGGTACTTCTGGAAGACAAGAGGGAGGTGGGTTAGGGCACCGAGGAGGCCGTACAGAAGCCGTTAGGAAGGGGGAGGCTCTTGGGGACACTGGGGCCTCGTCCGCTCACCCGGATGAACTCATGGTGACTCTCGCTGCCAAACTGCTCCAGCACACCCGTGGCCTGGACCAGCCGCTCCCGGGCGCCCCGGGCCTGCTCCAGCTGCATGTCCAGGGAGGCCACGAGGCCGCGGGTGTGGCCCTCCACCCCCTCCAGGCAGCGGGCCTTCTCCTCGTCCACCAGGTGGTGGAGCTCCTGGAACTCACGGCGGATCACCCAGCTGAAGACATCGGACTCGTTCTGGGACAGGGAGGGGCCAGTCAAAGCAGGAGCCAAGGCTGACCTCGTGTCCCCAGAGCCTGGCAGCTCAGGCCTTCCTGGGCCCTTCCGACCGTTCTCGGTCCTCATCCCTGAGTCCGAGGGCTGACTCCTGCTAGGGTGTTCACACCCGGATGCAGCCCTGGGGGAGGGCAGCAGTGGCAGGGGAGAGGCTGGGCCCCTGGTGCCCAGTTCAGGGCAGTGACTCTGACTCCCTCAGATGGAGTGGTGCTGTCTCCCTCCCCGGGGTGAGGAAGATTCACTGAGCTGACTTTCAAGGACGCTGGTCTCCTGCTTCTGTTTCATGACGACCTGTAAGGCCCAGGCTCCACACCCTCTCAGCCCCAAGGGCCCCTCATTTAGGAAAGGCGGTCAGGCTGTCAAGGTCAAACAGACACAGGTGGCAGGGGCCAGGCAGTCATGCCCACGTGTTAAGCTGTTTACCTCCGGGACTTGGGCTCTGAGTTATCTCTGTCCCAAGGACGTGGAGGACATAAGCCAACTTGGAGACAGCCCTGACAACTGTGGTGAATTCCCCCAGGAGCCTGTGTGCTTTTTCCCACCCCGCCTGGAATGCTTTGAAATTCTGGCTTTATAGGGAAGGCGTGGGTTCCTGTAAAGGACAAATCGGAGCTGGGCTCTGCAGGAAAGGGGAGGTGGTTGGCCCTGGGCAGAGGGGCACAGAGGGCAGGGGCACTCACCACAATCCGAGTCCTGTTGTTCACCAGTTTGGCGATTTGCTCATCTACCTTCTTCTGCTCCTGCTTCAGGTCGGAGATGAGGGCTGCTAGCTCCTCCTGGAGGCAAACGGGCCATGGCCCCGTGAGCCACGACCCCTTCACCCTCCCAGCCCCCGTGGCCAGGGCAGGGGGCTGCCCCATGAACACAAGCACTCCCAGTGGAACCAGGGAGCCACCTGGGTACCCTCGACCCCCAAACAGGTAAGACTATTCAAGAATACTCCAAACTGATGGCAGCAACTGCCCAGAGAGAGGAGGGTCTCCTCGTCATCCTTTTCTGTGACATTGACAGAGACGCTAAATGTGGTTATAGCCACCAGAAGTCACCACACAACATCCATGCCGGGCGACTGTCAATCTTAGGTCAGCACTCCCTGCATGGAATGCTGCCTGTAGGGTACCCACCTGGTAAACCTGCTGGGCACCAGCAGGTCCAGAGTTAGTGAGCATTTGATCAAGAGTTATCACAAAGAGGCTGGCCCCAAGTGAAGTCAACGGTGTATGCAGCGGCCCAGGTTACACCTGGTGACCCCTCACTCCCTGTGAAACCTGAATCCATCTCTGGCAGCCTTGGGCCCAGCCTGGATTTAGGGCCTCCAGGATGCCATAAACTCACTTCCTCTGGGCTGCCCTGGCCCCATATCCAGCCTAACTTTAGGGGTCCACCAGAACCACCGAGACCACAATGTGGCTGCATGACTTGACGGGAGCCCAGCTGGCCTGTGCCCGTGGACCGTGCAGAGTATTTGGCTTAGATCGTGCCTAAGCAGAAGTCGGCTGCAAGAGTTTCCGGAAGGGAGCTGAGAAAAAAATAAAACCAGCCTGGAGATGAATGAACAGAGTCCTTGCTCTCCGTAACAAGACAGCCGAGCTCACAGGAGTCTGAGAAGGGCGCGGCAACAGTAACCCTCCCAAGGCAGAGAGAGATGGGACTAGTTCCTTCTCATCAACTGGGCCACTGTGAGTGGAAACAGATGGCACAAATAAAGTATCTCAAGATCTCAATCCACAGGAGGAAACAGGAATGCATGAAAGAGATCTGAGGGGACTTCCCTGGCTGTCCCGTGATGAAGACTACACCTTCCAATGCAGGCGGTGCGGGTTCGATCTCTGGTCTGGGCGCTAAGATTCCACATGCCTCATGGCCGAAAAACCAAAACATAAAACAGAAGCAATATTGTAACTGATTCAATAAAGACTTTAAAAATGGTCCATGTCAAAAAAAAATTTTTTTTAAAAGATCTGATAAAGGAACTGAATTTAGTTGTATCAGAGAGGAGTCTTGAAATCATAAAAACCTACATCCAAAAACTAGGGTCCAAGCCCCCCCAGCTCCGAGCCAGAGACGACAAGCTCCCAGCAGTCTCCTTTTCTGCCGGGCAGCCCTCTACTCATAAAACTGGACTCAGTTGCACTGCACTGCAATTTTGCTTCCTCCTTTCACAGCTCCCTACAACTACTCTTGCCAAGGTAACCGACTCTTACTGCAAAATCTGACTGGTTCTTTTCAATCCTGAGCTGACATTTCACACAAGTGACTTCCATCTTGTCAAAATGCTCTGTTCCTCCAGTTTCCAGAAGACCACATGCAGCCAGCGCTCCTGAGTCCTCTGTGGATTCTTTCTGTCCCCTTCGGGGTTCTCTACTCAAATCTTAAACCCTGAAGCTCCTGGTGGGCATTCTCAGCGTCTTCCCCATCACCCTGCAGACTCGCTTGGTCAGTCTTCTCTGCACCTCAGACTGCAAAGACCACCTGCATGTAGGTTACCCCCAATCTCTTATTCCCAGCCTCACTCTCCAGTCTACCCTCAGGCAGAGATTGCGCCACATCACGACTGTTTAAACACTTCCAACACTGGTTGTCTGAATAAACCCCTGATCCCTTCTCATGTAACACAGGCCTTTTCATGAGCTGGCCCCTGCTTGGTTCCCCTCACTCCCACCTCACTCTCCCTTGAGCTGAGTGGAATAATGTCTAATTCCTCAAATGTGCCATGCCGTTTGCTCCTTGGTCTTTTGCCCATGCTCTTTTTATACTCAGAATGCTTTTCCTCCCCTTCCTTTCAAGTCCTCCTGAGGGTTCAGGTCTCAGCAGTCCACTTCCTCCAGGAAGCCTTCCCTGACCACCCAAGACCATGCAAGAGCCATGTTCCAGCTGGGCTCACCTTTGCCTGTATTGAACCTCAACAGCAGCACCTGACACTCGGGATGGTGTCAGACCCCCAGACTGTGAGTGCTGGCGAAGAGTGAGCTTCTTGCCCACTACTGTACCATGGACACCGACGCCGCCCAGAGCACATGCTAGAGCTCCTTCCCCACTTGTCTCCCAGGGTTGAAGGGGCAAAGAAAGGCTGCCCAGAGCACCTGGCCAGGAAATCCCGGGAGCAGCTTCCAGGGGCCCCTCTGCCTACACACGCTGATGCACTTCCCTCTTCCTGCCCCACCCGCACCCTCGTCTCTTGAACTTTGTCATTCCTGGTCCTTACTCCCCCTGTCCCACTGCTAAACTCTCGGCCGTGTACCCTATGACAGTTTACCTCCAAGAGCCCTTCCTTGATTGGTTGTCTGGGGAATAAAAAACTGGCCTTGGTTTGAATCCTAGCTCTGCCACTGACAAACCACATGACCTTGACTAAGACCCTCATGCATTCTCTGAGCCTGCTTCCTCATTTATAAATACAACAGTAGCCCCACTCTTCATAAACCTTAGATAAACAGACTAACTTAAGACGATATCATTATTATTACTCATCTTAAAATGGTGATCTGCTAGTTCTGAGGCAAGGGTCCATGAGGGCAGGAATCCATTGATTCCACAAAGACATTTTGGGCATTTACTACCTGCCCAGCATGGTTCTAGGTGCGGAAACATCCCAGGGGATGAAACTAAGTCCCTGCCCTCACCTGCCTCAGGGTGAAGTCCCTGGAGGGCTCAAGAATCTAACGAGAGCAGCAGAGGAAAATAAAGCTGGAGGTGGAGGGCAGTAGTTCGTGATGCAGAGCGCTCTCTGTCCCCCAGGGCGGCCCCGCCCCTCACCCACCTGCCGCCCCCAGCGGCCTCGCTGCCCACCTTCATGCGGCTGTAGACGGTGGAGACGGGCGTGACCCGGTGGTGCTGGTGGGCGCCCAGCAGGCCGCAGAGGCCACAGATGAGCTCCTGGTCCTTCTCGCAGAAGAGGCTGAGTGGGTTCCGGTGGTGTGCGCACACCTGGGGCTCCGGGTCCCCGGGGAGCCGCAGGGCTTCGATCACCTTCGCCAGGGAGACGTTGGGTGGGGAGCTGCTGTAGTCCACCTCCTGCCGACACACGGGGCAGCGCAGCTCCGAGGCCAGGTGGTGGGACAGGGACACCAGGCAGCCCTTGCAGTAGGAGTGGCCGCACTGCAGCATCAGGGGCTCCTTGAAGACCTCCAGGCACATGGGGCACTGCAGGCGGTCCTCCAGCTCGGGCACGCTCACCTGCCACGCCATCCACGGCGCCCTCAGGGCCAGGGCAGCCTCCCTGGAGCCGGCTCCCTCCACTCCTTTGGCCCCCAGCCCCAAGGGCCCTGAAAGGAGAGGCTGCTAAGGACGACAGCCTTGGGTCTGTTTTCCCATCTTTAAATCAAAGGGCTTAAATGAAAAGAGCGGTCACTTGGAGGTCCAGGTGCCTACATTTTAAACTCAGATTTGGAGGTAAACGTGAAGTGACACTAACAATGCAAGCTCCAGCCCAGCGGGCGTCCTGACCTAGAACTGGGCAGCAGAAACAAGCCAAGGTCTTTCCCAGTTTCTAGATCAGTTCTCAAACCCGTGAGCAGCTGGCGGAAGCAGAGTTACAACAGAATTCCTGAGTCACGCCATCACATATCTCCAGTGAGCCCCAGAAATCTGTGCTTACAAGAGACAGCCCCCAGGCCATTCTGAAGCAGAGTTCTGTCTTAGAACAATACTGTCCAGGAGCTGGGACCTTGGAGCTCTCTCCTGGGCTCCCACCCTGCTCCCCTGTAAAAACCGATTGGGACTGAAAAGCATCTCACCAGAAGTCAGCAGTGGCCCCAGGGAGAACCCCCGCACTGGCCTCTCAGGATCCTCCGAGCCCTCCAGCGGGGCCTCACACCAGCAACACTGACTCGGTCCGCTCGGCCTTCTCTTCTCCCCAGGATGGGATGGCAGGTGCAGAGACCTGGGATTGTGGCTGGACACCTGTTCTACCTAGTCTCTGCCCCTTTCCTCCTCCCTTTTCCCAGAAACGCCCCATGCCCTCAAGGTCGCTGAGAATCAGGTGGAGGCTGGGCCACATCACGGGACTAGGGAGGGAGCCTCTGCTCGGCCAGCTCTGATAACGGCGGCACTCAGGTAGTCACCTTGGCCAGGCCTGGGGGAGGGTCGGAGACAGAGGGACCAGGTACCCGCTCACACCTCTCAGACCCCAAAAGGGAGTGGACTCGTGCTTTGACACAATTCTCTCTAAATCTGCATGTCTCCCTCTCTCTCTTTAGAATTCTGAAGATGTTCTTGCTTCCCTAGATTTTAAAATTGATGTATACCTTCTATAAAGTGCACAAATGTTAACCATACGCTTGAAGTACAATTTATACAAGTGCATGCACTCTCAAGGTCAAGATACAGAGGACCAGACTTCCCTGGTGCTACAGTGGACAGGAGTCTGCCTGCCAATGCAGGGGACCCGGGTTCTAACCCTGGGCCGGGAAGATCCACGTGTCACGGAGCAGCTAAGCCCACGCCCCACAACTACTGAACCCGCATACCCTGGAGAAGAGAAGCCACCACAGTGAGAAACTCAGGCACCTCGAGGAAGAGGAGCCCCTGCTCACCATGCCTGGAGGAAGCCTGTGCGAAGCAACAAAGACCCAGAACAACAACAACAACAACAAAACCGACGTAATTAATTAAAAAACAAAGATACAGAGAAGGTTCTGGGTTGGTGACCGTACCCACGTGCTGGGAGGGTGCTGCACCCCGGTTCCATGGGAACCCAAGTACCTGTGCTCTGGACTCTTCTGGATCTCACCCTACATACCTCTTCATCTGGCTGTTCATTTACATCCTTTATAATAAACTGATAAACAATTTTTTTAATATCAAGCTATAGAACATTTCTAGCACCCAGAGGCTTTATCACATGTCTCTGAGTCAGAACCCCTAACAAAGGGAGCCGCTATCCTGATTCATATCATCACAGATTAATGTGGCCTGGTTTACTTTTTTTTTTTTTTTTTTTTTTGTCTATGCTGGGTCTTAGTTATGGCATGTGGGATCCAGTTCCCTGACCAGGGATCTAACCTGGCCCCCTGTATTGGGAATTCAGAGCCTTAGCCACTGGACCACCAGGAAAATCCGTGGCCTGGTTTTGAATTTCAAATAAACAGAATTATCAATATATTCTTTTGTGTCCAGGTTTTTAGTCAACATACTGAATAATTATTATTTGGTTTTTTATTTTTATTAAATACATTTTAATTAAAATCTTTCAATGGTTTAACACAAACATAAACTCGAAATGGATTAAAGACCAAAATGTAAGACCAGAAACTATGAAACTCTTAAGAGGGAAATATAGGCATAACACTTGACATAAATCAAAGCAAGATCCTCTATGACTCACCTCCTACAGTAACAGAAATAAAAACAAAAGTAAACAAGCGGGACCTGATTAAACTTGAAAGCTTTTGCACAGCAAAGGAAACGATAAGCAAGGTGAAAAGACAACCCTCAGAATGGGAGAAAATAATAGCAAATGAAACAACTGACAAAGGATTAATTTCCAAAATATACAAGCAGCTCATACAACTCAAGACCAGAAAAACAAACAACCCAATCAAAAAGTGGGTAAAAGACCTAAACGGACTTTTCTCCAAAGACACACAGATGGCTAACAGACACATGAAAACATACTCAACATTGCTCATTATTACAGAAATGCAAATCAAAACTACAATGAGTTATCACCTCACACCAGTCAGAATAAAGTTGATAAAGTGAAGTCACTCAGTTGTGTCCAACTCTTTGGGACCCCGTGGACTGTAGCCTATCAGGCTCCTCAGTCCATGGAATTTCCCAGGCAAGAGTATTGGAATGGGTTGCCATTTCCTTCTCCAGGGGATCTTCCCGACCCAGGGATTGAACCCAGGTCTCCCACATTGCAGGCAGACGCTTTACTGTCTAAGCCACCAGGGAAGCTGGTCAGAATGGCCATCATCAAAAAGTCTACAAACAATGAATGCTGGAGAGGGTGTGGAGAAAAGGGAACACTCTTGCACTGTTGGTGGGAATGTAAATTGACAGCCACTATGGAAGACAGTATGGAGATTCCTTAAAAAACTAGGAATAATACCACCATACGACCCAGCAATCCCACTCCTAGGCATATACCCTGAGGAAACCAAAATTGAAAAAGACACATGTATCCCATTGTTCATTGCAGCACTATTTACAATAGCTAGAACATGTCCATCGACAGATGAATGGATAAAGAAGATGTGATATATATACACAATGGAATATTACTCAGCCATAAAAATATTACTCAGTTCTAAAGAGGTGGATGAACCTAGAACCTATTATATAGAGTGAATTAAGTCAGAAAGAGAAAGATAAATATTGTATTCTATTATATATACAGAATCTAGAAAAATGGTACTGAAGAATTTACTTACAGGGCAGCAATGAAGAAACAGACATAGAGAATAGACTTACGGACATGGGGAGAGGGGAGGAGAGGGTGAGATGTATGGAAAGAGTCACGTGGAAACTTACATTACCATGTGTAAAATAGACAGCCAACGGGAATTTGCTATATGGCTCAGGAAACTCAAACAGGGGCTCTGTATCAACCTATGGCTTGATACCTATGGCTGATTCATGTTGAGGTTTGACAGAAAACAACAAAATTTTGTAAAGCAATTATCCTTCAATAAAAAATACATTAAAAAAGTCTTTCAATGGTTTAGAAAGATAAATATTTTCTAAATATTTGTTATACAGTCAATAAATATTTTGGTTATACCATATTATGCATTTCACAGGAGTATGGTGGGAAATCACTGAATGGAAAAGACAGAGGTGGGTATTAAGAAACAAGGATCTTTGGGCCAAAGATGCCACCGCCACTGCAAGTCTAAGCACTCATGTCTGTAGGAGGGGTAGGGCTGCTACTCCAGTGACAAGCTAGACCGAGGGCTGGTATAGGCAGGTAGAGTCAATTTTATTGAATTCAACAAATACTTATTGAGAACCTCCTCAACTGTGCTCGGCCTCAGCACAGTTGAGCACTGTGCTGGGTGGCTCAGACGGTAAAGTATCTGCCTGCAGTGCAGGAGATCCGGGTTTGATCCCTGGGTTGGGAAGATCCCCTGGAGAAGGAAACAGCAACCCACTCCAGTATTCTTGCCTAGGAAATCCCATGGACCAAGGGGCTCCATGGGGTCACAAAGAGTCATGACTGAGCATCAAACACAGAAAACAAGACAAAGCTTCTGTCCTTTTGGAGTTTATAATACATAGGGGTAGGCCACAAATAAATGAGATAATAGAATAGTGTTGTTTATATATATATATATATATAATAAAATGCTTTGCAGGAAGTAAATGGTGTGATAAGAAAGAGGCAGATGGGGTGGCAGAACTGTGAGGTACATTTTATTTTTATTTTTTATTTAAATTTATTTAATTGGAGGCTAATTACTTTACAACACTGTATTGGTTTTGCCATACATGAACATGAATCCGCCACAGGTGTACATGTGTTCCCCATCCTGATCCCCCCTCCCACCTGCCTCCCCATACCATCCCTCTGGGTCATCCCAGTGCACCAGCCCCAAGCATCCTGTATCCTGCATCAAACCCGGACTGGCGATTCGTTTCTTATATGATATTATACATGTTTCAATACCATTCTCCCAAATCATCCCACACTCTCCCTCTCCCACAGAGTCCAAAAGACTGTTCTATACATCTGTGTCTCTTTTGCTGTCTCACATACAGGGTTATCGTTACCATCTTTCTAAATTCCATATATATGCATTAGTATACTGTATTGGTGTTTTTCTTTCTGGCTTACTTCACTCTGTATAATAGGCTCCAGTTTCATCCACCTCATTAGAACTGATTCAAATGTATTCTTTTTAATGGCTGAGTAATACTCCAGTGTGTATATGTACCACAGCTTTCTTATCCATTCGTCTGCTGATGGGCATCTAGGTTGCTTCCATGTCCTGGCTATTATAAACAGTGCTGTGATGAACACTGGGGTACACGTGTCTCTTTCAATTCTGGTTTCCTCGGTGTATATGCCCAGCAGTGGGATTGCTGGATCATAAGGCAGTTCTATTTCCAGTTTTTTTAAGGAATCTCCACACTGTTCTCCATAGTGGCTGTGAGGTACATTTTAAATGCACCTCATTTAAAATGTACCTCAGGCAAAGGGGGTAGCAACTCCAAAGGACCTGAGGCTGCAAAGGGCTCAGTACAGCTGACCCTTGAGCAGGATGGGGGTTAGTCTTGACATATTTTAGTCGGCCCTCTCCATCCATGGATTCACCCAACCACGGATGGTGCAGTACTATGGTATTCACTGTTGAAAAGTATCCCTGTATAATTGGACACTTGCGATTCAAATCCCTGTTGTTCAAAGGTCAACCGTATTTACGAGATCCACCAGAGAGGAGGCTTGGGTGGCTGGATCACAGTAAGTCAGAGGGAATCCCAGAAGACGAGGTCAGAGGGGCTGGCAGGGAAGGCCTGGTAGACCAGAGCAAAGGTTTGGATTTAATTTCAAGGGCGGTGGGAGCTATTGGTGGGTTTAAAGCAAGGGAATATGATCTGATTTATATTTTTTAAAGATCTCTCTGGCCACTGTATAGATATGGATCATAGTGGGTTGAGCACCTGGGTGGATGGACAGTGATGCCAAGAAGATCAAGGTGAAAAAGGCAGATGGGCGAGTCCAGAGTCAGATGCCTGAGAACAAACAGGTGGATCAACTGAGTAGCCCAGCAGTCTGCAGACTTCAGTAGAACTAAGAATCACCTGAGGGCTAGTTAAAACAGAGGCTTCTCGACCCGGCTCCAGAGATGCTGATTCAGAAATACGGGGATGGACCCACTTCTGTCCCAATTTTCAAACGTTCCCAGGCAACACTGCTGCTGCTGGTCTGAGCACTACACTTTCAGAGCCACTGGAAAAGTCAACTGGACTCAAACACCTGGAGCCCTGGGGCCTGGGGCGGCTCTGGGCTGGCTGGGCGTATCACATATGTAAACCTGTGGGAATGGTTGGGCTCTCAGGGATTGGGAACTGAGAAGGGAAGGGGTCCCCAGACAGGGCCCTAAGAAAGCTAATGTTTAGAGATCAGGAACAGGAAGATGACTGAAAAGGGACAGCTGGGCTGGTAGGAGGAAAATCAGGAGTGTGTGGTGACCAGGGAAGTGTGGCAGGAAGAATGACTGCCCCAAGGACGTGTGTGGGTTAGTCGCTCAGTCGTGTCCAACTCTTTGCGACCCCATGGACGGTAGCCTGCCAGGCCCCTCTGTCTGTGCAATTCTCTAGGCAAGATCTCCTCCTCCAGGGGATCTTCCTGACCCAGGAATCAAACCTGCGTCTCCTGCATTGCAGGCAGATTCTTTACCATCTGAGCCACCAGCCAAGCCCCCTGGATGACCATGCCCTAATTCTTAGGATCTGTGAATATGCTTCCATAGACGGCCAAAGGGACTTTGAAGATGTAATAATTACAGTCATGGAGCTGAATTATCACGGTGGGTCCAATCTAATCATGTTGCCCCTTAACATAGAACGTGCCCTGGCTGGAGTCAGAGATGCAGCAGGAGAGGAGGCAAGCTTATAAAAACATCAACCAGGTAATATTCCCTCCCAGCCTAAGAAGGAATCAGCAAGCTGTTGCTGACTCTCAGATGTATAGGGCCCACATGCAAGGACCACAGAGTAGCCTCTAAAAGGTAAGGGTCACTGTTGGCTGACAGCAAGGACACAGGGACCTCGAGCCAAGAGCTTCAAGGACCTGGATTAGCCAATGATCTGAACGGGCTTTGAAGTGGATTCTTTCCCAAAGCCTCGAGTGAGGCTGATGCCTCCATCTCAGCCCAGCAAGACTGGTGTCAAGACTTCTACCTCCAGACCTGTGAGATAATAAATGTATTGCTTAAAACAGTTCCTTTTGTGGTCATTTATTACAAGAGGAAAAAAAAAACAAACCCAAAAAACTAAATACAGAGGCCAAAAGAAAACAGGCAGTTAAAGGTCAGGTCAGCTTCATCAAATGCTGCCGAGAGTCCAGTAACTACAGGACAAAGAGGGGTCTAATGGATTTGGCAACAACAAAAGTGAATGGTGGCCTGAACCCCGGGAAAGTGGTATTGGAATGGAAAAGAAAATGAAGAGTAAGGAGGTGGAGACAGGATAGTTGAGAAAGCCTTTGCAGCAACCCTTTTGATAAGTTTTTCCCAGGAAGAGGAGGAATGAGGCCACCTGTAGCAGGAGGGAGATTTGGGACAAAGCGAGGCCTGTTTGTTTTTAGGTGGGGGACTTAGGGACACACCTAAGCGAAATAAAATGATCCAGTGGTCAAGGCAAGATGGGTGCAGGAGAGATGGGATGCTCAGTGGTGCCCAGTCCTCAGCTTGGCAAGAGTGGGAGGAGGTAAGGAACAGGTTGGAGCGGGTGGGATCCCGGGCGTTCTCTCTTTGTACCAGGAGCACACAGGTGTAGCAGACTTGCTGATAGCCAGGGGCAGGCCCAGCATCGCCTTGCTTTTGCAGGAACTGGGCAGTTTGACTTTAAAGTGCTGTCTGCCTCTTACGTATCCCTGGAGCCGGAAGGAGAAGGAGGGAGGGTTGCAATCACCCACATCCGTGGTCCTGACTGTTCCAGCAGCCCCGCCCCCACCCCGCATCTGAAGCCTTGTCCTCTGCTGCGTGTCCTGCAGGCCACGTGTCCGCAGCTTGGCCATCACGTACCCGGTGGCTGATCCTCAGCACCTGCACATCCCGTTCCCTGTACCCTCGCCACAAGCTGCGTCATGCTCCCCGCGCCCCGCCACGTGTCCCGTGGTGCGCCACGTGTCCCGTCATGCCCCACGCGGCCTCAAGTAGCGCGGGATCCAGCTCTGTGCGCGCCCCACCACTCC
>NW_011494912.1:4793549-4807172 GCF_000754665.1 Bison bison bison | reverse complement strand
CCCCCCCCCCCCCCGCCACGTGCCCGGTCACGTGACCTGCCAGGCGTCCGCACACGTGGCCTGGCGCACTCCCCTAGCGCCCACTGGCGGTTGGCGGCGGTTGAAGCTGAGCGATGAGCGTCTCCTCGCGGCCCCTGAACGGATTGTCACGGTTGGACGCGGAAGACCGGGTATAAAAGGGCGACCGCGTCGCTGTGGGGCATAGGGCGGCGGGGCGTAGGGGCAGGTGGCGCGGAAATGGGGGGCAGCACCCGGAACCCGGGAGTCTTGCAAAGAGACGACTCCCCCAGCCAGGTGAGGGCCCGGGCGCTGGGGAGTAAGGGTTGGTTGGAGCCGCCAGAGTCAGCGTGCCCGTTCAGGGCTCTGAGGTGGTGTGTTTCATCCCCCATAAGTCTCCGTACCAGCGCTTAAGTCAAAGGATGCTGGACATTTCGGGGGACCGAGGCGTGCTGAAGGATGTCATTCGAGAGGGAGCTGGAGAGCTGGTGACACCGGACGCCTCTGTGCTCGGTATGTATGGCGGCCGGGCCCGGGTGCCGTCTGCCCTGGAAGGCTGGCGGTGCCCAAGGGCTGCGTTTCAATGGATAAGCGAGGGAACCCATTACCCCTTTGTGTGAGACGGCAGTGAACAGGGGCTCTGGGAGGCCCAGCAGCCCAGCTCTTGAGCCGCGCCGCCAAAGGGCAGGCATCTAAACGCTGAGGCAAAGCTTTTCCCAGTCATGGGATGAGGGGTGGGGGTCAAGTTTAAGGTACTTAACGTTGTTTCTGTGTGACAAAGAGATTTGCTATGGAGGCATGAGTGTCTTGTCTTTTCCTAGTGAAATATTCTGGATATCTGGAGCACATGGACAAGCCTTTTGATTCTAATTGCTTTAGGAAAACGCCTCGGCTCATGAAACTTGGAGAGGGTAAGTTCAGATGAAAGTGTTGGGGACTCAGCCCTGTCAGACTGCGACTTCTTGGACCTCTGTCCACGGAATTCTCCCGGCAGGAGTACTGGAGTGGGTTGCCATTCCCTTCTCCAGGGGATCTTTCCCACCCAGGGATTGAACCCAAGTCTCCTGCGTTGCAGGCACATTCTTTGCCATCTGAGCCACCAGGAAGCCCAAGTTCAGATAAGGAGCTGGGAAAAAAGAAGTTGCTTGGGGGAACTGATGCAGGGCAGTGCCCGAGGACCAGAAAACTGTTCAGGGCACTTGAGTCTGTTTTTCTGAGGCTGGGTTTTGCTAAACCAGCCATGTTGTCTTCCACACTCTCCTCTGAGACCTAGGTATTTGGGAGATGGCTTACCTGGCAGGGTTATCTTTGCATTTGTGACGTAACCAGGGGTGCTACATATTTCTTGGTTTATTATGAAGACATTTGTTGAATGATTATTCCATAAGGCAGAGCGAAAAGAAAGGATGTACTCATATGGTTAGAAAGGCTGTGACCAGTGTTGTAGAGATTGACACACTCCAGACAACTAAGCTGGTGAAATTTGGGGGCGGTATAAGCAGTGTTTGGTGGGAATGCTTAATGAAGGCACAGTTCGTTCCAGCTGGGAATAGTTCACCTCAGATGGGATATTTGAATGAGCCCTGAAGTTTGAATAAGAGCTCAGAGTAGAAGCTGGGCATGAGTGGGTAGGAGAACACATTGCAGGAAGAAGGAACCACGTGAACAAAGATGTCAAGGCCAGGACACTGCAGAGGCTGGAGGAGTCTGGGGGTGGTGGCGAGTTGGGACGACAACGCAGGAGGCTTGGGATGCCTCTCGGAGAGATGTGGATGTGAAGGGGGAGGCCGTGGGGGGCAGTGGGCCAGCTTCCACCGTGTTTTTTGTCACTTCTTCCAGATATCACACTGTGGGGCATGGAGCTGGGCCTTCTGAGCATGCGGAGAGGGGAGCTGGCCAGGTTCCTGTTCAAACCCACCTATGCTTACGGAACGCTGGGCTGCCCTCCCCTGATCCCCCCAAACACCACCGTCTTGTTTGAGATCGAGTTGCTCGACTTCCTGGACTCTGCTGAGTCGGACAAGTTTTGTGCCCTCTCAGCCGTAAGTTCTGGAGCACAGATGTTAGCACTTTGATAGAGGGATGGGTTTGTGTTTCAGGTAATTATCCTACCCCACTGATGATCATCAGCCCCAGGGTCTGACCAAGGCTCCGGTGTGGAGAGGTGGAGGGGAGGAGTATCTTACCACTCGCTAGTGTGTGTCTGAGTGCTGCTGGCCCTGATGTGTGGGTACCTGTGCTCGGCCAGGGTTATGGACCAGCAGGTTGAGCTGACCTTTGTCACCATTTGCCTAGGTCTCCCTGAAAGATAGTATTTGCTTCTCAGTGCTGTTTGGTTTTCAGCAAGTCAAGCATTGGTAGCTCATAACTGGGTTGACCATGTAATTTGTTGTCCAACCCAGGACCCTTGAGAAGGAAAGGGACTACTAACTTATGGGATACGAGGACACAGGGTATAAACTGGGATAGATGGCCTCTGTCTTAATGTAACTCTAAAACCGCCTTTCCTCTGTAGCCTCACATATAACTCACCCCGTACAGACGGGGCTTCTAATCATCAGCAGTGACGTGAGCTCCTTGTCCTGCTGTCTTACCCTGGCTGTACATGTGGCCTTAGATGTCCACCCCGGGTTCACATCTCTGTGAACTGTCTAAACTGGCTAAACTGTCACCACCGCAAGGGAGAGACACTACCTTTTTCTCATCTTTTCACAAAACAGAGGTTCTTGCAGATAACCTGGGTCCCACCTCTTGTGTGCTGATTTAGAATGTTTAGGGGTGGGGCCAGAGAAGGCAATGGCACCCCACTCCAGTACTCTTGCCTGGAAAATCCTATGGATGGAGGAGCCTGGTAGGCTGCAGTCCGTGGGGTCGCTAAGAGTCGGATATGACTGAGTGACTTCACTTTCACTTTTCACTTTCATGCATTGGAGAAGGAAATGGCTACCCACTCTCGTGTTCTTGCCTGGAGAATCCCAGGGACGGGGGAGCCTGGTGGGCTGCCGTCTGTGGGGTCACACAGAGTCGGACACGACTGAAGCGACTTAGCAGCAGCAGCAACAGGGGTGGGGCCAGGACGTCTGTTTAAAAAGAGGCTCCACTGGTGATTCTGACGTGTACCCAGGGTAGAGCATCATGGTCGGAAAGACGGGCGGAGCTCTGGGCAGACCAGGGCTGTCGAATGCTTGCTGGATGAGTGGCTGCCATGAGACCTGAACTTTGTGCTTGGCAAGTTCCATCAGTTTCTAATTCTATGAGAAACTGTTTCTTTAGGGAGCATCTCTGGGTAGGTCTAAACTAGTGGACTTCCCATTTGGCCCTCGTCCGTAAAACAGCAGTAATGGCATCTACCTGCTGTGGCTTCTGTTGGGATTCAGAGATGACTTGTACCTAGGCCCCTAGCCCAGTGCTCAGCACACCTGCGGCAGCAGAGGTCGTAGTCTAAAGGAACAGACCTAACAGCTGTAGTGACCCTGGCGTTGTGGCGGTGGGGCTTTCAGTTTCCTTGCTGACATCCTTGTCTTTGATCCTTAGGAGCAACAGAGTCAATTTCCACTTCAGAAGGTCCTAAAGGTGGCAGCTACTGAACGAGAGTTTGGCAACTACCTTTTCCGCCAAAATCGTTTCTATGATGCCAAAGTGAGATATAAACGGGTAAGACTGCTTCAGAGTGTGAGTTTAGACCCTGGAAACTTCCTTCTTTTAAGAGAGAGAGACTTTATCTCTGTCCCTTCTTCTCCCCTATAACGTTAAGAAAAATCTTAACCTAAAAATCCTCATGCCAGAGGGCTAAAAACTGGGGGAGAGGACGCAGGGTTTAAGGGAACCTGGTGATGTTTGAATATGGATGTGGTTTACATGAGTGTGTTCAGGTTGTGATCATTCATCGAGCTGGACGCTTGCTTTTGTACTTGACTGTGTATTTCAATACAAATTTTTTAAAATTCTCTTTCTAGTTTTGGGTCCTCTACCAACTGACTTCTCTACCCCATTTGCCATGTTCATTTCCTGTCTTTTTGACAGTGGACATTCATCTGAATCTAACGCCATTCTTGCCAAGCTTCTGATTGTCATTTGGCTTCCTGTGGAGGTTCTGCTGACAGGAATCCGCTGTTTGCTTTGTAACGCGGTCACGAATATTATGAGTACTTTCTGTGTGCCCAACTCTGCCCCCTAGGCTATAGAGGCAAACAGGATACAGTTTAGGGGCATTCTGATTTTTGTCTCATTTGCATAGTGAGCCTAAACATTCAGGATTTGCATTCAGCTGTAAACCACAAAATCCTGAAAAAGTTTTTCAGATAAACTAGTGATGTAATTTTTCTCACATAAGAAGGGAGGCACTTCAAGGACAGCATAAACAGCTGTTACACAAAGCCATCAGGGAACATTCCAGAGATCTCTCTGATCAGCTGCCCTTAGTGTGTCTTTGTTGTCTTTCTCCTTCTCAAGATGGTAGTTCAACCTGCAGTGTCATGTGATCATCTGGGCAGGAAGAAGGGAGGGAAGAAGAGTCTGGTGTGTGTATTCATATTACAAGCTTTCCAGAATTTCTCCTAACCCGACTTCTCATGATATCCTATGGTGAATGTCCATTTGCCCTTAGCTGTATGCAGAAAGGAAGCTGCAAAGTATGGTTTAATTAGTACGTTGCTGCTTTGAATGAAATGGAGGCTCCACTATATGTTCTCTTTCTCTCTTTCTCTTAGCATAATACCCTCTAGGTCCATTTGTGTTGTCATAGATGGTGAGGTTTTGTTCTATCTTATGGCTAAATAATATTCCATTATGTATATATACCACATCTTTAAATATTCATCTGTTGGGCACTTGGGTGGTGGTGTTCAGTCACTAAGTGGTTTCTGACTGTTAGCGACCCCATGGACTGCAGCACGCCAGGCCTCCCTGTCCATCATCAACTCCCAGAATTTGCTCAAACTCATGTCCATTTGAGTCGGTGATGCCGTCCAACCATCTCATCCTCTGTCACCTCCTCTTCCCTGCACTCAATCTTTCCCAGCATCAGGGTCTTTTCCAGTGAGTCGGCTCTGGCTACTGTAAATAATGCTTCAGTCAACATAGGGTGTATATATCTTTTCAAATTAGTGTTTTTGTTTTCTTTGGACAAATACCCAGGAGTGGAATGCTGGATCATATAGTAATTCTGTGTTTAATTTTTTGAGTAACCATACTGTTTTCCGTAGTGGCTGCATCAATTTATATTCTTGCCAGCAGTGCCCAAGGTTTTCTTTTCTCACATCCTGCCAACTCCTGGCTATTTGCTGTCTTTTTGATAATAGCCATTCTGACAGGTGTGAGGTGATACCTTATTGTGGTTTGAGTTCCATTTCCCTGATAATTGGTGGTGTTGAGCATCTTTTCATGTGCTTCCTCACTGTATATATATCTTCTTTGGAAAAATGTCTATTTGGATCCTCTGTTTATCTTTCAATCAGTTGTTTATTTTTTAATGTTAAGTTGTATGAGTTCTTTGTATATTTTGGATAAAAATGCCTTATTGGATATATTGTTTTGCAGATATCTTCTCCCATTCATTGGTGGCCTTTTCTTCTTGTTGATAGTTTCCTCTGCTATGCAGAAGCTTTTTAATTTGATGTAGTTCCGTTTGTTTATTTTTGCTTTTGTTTCCTCAGCCTGAAGAGACATACCCAAAAAAGTATTCCTAACGTGGGTGTCAGCATACTGTCTGTGTTTTCTTCTAAAAGTTTTTTGGTTTCAGGCCTTACATTTTAAGGGCTTCCCTGGTGGCTCAGATGGAAAAGAATCCGCCTGCAATGGGGAGAGACCTGGGTTTGATTCCTGGGTTGGGAAGATCCCCTGGTGGAGGAGGGCATGGCAGCCCACTCCAGTATTCTTGCCTGGAGAATCCCCATGGACAGAGGAGCATGGTGGGCTCCGGTTCATGGGGTTGCAAAGAGTTAGACAAGATTGAGCATAGCACACAGCCTACGTTTTAAATCTTGAAATTGTGTGTGGTCTGAGTAGGTAGTCCAGTTTGATTCTTTTGCCTGTAGCTGTCCAGTTTTCCCAGAGCCATTAATTGTTTACTATTGTTGAGATATAATTCACGTAGCATAAAATTCACACTTTTAAGTGTACAGTTCAGTAATTCTTAGTTTATTCACAAGGTTGTGCAGCCATTACCACTACTGAATTCCGGAACACTCCATCACCCCCAAAAGAAACCTGTTAGCAGTTACCATTCCCTCCTACACCCCCTGTTTTACTCTTTCTGTGGATTTGCTTATCTGGGATATTACGTGTAAATAGAATTATGAAACATGTGATCCTTTGTGTTTGGTTTCTTTCAGGAAGCAAAATGCTTTCAGAGTTTATGTTGTAGCATGTATTAGCAATTTATTCCTTTTAAAAAATTTATTTTTCAAATTGTGGTAAAATGTGCCAAACATAAATTTTACCATTTTAAGCATTTTTAGGTATACAACCCAGTGGCATTAAGTACATTCAGAATGTTGTGCGACCATTGCTACTGCCTGTTCCAGAACTTTATCATCATCTCAAACAGAAGTTCTTTATCAGTAAACAGTAACTCCCACTTCTCATGCCCCCAGCTTCTGGTAATCTTTATTCTATTTTCTGGCTCTATGAATTGATCTATTATGGATACTCATGTAAGTGGAATAATAACAACATTTATCCTTTTCTGCCTGACTCCTTTCCCTTAGCATGATGTTTCAAGTGTCATCCATGCTGTAGCATGTATTAGTATTTCATTCCTCTTTATAGATGAATAACATACTCTTGTGTGGATCTTACTGGGGCTTCCCTGGTGGCTCAGACAGTAGAATCTGCCTGCAATGTGGAAGACCCAGATTTGATCTCTGGGTCAGAAATTGCTTTTCCTTGGAGAAGGGAATGGCTTCCCACTCGTTTTCTTGCCTGGAGAATTCCGTGGACAGAGGAGCCTGGCAGCCTGAGCCTGTCGGCTGTAGCCATGGGGATCTTGCTGCCTCTTGTTTATGTTCATCAGTTGGTGGGCATTTGGGTTGTTTCCACTTTTTGGCTATTGTGAATAATGTTTATATGAACACTTGTTCACCAGTTTTTGTGTGTAGACTGATGTTTTCAGTTCTTTGGGGTACCTAGCTAGGAGCGCAATTGCTGGGTCATATGGTGAATCTGTTTAACTTTTTGAAGTACTGCCAAATTGTTTTCCACGGTGGCTATTCCCACCAACAATACAAGGCCCCAGTTACTCCACATCCTCACCCACACTTACCTTCCTTTTTTTAAGGTGACAGACATCCTCGTGGGTGTAAAGTACTGTGTCGTGTTTTTGCATCTCCCTGATGGCTAATGATGTTGGGTGTCTTTTCATATACTTATTAGCTATTTGTGTATCTTCCTAGGAGAAATATTCATTCAAATTCTTTGCCCATTTTAAATTTGGTTGTCTTTATTGTTGAGTTGTAAAAGTTCTTTATTCTGAATACTAAACCCTTATCAAATGTGATTTGGAAATATTTTCTCCTATTCTGTGATTGTTATTTTACTTTTGTACATTGCTGAAAAGGAAAAGATGTCTTTTTATTCAAAAGTCAAAATAAATCATCTGAAGGCATGGACAATGACCGCAGTAAACCATTATATGTTGTCAACTGAAACCGGTAACTGCCTGTTATAATGATTTTTCTTAAACATCAGTCAACCTTCAGTCATTTTGTTCTTTCACTTTTTTGATAGTGTCCTTTGAAGCACAAAAGCTTTTAATTTTGATTAAGTCCTGGTAATTTATTCTTTAGGTATTTGTGCTTTCGGTGTCAGAATTTATCTAAGACTACAAAGATTTACACCCATGTTTTCCTCTAAGAGTCTTTCTTACAGTTAAGCTTTCAGGGCCTGTGGTCTATTTTGATTAATTGTATGTTGTCTGAGGTAGGAGTCAACTTCATCCTCTTGCTTGTTGACGTCCATTTGTCACAGCACTATCTGCTGAAAGGCTACTCTTTCTCCATTGGGTGGTGTTGGCGCCTTGTTACTAATCAGTTGATTCTGGATGTACATAGGTTTGTTCCTGGACTCTCCATCTGCCTTGTTGGTTCTGTTCTTTTGACCTATGTGTCTGTCTGTATGGGTACCACACTGGCTTGGTAGTAAGCTCTGAAATTAGAGACTGTGAGTCTTTCAACTTGGTTCTCTCTCTGACCACCCCGCCTTCACCCCGCCTTTTTTAAGTGTTAGGATCCCATGAATTTCTGTATGAATTTTCAGATCAGCTTGACCATTTTTGCAAAAAAGGCAGTTGAAATTTTGGCAGTGGTTGAACTGAAAATGTAGAGTAATTTGGGCACTGTTGCCGTTTTAACAGAATTAGGTGTTTGGATCTGTGAACATGAACTGTCTTTCCATTTACTGAGATCTTCTTTAATTTCATTCAATAACGTTTTATAGTTTTCAGTCTATAAGTATTGCACTTTACATTTATTGCCACTTATTTTATTCTTTTCGGTGCTATCATAAATGGAGTTTTCTTAATTTCATTTTTGGATTGTTGTTAAAGAAATACAGTTAACTCATATATTGATCTTGTGTCTTGCAACTTTGTGAACTCATTTTTTAGCTCTGATTGTGTGTATTCTTAGGGTTTGCTGTACATAAGACCACCTTCTCTCGACCACCTGTCTCTTCCTTTCTGCAGGCCTTGTTGCTCCTCCACCGGCGAACAGCGCCCCCTGAAGAGCAGCACTTGGTGGAGACCGCCAAGCTGCTTGTTTTCCTCAACCTGTCCTTTACTTACCTGAAGCTGGAGCGCCCCACCATGGCCCTGCGCTATGGAGAGCAGGCTCTGATCATTGACCGAAAGAATGCCAAGGCCCTCTTCCGCTGTGGACAGGTGAGCGGGGGCGGGGGGCAGGGACCTGGGATGGAACGCTCGAGGAACGGCCACAGTGGCGGTCAGCTGTGTTACTGCGCAGTGCTCTTCCCTAAAGTGTACTTGTAACATGTTGTCCTTTGGGCAGGCTTGTCTCCTTATGACTGAGTACCAGAAGGCCCGGGATTTTCTAGTCCGAGCCCAGAGGGAGCAGCCCTACAATCACGACATCAATAACGAGCTGAAGAAACTGGCCAGGTGAGACCACTGTTTGCAGGAGTACAATCAGAGAAAGAAATGTGTGGTGTATCTGCCGCTCTGGCCTGTTCACTTGGGTAAAGAACTGTTTGATGTTGCCAAGCCCATGTGAGGAGGCAGCGCCCCCTAGAGCTGGCTTTAGGAAGTGCTCAGCTCTCTAAACCCGCAGCTCCGGAGAGGGGGCGTAGGACAGACCTCCAAACCACACATGTCTGGACCGTTGCCCACCTCCCTGTCCTCCTCACCAGGCAGAACCCTAAAGAGGTGGCCAGTGTGATTTTTAGAAAGGGCAGCATTCTTCAGATTTTCTTCCCTGCCGGCTGAGAACCTCTGTTCTCAACTGACTGCAGGAAAATGTCTTAAAGATGCTGGTTTGATCTGAAATGGCTCTTTCAGATCTGAGTCATTCCCTAAGATGACTCTCTTGTTACCCAGGTGATACCGATACCAGTATCTCAGTAATGTAACTTTTTCTGATTGTGGAAGCTACATATTCATTGTAGAAAACTTTGAAAATTTCAACATAATTCTATCGCCTCATAACCACTGGTTTTTTTTTTTTTTTAAGGTGTTCTTTTGTTTCTCTTTATTGGTGAGGTTTCTCTACTTATGTTAACATTTTTAAACGTTTAATCCAGATTGCTATTTTTGGTTGTGCTGGGTCTTGTTGCTGCGAGCAGGCGTTCTCTAGTTGCAGCGAGTGAGGACTGCTCGCTAGTTGCAGCACGAGGTGGTCTTTGCAGTGGCTTCTCTCGTTGCAGACACAGGCTGCAGGTGTCAGGCTTCCGTAGTTGTGGCACACGGGTTTAGTTGCCCTGAGGCATGAAGGGATTGAATCAGCGTCCCCTGCATTGCAAGGTGGATTCTTAAGCACTGGACCATCAAGGAAGCCCTAAAGCTTTCTTGACATTAAAAAAAAAGCACAAGGTGTGTGTACCTCCTGCTTGGATCCAGCTATTTGCATTTCAGGCCTTGAAGACTTACAGAAATTTCCTTTCTGGTATTTATAAATATCCTGTTAAGAAAGGTGTAAAAATTTTGGAATCTGACCATTCTTTAGCAGGAAAATCTCAAGATAAATGAGAGATCTCTGAGTATGAGGTGTTGCTCAGATGGACGCAGCCGACAGCCTCTCTGACAGCAGCTCCCAGCCTTCGAGACTGCTGTCTTTGCAGATGGTGGGCTTTTTGTCCAAGGGTTTCCTGAACAGCCGTCTGGGGAGCCCCGCCATTCCCCTCCTCCTCCAGCATTGTTTCCACCCCCTCCTGATGGGGTTTGAGGCCTGCTGAAGTTGTGGTGTTTCTGGCCCTGAGTGGAGAATTCTAGCCGCCAGGTATCATTTCCCATAGATACTGTGCGTCTCTAACGACTGGGTATTTCTCCCTGCAGCTATTACAGGGACTACATGGACAAAGAGAGAGAAATGTGTCACCGGATGTTTGCTCCTGGTGACAATGGCTCTACAGTAGGAGAAAACTAAAGGTAAGTTGACACACAAAAAGCTTCAGGATGAACCCATCGTCAGGTGAAAATACCGTTAACTCAAAAATGCATTTAATACGTCCTCCTGGAACATTGTGGTTTAGCCTCAGCAGTCTTAAAGGAGTTCTTTTTTAAAAATAATTCTGTGTGTTTCTGGCCGTCTGGGTCCTTGTTGCTGCATGGACTCTTCGTTAGTTGTGGGAGTGGGGCTACCCTGTAGTTGCGGTGTGGGCTTCTCCTTGCGGGGCATGGGTTCTCGGGAGCATGTCTCTTTGGTAGTTGCAGCCTGTGGGCTCAGTAGCGGTGGCTCCTGGGCTCTGGACACTGGCTCAATAGTTGTGGCACACATGCTTGTTTGCTCCACGGCACGTGGGATCTTCCTGGACCAGGGATCGAACCCGTGCCTCCTGCATCGGCAGGCAGATTCTTTACCCATGGCCCATCGGGGAAGCAAGCCCCAGCCTCTCCGGTCTTAATCACTCTCAGAACACTAACGTTAGGCTACAATTGGGCCAAGTCAATCCACAGAAAACCTGTTTTATAATAAAGTGTTGACTGGTCATTTATTGAACACTGTACTTACAGCAAGCCAGAATGGTTGTCTGGGTTCAGAATGCTGTCAGGCTATCGGTTGTTTACCCTCATGATCACGGGACCGACAGGAGCTCTGGCTCACTGCCCCGCATCAGGAGAGCCCATGGGGCTGCGTGCTGCCAGGCCAGGAAAAGATCTGAATTCAGAATTTCATGTATAAACATCACTGCTGAATGAGTATCGAATTTGCACCATCATATGGTAGAGAGTTGTGAGTCAGATTGTCGTAAGCCAGGGGCCATCTGCTGTCTGAGTGAGAAGGTGGGCTGTTCTCCTCGGTCCCCGAGTGACAAATGCTGCCCACTGGGAGGAGAGGAGCCCTCCCTCCTGGAGCCATGGGCGGCTGTGGTGCAGAGGCAGGCCCGTGCTGTGGGCCTTCTCGGAGGGTCACAGAAGCCTTGGAAGGTCCATCCAGGGCTTGGGCTAGATTCATAGGTTTGAGAAGCCTTAAGCTTAAACATCCAACCGGTCCATCCTAAAGGAAATCAGTCCTGAATATTCATTGGAAGGACTGATTGAAGCTGAAACTCCAATACTTGGGCAACCTGATGCGAAGAACTGACTCATTTGAAAAGACCCTGATGCTGGGAGGGATTGGGGGCAGGAGGAGAAGGGAACGACAGAGGATGAGATGGCTGGATGGCATCACTGACTCGATGGACATGAGTTTGAGTGAATTCCGGGAGTTGGTGATAGACAGGGAGGCCTGGTGTGCTGTAATTCATGGGGTCACAAAGAGCCGGACAAGACTGAGTGACTGAACTGAAGCCTAAACATGAAAGCAGAAATGTTTCATGGCTTTTATTCACCTCCTTCGCAGTAGTGAGGCTATCCTTATAGTTATTAATGTGATGGTTTATCTGGGCAATGAAGATGATGCTTTATCTGTTTTTCCCCCCAAACCTGAAAGCCTCCAACCTCACTTTCCATTGAACACATTGTTAATGATGATTGATCCAGATGTCGAGGGTGGGGACGGTTGGTGACCACTTACTCCAAGAACTAGAGACAGAAGGTGCTGGGGCAGCTGGGGGCGGACGCCCGGTCCTTCAGCAAACACACCCCACCGGGGGTTACACACCGGGTTCTGGTTTCTCCAGGACTGCATGACGTAACTCTCTTGTCTGGTTTACTCTTACTTCAGAAAATTAATGGAAACAAAATCACCTGCCTTAAACACCTGCTTGGCTTGAGTAGATAGCTCTGCTCTCTTGAGAGAAGTCAAACAAGAGGCAACAAGAAAACAGCTGCTGGACAGGCTCATGGTGATAAATCTCTTCTTTGTTTCCTGCTCTGTCTCTCTACAAAAGAGGCCTGGGAGAAGGCAGTGAAAAGGCCCATTCAGTCCAGAGTTTTCTCACGAGTGATCTGTACACTCTTGTCTCTGCTCCATCAGAAACAGGCAGTCGGTGTCACACATCAGCATCACTGTCACTGCTGACCATGACCCTGTGACCCTGGCCTTCAGGCCTTGTGGGGACACTGGTGTATTCGCAGCTCCCCTGAGCTGAGCTGTGAGCCAGATGGCCATTGGTGTCTGGCAGAAATGGAGGCGCAGTGGCTTTTCACCATGACATTTTGGACCATGAGCTGGCAGGTCCTTCTGCTTAATGAAGATCCTGTTCTTCCCAGGTCTGTCCTAGAAACAAGGCCTTGGAAACCCAACAGGACAGGTTTCCTCTCTGTTGCCCTCACCTTCCACCTCTCTGCATCTGGGAGACCTTTTTTAGCTGCCGCTTCTGAGATGGCTTCTGGGGTGTCCCAAAGTCTCGAGCCTGTCTGTATCACCAGCAGATTGCCACTGCCATTGAGACTGTAACGCACTTTAACTTTTGTGTCGTTCATCGTTTCTCGGCTCGCCTTTTGTGTGTTGTACTTGTACCTGGCTAGTCACTTCAGACATCTGGCTACTGACTTTTCTCTGTCTTGTCTTCTGAAATGTTTGTTTCTTCTGGTGGAACAAGAGTCCCCTCAATTATATTCTCTCAGCCTCTGGTGATAGTAGACTTAGTTTTCTGAGGTCAGTGGGCCATGTCTCTTTCACCTTTGTGTTTTCTAGCATCTGGAACCATGCCTAGCATGTGATTGGCACTCAGTAAAGGGTGGCTGGATCAGGTATGAAATAGCCGAAACACTGGCCTCACCTCCTTGAATCCTTGCCTTCCCGGCTGACTCCTGTATTGGCTCTCAGGATTCATGTTCTTGCCAATAGCAGAAAACCATCCTTAACAGTGTTCACTGCAGAAGAGGTTTGCTGAGGGGACCCTGGGGGAGCCTACAGGATTTGGGCAGAGGCTGAGCACTCAGAACTCCTCAGGTAGAGATGGAGGGCCTTGGGGAGTCCGTCCTTCTTCGCTGCCTCCTCTCCTGCCCTGAGGAGGCCCAGGCGTCCGTCCCCACAGCCTTTCTATACAGAGGGGAATTCCTAACCCACACTT
>NW_011494912.1:4783872-4793449 GCF_000754665.1 Bison bison bison | reverse complement strand
TCCCTCCTCTTCCTGAGCCAACGCAGCTCCAGTTTGAAAAATCCTGAAGCAGGACTCTGGCTGGGTTTGGAGGGTGTGGAGTCCCAGTTATCATGTCATTTCATCCACAAGGATTTCCCTGCGTATCTCTAAAAGATAAGGGCCACTCTTGAATTTTTCTTTCATTCTCAAATGCTTGTCTTTCTGCTCATTTGCTTTTACTTTTCTCTTTTCCATGTTGCAGACTTTCCACAAATGGTTCGTGTTTCTTGGCTGCTTATTCACATTTAAGAATGAAACAGTAAGACAATTTGACCAGGGACTCTGTTTACCTGGGCAGGTCTTCTCAACTCATCCTTCTTAATTTAAGGCTGAATAGATGGGTGCCAACCGAAATGCTTTGAGATCCTTAAATACCACAGGGAGGAGCTTTGCATTGGGTTCCAACTCCTGCTGCTGCTGCTAAGTCGCTTCAGTTGTGTCCGACTCTGTGCGACCCCAGAGACGGCAGCCCACGAGGCTCCCCCATCCCTGGGATTCTCCAGGCAAGAACACTGGAGTGGGTTGCCATTCCCTTCTCCAGTGCATGAAAGTGAAAAGTAAAAGTGAAGTCGCTCAGTTGTGTCCAACTCTTAGCGACCCATGGTGGGACTGCGGCCCACCAGGCTCCTCCCTCCATGGGATTTGCTAGGCAAGAGTGCTGGAGTGGGGTGCCATTGTCTTCTCCCCAACTGCTACACTAGCTTATGAATTCTGTATTATTTTAATCTGCGTATCCTCAATTTCTAGTGAGACTGAGCACCTTGGCGTATTTATTGGGCCATATATTCTTTGTGCATGTTTCCTGTTGTCCTTTGCTCACTCTTGGGCGTTTTCTTCACTGGTTTGTAAGAACCCTTTTCCTGTGATGGCTGTTTACTACATGTCTGTTACGTACGGTCACATATTTTCCTCTGGTTGTTTTGAGTATCTACACATTTCTGTGTTTGGCTGCTTTCTGTGTGGTCTCTGGAATCCACCCTGTGCTCGCACTTGGCCTGTGGGAGTAAGCAGAGGTCTGTCATGAGTGAGCAGGAGAGCTCAGGGTGTGACGGGCTTTCTGATAGCTTTTCTTGGAGTCTGAGCATCAGTCTGTGTCCACAGTGCTTTGTAATGTCCATAAGCCCATTTAATCTTCCCAACATATTTTAAGGGAGAAATTATCTCTCTTTTACAGATCAAGGGGAGGAATAAAGCTCAGAAAATCAGACCCTTTCCCTGTGAAGGTCTTTGTGTGTGTGTAAACAACTGTGACCATTTTCATTTGATTTGAAATGTAAACCCCCAGATGCTGTCCAAGGCTTTGAGTACATCCAGCTTCTCTCTCTAGCTGGGGTGTAATCACTGATTGCTCAGGGATCTTTTTTATTCCTTTCTTAGGTGTTTATGAATTTCCTCCCTCTTCTCTGCTCTCCATACTTAAGAGAAGCTGAAGCCTTTGGGCTACAGAATTAAGAAGATCGAGCCATGTTGCTTGGCCAGCCTCAGGGAAAGAATATCCTAACAGATTTTTGAAAGTGTTTTCTGGAAAGTCAGAGCAGCTCCCGAGAGGCTCAGGTAGAAGTAAAGGCTAGTAATAAGCTCCTGTAGTTGAGGTTCTAGGGTTCCTTTAGTCCTGGTTCAGAGAGTGTCGGCCAGAGTGAGCCCTGGAGCTGCAAGCTCCACAGAGCTCAGTGCCGAGGCTCGGGGGTCCTCTGGGGTCAGGGGTTCCCTTGTTCCAAAACAGCCTTCCTGTGTCCGGCCGTACTGGTCAGTTGCCAGGAAACCCTAGGAGCAGATCATCATCCCTCATAGTGTGTGACCAGATTCAGACAAGAATCTGCTTGATCCTGTTCTTCCGAAAGGGATTAAGGAGAAACTCAAATCCACTGTAGAGTCTATAAAGGTATTTCATGCCTCCAATTAGACGCGTCTGAGTCCTGAATAAATAGGAACTTGCTTCAATGTATTTTTGTGATTTTGTATGTTGTCAATTCTGACTGACTTTCCCTGCATCTCCACTTCTTTTACTCCTCCCAACAGAGGTGTGTTTTCCTGGGAGTAACTGGGCATCCGTCCTCTTGTTGGATGAGGGTTGTGCCATTTTCCAGGCAGACTATTAGGTAGTCTCCTGATCTTTAGGAAATCTGTGAAATGCTTTTTCCTCCAGCTCAGGAGATCTCTGACGTCATCCCTTTGTTGTGTGGACTATAAATACTCCACATAGGTTGGCACCTTTTGACGGGCCCCTTCCTGGGCAGTGCTTCCTCTGGTGGTTTCTTCGGCCCCTTCGCCCTCTTCGCAGCCCCTTTCGGCAGCCATTGTTGTTGCTGTTGTTCAGACTCTTCGTGACCCCATGGACTGCCCACGGCAGCCTTCCGTGTCTCTCACCATCTCCCAGAGTTTGCCCAAGTTCATTCATGTCCATCAAGTCAGTGTGATGCCATCCAACCATCTCATCCTCTGTCGCCGTCTTCTTCTGCTTTCAGTCTTTCCCAACATCAGGGTCTTTTCCAGTGAGTCGGTTGTTCTCATCAGGTGGCCAGAGTATTGGAGCTTTAGCATCAGTTCTTTCTAAGAGTATTCAGGGTTGATTTCCTTTAAGATTGACTGGTTTGATCTTCTTGCTTTCCAAGGAACTCTCAAGAGTCCTGACAGCCATAACAGGCCCCGAACCCCATTGCCAACTGAGGTTTACTTCTGGGCTCTTAGTGAATGAGGTATCAAAGAAGACTAGTTAAATTCAGGAGATAAACTACGTTCCTTTTTCTAATCTTCAAATCAGTGATTTATTGAAGTGCCCTTACCTTTCCGTATGGGGGCTGAAAAACGGGAAATCTGGATTCTCAGACTTAGCTTGTTTTCTGCGACATCAGCCAAGTCATTGAACCCCTCTGGGCTGCAGTCTTGCCATCTGTACAATGTAGCGATCACATCTTTAAGATCTCTCTGTACCTCCTTCGTTCCCGTCAGATGTTGGCTCAGTCTGTTTTTAATTTCTTGGATTCATGATTACCTAATTTTGAATAAGCCATGTCTCTAGGCCTGTGTAACCCAGAACCTGACTTAGATAAATAAGGATACAGGCACATAGTGAAAGAAGCGAGCATCAGTAGCAAAGAATTAATGTGAAGTCACCTGGGAGGAGATGTGGAGAGAGGATGGACTCTGGGAGCACAACATGGAACCAAGAGGACAGGCTGGGAGCCGGGGGACGAGTGGGAGCTTTAGCTGGGAAGGCTCTGGTGGGCTTCAGGGAGCCACACACCAGCCCCTGAGTAGTTGCGTGTCCTGCACAGAGATAAGCGGCAGCTGCTGTCGGCTTCACAGCGGGGTCTCTGACACCAGGAGAGGCAGAAACAAAAACAGGACAAAATAAATCGTCTAGGGGGTGAATTTCACAGAGGAGTGACCAGCAGTGTCACGCCCACCAACACAAAGGACAAGGACTGAGAAATAACTCGATCATTCATCCGCCAGTGTGGATGGTGGGAATGCAGGCAAGACCACGAGCCTACATTGGTGGGGCCCTCCCCAGGGACTTGGACTCAGCAGCTTGGCTGGGGCCCCACACTTGCTGTTTGTAACGAACTTCCAGGTGATATGGACCAGCTGGTCCGTGGAGCACAGTAAGGTAGATGGCCTTCTCAAGACATCCTCATGAGAAGAGGGAAGGAGTGGGTGCAGGGCAATTAGAAACGTAACACAGTGGATTTGTTTGGAAACGAGGGTGGCCATTGGGCAGCACTTCTGACCCCAGTTTGTCACGTATTCTGCTGTCTTCCATTCGTGCTGTGGCAGCTGATGGCCGTGAGCGCTGACAGGTGTCATCGGAGGAAGTGTGCTGAGTCCGGGGCCACCCCCAGGTCAGGGCAGAGGCCTGGGCGCGCTCGGGTTCAGTTTACACCTAGAAAGGCTGGGCTTCGGGGGACCACTCAGCTCGATGCGTGTTCCCAGCAGGAAGGGAGCACTCCGTGATGCCTGTCTCCCACCAGTGCTGAGAATTAGAGAGAAGTAGTTGTGTGGGGGTGCGGACCAGGGACGCTGAGGGGACTACAGCAGGAGGAGGCCGTGTGGAGCAGGCCACCAGCGGCCGGACCAAGGTGGGGAGAGGCAGATGAGGCCGCCGGCAGTGAGGACTGGCTTTGCACGGCGGGGGGAGGGGCAGGAGGGGGACCGCCGAGGCCAGAGGGCACAGCCAACTGGTGGGGTGGCCGAACATCACATCGTGGAGTACGTGAGGGGGCTCGGGCTTCTGGGAAAATTCTTCTCTCTCAGTTGGATGTTTGAGATACCCAGACTAGGTTATTCCGATTGAGTGATGCATTTTGAGTTAGAAAACTAGTTAAGTGGATTCAGGGAGGGTCTAGGAATCTTCACCTTTTTGTGCATTATCTGGGACTTGAAGAGGGATCTACAGCTTTTACCAGTTTTTCAAAGGCTGTATGACCCACAAGAGGTGAAGATCCATTGTTCTAGAGGTTTCTCAAGACACTGTTCACGTTTGCCCGCTCACTGTGGCTCACAGGCTCTAGACCAGGGCTGTGGATGGGCAGGGCTGGTCCACAACGCCATGGGAACTCCTTTTATCTGCCTGGCCCTTGGCCCTTTACCCTAGGGTTTCAGACAGAGACACCCCAGGCTCTGCAGCCTCCGGCTCCAGGTCCCAGGATTACATCACTTTCCTGTCTTCTCGTTACTTTCTCACACTCTTCTCTGATTACTGCCCACTATTCTGTGCAGCTACTGTGGACGCCGATCATATCATTGCTGGAGTTTCTATTTCACAGTGACTGTGCCTTTTCCCCAGGCCTGGGGTTCACTGTCCTCAGAAGCAGCTTGTTTAGTATTAATATATTCAGCTGGAGTCTGCCCTCCTGGACCTTTGTCTGTGTTCCCTGCCCGAGTCTGACTTCTGTCTTTGTAGGTCTCCTGGCTGATCTTTGCTTGACCCCCGGGTACATGATGGCTTTCTCTTTGCCTTTTGCTCCTTAGTATGCAATGAGTATTGGATTTTCAAAATGAAACGTGAACTTTTTTATTTTGATGCATTTTCGTTCATGCTAAAGTGTCCCTTTTTATTAGTTTCAAATTGAAAATTCTGTTGACTAAACTTCACAAACCCCAGTGTCTGATCTTGGACATTCTCCTTGCCCACCTGCATCCTCGAGCACACATGTTTGTGCTGCGTGAATATTGAATACAGGGCTGATTTCTACAGTCAGTGCATGGGACACAGATTGGATTGAGTTTTTGTTTTCATTGATGATTAGTAAACTTTTTATTATGGATATTTTCAAACCTATTCAGATTTAGAAAGAATAGCATGACAGTGTGGTCACCAGCATTCTGCTCTTCTGTTTCTTCTACCACCCCCCTGCCCTGTAACTTTTTGTCAGTATTTTAATTTAAATTATAAAAATGCTACGTGCTTATGGTTTTAAACCAGAAGGTGGAGAATAAAAGCTCCCTGTCCCCAAACCTGTTTTCTAGAGGTAACCACTGACGTTTCTTAAGTGTCCTTCCCAAAGCATTGCTGTGAATATTCAGGATTGTGGGTGTCTGTGTAATCTTCCACACAAATAGAAGTATACATTTCGTACCATAATGCAGTTTGGGTGTTTTCTAGGTTAGCATACAAAGAGCTGCCTCATTTTAAGAAAACAACTCAGCGGCATTCCATCCTAGGAGGGAATCATCTTCCTAACAGTGATTGATAGGCGGACAGACAGATGACATGGTTACCCCTCAGCTGAGTTTTCTCTGATGTTTGTTTAAATGTCATGTCACTGGGTAATACACATGTAAGTTCAACTGATCCAGGAGTCACTAAAGTGACCGCTCAAGCGTCTGTACCAGCTTATATCCCCTTTGGTGCTGTTGCTATTCCATTATTTAGCTTTGCCATCATGAGTACTGTTAGATGTCTTAATCTTTGCCAGTTTGGTGCATCCAAAATGAGATCTTGTTATTAGTGTTGACATGTCCGTGGTCAAGCTTCTTTTCAGATGTTCAAGTATCCTTTCTATAAATTGCCTGTTTCTCTGTAACCAAACACCTTTCTGAGTTTTTCAGGTTTGGGGTTTTGTTTTGGGTTTTTTTTTGATAGTAAAATGTCGGTTGCTTCCCTGGATACTCTAGGCATATGATCGTCACATTCAAGTAATGGTAACTTTGTCCTCTGATTCCCACCTTGTCTCATCTTACTCAGAGCCCATCTCCCTCTGTGGGCTGATACTTCCAGAATAGCGTTAGATGGTGGTGACGGATCAGCACTGCATCTTTCTTGACCACAGTGGGTGGACCAGTTGCTGCTATACTGCTCAGCATGATCCAGGCTTTCAGTGAAGATACAGTCTTCTTTCTGTCATGCTAAGGAAATGTTTTTATACTCAAGTTTCTGTCAGGAATGATTGTTATCAAATGCCTTTCTGTCACAAAGATAAACAAGCTTTTTTTTAACCTTTGACCTATTATTGTGGTTTATAATGTTGAATCTTTGCAGTAGGGCCTTTGCACTGACATTCCTCCAAGCCCGAAAGCCCTTCTGACTATTCAGAGCTCAGTCTACTTAAATGTCGCCTCCTTGGAGAGGTCTTTCCAGTTACTTTATGTTAAATAACAACTGACGTCCTTCTGTGTCCCCATAGCCTGCTGATTTTTCTTCACAGCAGTTACGTGTTTTGGTTTATCTCTTTATCCCACTGAAGAACGTCCCAGGAGGTTTGTCAGCTTCATTTCACTGGTGCCGTGTTTTTCTGTAATGTACTATAAAGGGCAGCCAAGCAGGCTTAGTCAGCAGGGTGCCACAGCACTTAGAGGCACAGACAAGCACTCTTCCTGGTAGATTTAAATGACCAGCAAGATGGACATCCTAAGAAAGCACTGGCCTCCTCTCCTGCCTGCACTGGCCCACCTGCTTCTTCCCAGGGCTTGGCTTGAGGGGACTGTCTCAAGCAGGTGTCTCTCCCCCACTCAGAAGCTGCTGTTCAGCAAGACGGCAGTGAAGGATGTGTTCTTAACTGTGACCCCTCCCCCAGCCCTGGACACCCACACGCACCAGGGCCCCAGGCTGGGCCGGCACGTCAGCCAGCACCCACCTCTGTGTCCCAGCATTTCCCACGGCTTTGGGCCCAGCTGGGAGGCAGTGATGCAGAGCCATCACTGCAGAGCCCTCAGTGGGTGGTCCTACCAGCTTTCGTTGTGTTCCCACCTTCAGTCGAGGTCATACTGGTCTTGCGACAGCTCAGTGAAGTATATCCTATAGGAATGTTTGATAGGTGAGGAAGCAGGAGATACAGCTGGCCCAGGATCACAGAGCTGGAAATAGTGGGACCGGGAGTCCACTTGGATCTCCTGGCCCTGGATAAACTACCACACTGTGTCCCTGCTGCCAGCGCCCGTGTTACCCGCCTCTGTGGTGAAGCCAGCTGTCCTGTGGAGCTGTCTGGGTGAAGCCTGTCCAGGCGTCTTGTCTGGTTACATCCCTAGTGGTCAGTGCTGCCCAGTGTGTGTCCCAGGGGTTTCACGTGTCCCCCTGAAAGCAGCCGCTTGTACGTTTGGCCCTTTGAGAGTGCTTCTGACATCCTCGAGTGGTTGAGGATGTGTAGCCCTTGTGGAACAGTCGAGATGGACCAATGAGGAGATTGCCCACACTCAGGAGTTAGTCATCTGTTTGGGGGCTTCATCTGAACAGTAAAATTGATCTGGATGGTCTCAGGGGCCCTTCTGTTCTGCTTTTCTGAGATGGTGTTCTTGAAGTTTCAAAGCCACCTTATTGACAGGTCACCATTTCCCTGCACCCACCCCTTAGGGCCCTTGCCCCCCAGGGGCATCTGTCTGTCCCTGGTTCCCGCCTGGACTCAGACCCGGGACTGGCTCTGGCGCCCTCTGGGACAGCTGAGTCCCACTCTGTTTCTAACTGCTGTGTTTGATTCCTAGATTTCGCAGCTAATGACAAGTGAGAGAAGCGAGGCTGCCCAGAGTTCTCCATCGTTATGGGAGGTGGGCAGAGCGCTTTCCGGAAGGATCTCCTCAGGGCAGACTGTGTGCTCGACCTGCTTGGAAGAGGGGCTGAGTTTCTGCAGTCCAAGGCCACGGCCCCGTCTGTGACTGACGCTGCTGAAGTGTTTTCACAGCTGCTGCTTTCTGTTTCACGTTTTCATGCAAAGGAGGTGAAAGGGTAGCTACTGACAAGTAGGAGAATGCTATTTTTTAAGGCAGTTGCTTGTTTTTTCAAATAGAATTAGTCCTTGGCTCTTCTCCAGTCCCAGCCCCCTTCCTGCTGCTCTTGTCCCTGGGTGAATACAAATAGGGATTGCTTTGTGTATTTTGTAGGGCTCTCAGTTTTGAAAAGGGAGAATTATGTTACAGATGTTTTTTTTGTTGTAAGTAAATAAAACACTTCCTTGTCTTTGCAAGATCCAGTGTAAATTGTGTTGAGTTCAACTAAACTTACGAAGTCAGTAGGTAGGGTAGAGGGACAGCTACTCACTGAGACCAGTTGGATCAGCGAGAGTGCGAGTTGGGTTTATTTTCTGGAGCCACAGCAGTTCTTTTTGACCTAAGGGTAAATGCTTGTGCGTTTGCATTGGGGTTCCCTTGAAATCTTCTCCCTTCCATGGGGAGCTGTTTCAAGAGAGTTAATTGGAAACCTGGGAGCCAGCCGGTCCTCCTGCCCTGTTGTGGACTGTGAGTCTTGCAAAAATGTGTGTGTGTTGAGGTGTCACAAAGCCAGCCTCCCCGTGGTGTCTTGGACAGTGTGGTGCTGGGTGAGGACAGCTGCCACCTGAGGGTCCGCCTGGGCCCCTCACAGCATTGCTGCCGCTCATTCTTGGTACAAGTCTGGGAGGTGAGCAGTGGCCCTGCCCTGACCAGGAAGGAACAAACTGGCCTCGAGGGACTTTGACACTGCCCCAGGGCTCTTCGGAGTCAGGGCCGCCTCTCCCCATCATGGGACAGCAGGGCTGGTTTGGACAGGCCTCTGGATCCCAAAGGGCTTGGCTGTCCCCACCCAGCCCCAGTGCTCAGTCCTCCTCTGTGAGCCTTGCTCTCCCTACCCGACCCTCACTGACAACTTACTGTCTCGTTCAGAGCCATGGCCCGAGCCCAGGGAGGAAGGTCTGGGCCTGGGTCACGCGGTGAGGGCCGAGCTGGAGTGCTCCTAACTGAGAGGGCGGCCCGTCCCGCGACATGCTCAGAGACCTCTCCCCGCTCCCCACGCCCGCAGGCTGGTTGCTGCCTTCTGAACAGGGTCTGAGCGCTTTTCGCTAGAGACAAGGCCTGGAGCCCTGGCTGACTTTTGCTGAGCAAACTGGGCGATAGGTGGCGACATAACCCGCTCTATGCTTCCCGGCGAGCCCTGCGGCCCGCCTGCCTGGGCTGCTGCAGGTGCCCCATCCTGGGTGGGGTGGTGACCTTTGGGACGGCTCTCTGGCTCTCTCTCTTGCCTGAGCTGCTTCACCCAGCCTAGCTGTTCAGAGAGACTGGTCTGTGCTGGGCGTTGGCTCAGCTCCCGGGCCCCTGCCCTCCAAGAGGAAAAGGTGTTGAGTGTGGTAAGTTCTCAGCCTAGAGGGAGAGG
>NW_011494912.1:4783580-4783682 GCF_000754665.1 Bison bison bison | reverse complement strand
TCGGGAGCACAGCAGGGGCTGCAGCCAGGAGGGGACCCACATGCCCGTCTGAGAAAAGACGTCTTTGCATTTATGTCATGTGGGCAGACAGATGGCATGGGT
>NW_011494912.1:4775703-4783480 GCF_000754665.1 Bison bison bison | reverse complement strand
CAGACCCTCCTGTAGGCCTTGGGGAGCCCGGCAGGCCCCTCCCCAGGTGACCAGCACCCCAAAGACGCCTGTTCTCCCTGGATCTCAGGAGCCAGGCTGGGCTCTTGGCTGCTTCTCTCCTGACCTCGTTAAGCTTACCTTGACCTCTCTGATCACTTTGGTCAACCCAGTCACAATGAATGACCTAATAACAATGAGTAGTCATACTTAATCCAGAGCATCAGTTAAGCAGAAATGCCTGTGTGTGTGTGTGCGCACCCATACACTTCTGTTTGTGGCCTAGGAGGCAAACATTTTAGAAAGAGAAATGCCAGCAGATAGATAATAATGCGATATGATATAGTGTACTAAGCCAAAAATGTGTTTTCTTTCTTACAAATGTGGTTTTCTTCACAACCCTTCAGACTAAAAGTGCAGCTGCCTGTGGGGAAGGACCTGAGTCAGATCTCCACTTCCCCCTCAGCCCCCTTTACCAGCCCCCTCCCCGCAGCTCCCCCTCACTGATGCTCAGAAGAGGGAGGCACACCCTTCTAGGGAGAACAGTCGGACCCAGAAAATTCACCAATCAAAAGGGGAATTGACTTGGGTGGGAATGGGGGCGCTTCACGGCTGCTCTTTGAGAAATGTCAGGAAACAAGAACAGTACCAGGAGACAGGTTCCAGACAGACGGCCAGTTTGGAAAAGGTGGATTCCAGACAGAGGTCACAGACCCCAGAAAGCGCCCCGCACTTACTCCTGCTTGGTGACGTGGTGTCTGCAGTGACCGTGACAGGTGCTCACGGGAAGCCCGTGCACCCGGAATCCAGGTTCCCAGTGCAGGACCTGAGCTGGTTTCTGAGAGCCTCTGGAGGAGAGCTGTGGGACGGATAAGTGGGTGGAGATGCGCCAGAGTCATCGTCACCTGGAGGAGGCTTGCCTGACTCCCACTCCCGCTTGTGCTGGAGGGACTCCCGCGTGACTCCCGAGATCCTTGGCACAAGGATGTGAAAGTCGTGTCCCTCAGGCCTGCTCCCCCTACCCCGGGCCTGAGCCAGCCCCTCGGGGCTGCTGCCCACCCTCTTCCTGCTCAGCCTTATGCCCTGGCTGAGGGGTGTGCCTCCTGAGCGTCCCTTGTATCAGCCCCTCGTGCTCCGTGTCTCTGCCCTGCCTGGGTCAGAGGTCACAGCTTCTCACCTTGCTCGCTGGACACCCTTCCCCTGGCCTCCAGTCCTAGTCTCCAGACCTTCTCCACCTGCTTGCCCTGTCCTGCTCCAGCTTAAATGCTTCAGTAGCTCCCAGTAGCCTTTGAGATAAAGTTCAAACTCCCTAATTTAGCACAGGAGGCCTGGCCTGCCTCCAGCCACTCCCTGCCAGGCACCCTGCCTTCCGGCCAGGCGGAGCCACCTGCGGCTCCCACAGCGGCCCACACCTTGTGGCCCCGTGTGGTGCTGTCAGATCGGACTGCATTTCGACTCCTCTTCCAAAGCTTAAGACAGCATCCTGAGTCGAAGCCGTCAAGGCTCAAAGAGGCAGGGCGTGTGCCCCCAGCAAACCGAGGTCAGCCCAACAATCACGGGAGATGGGCCATTCAGCATAGGAGTAAACTTCTCTGCCCCTCGTCTGGTAAATAAAAATCACAAACCTTCCTTTTTTCTTGGTATTAAAAGACTTCTCATATTTTAAAAAATCATTTCAATTTTTTAATACAAGAACCACAAGATAGTTATAAATATATGCATAGACCTGGAGCAAGAGAGAAAAAAAGGCTACCTCCTCCAGGCAGCCTTCCCTGACCACCTAGATGGACATAGCTGCCTCCAAGATAACCAAACCCTTGGTTCCCAACACCCCACAGTAACCACATGGTCTGACCTGACTTCCCCAAGGTTCTGAGCTTCCAGGGCAGGGACGGGAGGTCACCTGACTGTGGTCCTCCATTCCCCAGCACCGAGAAATAAGATCCTCGCTTTGTTGAAGGAATAAATGGAGCTCACTTAGGACCTATGTTCACATACCTCATGAAATCCTTATGGACAAGTCAGGAAGTTAATGGGGGATAGGTCTGCCTGGGCTGGCTGTATTGAGGAGTCTGGTTCAAGGACCCTTGATGGGAAAAAAATAAACCCAGGTCAGACAGAAGACTGGACTCGCATAAGCCATGGGGGACGGTGACTGCTAAAGAGGGCAAGGCAAGCACAGGTGAGGGGCGTGGGACCCTGGAACTCCTGGCAGATCTGCAGGCTGCAGATTTAGAGATGGTTTACCCACCCAGAGAAGGGCCGAGGGCACACCACGCCTTCACAGCAGGGCTGCGTTCCTCCGAGGTGGCTGCGAAAGCCAAATAATGATGGCATCTTCAGTGTCAGAAAAGCCCTAGGCGCCGACAGCAGACAGCAGCTAGTTGGCTGGAAATGCGGTGAGGGTTTCCCACTCGGTTGGGAAAAGTTGTTGGAAAATGTGCGGTTGACAGGGAGAACTAAAGGCCATGACATCGTCAGCCCCTCTTCTCCTGGCTTGACTCGGTTCAGTCGTCCCCACCCCAGAGATGGAGTGACTCCCCAGCCCAAGGGTCACCCCCAGGGCACCCTCAACCCTGTACCCCTCTGCTGGGCAGGCACGCCCCCCCTCAGCTTCTCCTGAACCCTGGCCAGGCCCACTTGCCCCACCCTGCTCGGCCACGCTTGGAGTATAAGGCAGACTCCCAGGTGGGCTGACCCCTGCCTGGCCACAGCCGATAGCTGCCCGCCATCAATAGCACAGTGTCCCCAGCACACAAAGAGCCTTACTCAGGCTCCGTGGAGTGGCTGTGAAAATCACCGAGGTGCAATTCCAACCTCAGAATTACTCAGCAGCCCTTTCCTGCGTCACTGGTTCCTTTTTGGATTCCGTGAGGGGCCTGTCCTAACCTTGCCCTTGATTCTCAGGCCCCCTCTTCCCTTCCATGCACCCCCTTCTCCGCTCTCCAGGCCCAGTCACCTGGCCTCTTCCTCCACGGAGCCAATAAACGTCACTGGGCATGAAATAAGGCGCCCCTTTCCCCTCACCCCTCCTTCTGTATCTTTGCCCACCTCACCTCCTCCCCAGGGTCTTCAGGGCAGGAGCTGGGGGTGGGGGAAGTGCCCACCCCTTGCCCCTCTCTGTGCCATTGATCCTGGCCCCAGTGGTTCATCAACCATCCTCTGTCTGTGAAACACAGGCTTCTCTCTTTCTGCCTCCAGACATGGTCCAGCCTCTCCTTCCTAATAAAAGACTTCTTCAGTCCTGCCTCCTCCTCTTACCCATAGCCAGACCCCTTTTATTTTATTCTATTTATTTAATTATTGAAAAATGTAATGCATTCCTATGACATTTGATGTACAAATACGGTCCCTCCCATCCTTGCCCTCTTCCCTACTCCTGATCCCTTTACTCTTGGCAGTTTCCTCATTATTCTTCTAGGAGAGTTAACTTTTACATGAGACTATCTTCATATAATTCTTCCTCCTTTAAACAAATGGGACATAATTCACATGCCATGAATTTCACTCTTTTAAGTTACATAATTAAGTGGGTTTTTTTTAAAAGCATGTTCACAAGTTGTACAACCATCACCCTGTCTAATTCAAGAGTATTTTGATCACCCCAGAAAGAAATGCTGTACCCATCGGCCGTCACAACCCACTCTCTCCTCTGAGACCCTGACAGCCATCAGTCTCCTTTCCGCCTCTGACTTTACCTCTCCTGGATGTTTCATATACATGGAATCGTATAATATGTGGCCTTTTGTCTCTGGCTTTTCTCACTTTAGCATAATGGTGTCAAGGTTCATCTATGTTGTAGCACGTTTCAGTACTTTATTCCTTTTTATGGCTAAGTAGTGCACCTTTTTGTTTATCCACTGATTGGTCAATAGACATTTGTTTCCACTTCCTGGTTATAATGGATAATGCTGCTGTGAACATTTGTGTCTATTTTTGTTTGTTTCAGTTCTTGTGGCTATACATCTGGGAGTGGAGTTGCTGGATCATATGGTAATTCCACGTGTCATTTCTTGAGGAACAGTCATCCTGTTTTCCACAGCAACTGCACCATTTTACATTCTGCCAGCCATGTATGAGGGCTCTGATTTCTTCTTGTCCTTGCCAACACCTGTTACTTTTGGGTGGTCATAACAGTCGTGGTGTTATAACTCTTCTAGTGGGTGTGAACAAGCATCTCATAGTGGTTTTGATTTGTATTCCCCCGAGGACAACTGAAGTCAAGCATCTTTCATGTGCTCTTCATTCGAGGATCTTCTTAGGAGAAATGTCTGTTTAGATCCTTTGACCATTTTTTAAATTGGATCATTTGTCTTTTTGTTGTTGAATTGAAATGAGTTCTTTATATACTCTGGAAGTAGTCCCATGTCAGATTTATGGTTTACAAAATTTTCCTCGTGTTCTATAGATTGTTTTTTCACTTTCTTGATAGTGTCCTTTGAGGCACAATTTTGATGAAGTCTTATTTGCCTGTCTTTTCTTTTGTTGCTTATGCTACTGGTATCATAAAAGAAACCATTGCCAAATCCAAGGTTATGAAGATTTACCTCTATGTTTTCTTTTAAGAGTTTCATAGCTTTAGCTCTTAAATTTAGGTTGATTCAGTTTGAGTTATTATTTGTATATGACACGAAGTAAGGGTACACAGCTTTATTCTTTTGCACATGGATATCCAGTTTCCTAGAACCATTTGTATTGTATGTAGAGAATATTCAAGACCAGAGTTACTGAATGATCTTGGTATCCTTGTCAAAAACAACTGGTCATAAATGTGTGGGTTTGCTGCTAGACTGTCGCTTCTGTTTCACTGACCTCTGTGTACGCCTGTCCTTGTGCCCACTACCCAACAGGCTTGATGACTGTAGTCTTGTACTAAGTTTTATAATTAGGAATTGTGAATCCTCCAACCTTGGTCTTTTTCCGTTTTGTTTTAGCTATTCTGGATTCCTTGCATTTTTCCATGTGAATTTTTGGGTCAGCTTGTGAATTTCTTAAAAAAAAAAAAAGCAGCTTTTGAGTAGGATTTCAGTAGGGATTGCATTGAATCTGTAGATTCATTTGAGGAATACTGCTAATTTCATACGGAGAAGGCAATGGCACCCCACTCCAGTACTCTTGCCTGGAAAATCCCATGGACGGAAGAGCCTGGTAGTCTGCAGTCCATGGGGTCACTGAGGGTCAGACACGACTTCACTTTCACTTTTCACTTTCATGCATTGGAGAAGGAAATGGCAACCCACTCCAGTGTTCTTGCCTGGAGAATCCCAGGGACGGGGGAGCCTGGTGGGCTGCCATCTATGGGGTCGCACAGAGTCAGACATGATTGAAGCGACTTAGCAGCAGCAGCAGCTAATTTCATAATGTGCGGTCTTCTAATCCATGAACATGGATATCATTCTGTTTATTTAGGTCTCTAATGTCTTTCAGTAACATCTCATGGTTTTTAGTATATCTTCCTCCTCTCTGTTAAGCCTGCACCCGCCTGGCTTTAGGCTGAGTTGTCTGCACTTGCTTTTCAGCGTCCCCTCCATCGCCTGCCCCTCAGCCCACTGCTGTCAGATGTCTGCACCACCACCCCATGGACACAACTCTGATCCAGGTCCTCAGTGACCCCGGAGCTGACTGTCCAGGGGAGCACCTTCCTTCTGAAAAGAAGTCTTCTTCCCATGGACCTCTGAGATCACCTGCCACTTTGGAGCAAGCGTTTATTAAAACGCCTTCTCACGTAGCTTTCACAATGCCCTCTCCTGTTCTGTCCCCTCACTGACTCTGGTCTCACCCCTCCTCTACCCCTTCCTCCGCCAGCCCCATAGATACTGGGGTTCTGTCCTTGACCACCATCTCTTCCGCAAGAATGCATTCCTCTCAGGTGAATGCATTGACCCTCCAAGGGCTCAGTCCTACTTTTACCTTGGAGCCTCCTAAACCTCTTCCTCCAGCCCTGCCCTCTCTGGACCCAGGGGCCTTGAGACCTCCCCTCCCCAGTCTCTTCTGGGCAACCCGGCCTCCTCTCGTGTTTCTGAGTTCAGTTAGCGATCACATTCAAGCCAGAAACAAACCTCGGGGTCACCGTGTTTGACTGTCCCCTCTTGCCCTCACTTCCCAAATCTCACCCATCATCACATCCTTTGGTTTCTGCCCCCTCAGTATTCTAAAGGCGCATCTAGAGCCGCATAGAGCAGACTCCTGCCTTCAGCCTTGACTCCGTGCCTGGGGGAGCAGAGTGGGAATGCAGCCACCTACCCACAGCATCGGAAGCAGGAATGCCACATGGCGGATGCAGGCTGCAGGCTCAGAGGAGGGGGAAGGGAGGCGGGCGCACACTGAGCTGTGACAGATGGAGGTCAGCAGAGGAGGAGGGAAGACCACGCCCGAGTGTGGGGTTCAGGAGCAAGTCAGTCCTAGGTGAGGAAGGAGGGAGGGCGCAGGAGGGCAGAAGGAGGCTGGCCAGTGTGGCTGGGGGGCTGGCTGTGGTCAGACACAGCGAGGCTGTAATTCATCCTTATTATGCCCCTGTGACTCTGGATGCTGCACTCAGCACCGAAGCCTCAGCTTCCTTACCCGACACCTGGGGTATGGTGAGGATCACCCCCGATCACGCTTGTGCAAATCCTCCATAAACAGTAAGGAGGCCAGACAGGCGTAAGGCAGCCCAAGGCCAGAAAGGGAAGCAGTGAAGGTCACAAGGACCAGGTGCAAGGGCTCAGGCCTCACTGTTGAGGTGTGGTGAGGATATTAGGTGGGGACTCTCAATTCCAGCAGACAGAAGCCAAAGGAGAAGAGATTGGTTGTTGTCATGGGTGGCTCTGTCTGCAGCAAAGCTGGACCCTGTGGGGACCCAGGAGGATGCCTGTGTCTCTCTGGGTTTTCCTGTTTCTCTCTCCCCATCCCCCACCCACTGCATCTCTCACCTCCACTTCCCTCTTGGCACTGGGGAGCCTGTGGCCACCACAGCCTCACTTCTCTCAGGCCCCAAGACCCAGAGCCTCCCTGCTGGCTTTCACAGCAAAGCTTTGACTTCGGTCAGATGGGTCACTGCGCATCCAAGAACCAATCAGGCAGGTGGGTGGCGTTCTTTGATTGGCCAACAGGAGCCTGCCCTCCTCCTGTGTTGGGGTGGGAGCCAAGTGGTGGGGTGGGTTTGGGAGGGAAGGTTCACAGGAGCCAGGCTGTAGGCCAACATAACCTCTCCCCCTGCAGGGTGTCTTGGGGCTTCTGAATAGAGTTGATTAATCCTCCTGTGAAGGTCCGGGAGGGATGAGGAGGGCAGACCTGGGCAGTGGCCAAGGGGGCCTGTCTCATAGAGGAAGGCCCAGGCACCCCGCAGTTCTCAAGCTGTTCTTGCCTCTCCACAGAGCCTCTGTCTTCAAGCTCACAGGAGTCCTGAGAAGTAGGGAGGGCTGACGTGGCTGTGACCGAGGTCAGGGTGAGCAGCTTTCCCAGCATCCAGGGGAGTAACGGTCCTGGACTCGCAAACCATTAGGCTGTCCTCCAGGGAGAGATCTGTGTGGGAAGCACACAGCAGCAGCCCTGGGGCCAGTAGCAGGCATGGACCCTCTCTCCCCACGCCAGAAAGAGATGGGATGGGAGAGGCTCACACTGGGTGAGGGGCTGCAGGAGCAACACGCAGAGTCTGCTCGGGCCCAAGAGGGGCGTCGAGGAAGGACCAGGTACCAGTCGTGGGAGGCTGGCGCAGGGATGATCCCAGCGGGCTTCACGGAGGCGGCTGCCTGGACTCCACTGAGCGCCCAGGATGCGCTTGGGGCTGGGATGAAGACGC
>NW_011494912.1:4766746-4775425 GCF_000754665.1 Bison bison bison | reverse complement strand
CTGTTCCGCCCGCGTTTGTGTTGGCAGCTGCCCGCGGCGCGCGGCCGGGCCGATGAAAGGGCCCTCTGTCTGCGCCCCAGCGGCCCCGCTCGCCTTTCATTCTTAATATAATCTTCACTTCATTTTTAATCGAGCAGAGGTTCTCTTGGAATTCTTCCCCTTCTTCCAAAAATACATGTGCGTGTGCCTGTGCATGTGCGTGTGTGTGTGTGTGTGTGTGTGTGAAGTTCCTTCACGGTGAAGGTCGGGATTGTCCCGGGGAAGGGAAGTGCGAAACCCGAGGCGGATTCAGAGCGAGACACAGAAATGCCTTTCTTCCCGAGCAGGGGCCTCTCTGGGGATCGCCGCCTCCGCTGGGGTGTCCCCCGTCCCGGCCCTGGGGTCTGGAGCGAGAGGATGCTGTTCCTTCTCCCACGACTGTCCACACCCCAGCCCGAAAGAAAATGGGCTGTTTGGAGGCGAAGGACAGTGGGCAGGGGGTGGAGTGCTTCTCCAGGGGTCCCTGCCCAGAGCTGGCCGGAAATCACCGTGGTCAGGGGTAGCCAGCATGGACTATCCTCCCAGAAATGGGTTCAAAGGAGACAGGGCCCCTGGGTTCGGGGTTCTGGTTGGGCAGACTTTACTCTGCATTGAGGTCTGTGGAGAAACCGAACAATGACTGGAAAGCTGTCTCCAGCCAGCCCTCCATTCACCTGGCTGGGCAGATGGGGAACATTCTAGATTTTTCCTAAGGGAACATTCTAGACTTCACCAAGGACTGCCATTTGGAGAGGCTCCCACTTGAAGCAGCACAGGGCCAGGGCTTTTGATGCATGTGTCCAGGTTCTGGGCATTAGGGATGGTCATCCATACAGAAGAGAGACTGAAGGCTTAGAGAAGCCAGGTGACTTACCCTAGGGCCAGGAGCGTGAGCCTGCGACGGCCAGAACTGTGGGAGCAGGTGGCAAGGATCCTGGGTTCGCCCTTCTGTGTCAGTGTTTTGAGGGCCAGGAAATTTTTATTCCAATTCTTAAAAAAAAATTAATTTGTGCTTATATTTGGACTTGTGATTTGAGCAGTATAGCAGATTATATAACCTGAAAACTAGCCTGCCTTAAACATCTAGGAAATCTCAAACAAAAACAGAAAAAAAAAAACAACAAAACCCACCACCAGTATACTTTTAAGTCCAAGAAATTAAGAACCAAAAGGAAATCTCCAAGAGCTAGAAATGAAGAGGGTGACAAAGGTAAATTGAGCAGAGCTACCCTAATGGAGGGATACAGGAGCAGGGAGGGCACAGGCAGAACGCGGGCGGGCGGGCGTTCAGAGAACGTGATGCTGGGGGTCTCCCCAAAGTGGGCTTTGAAACAGAGACCTCAACTAAAGCTGGGCCTGCCTGGGGCTATGCCTGCAGTGAAACAATGTGCTGGGCCAAAAAGGAAAGGGAAAACAAGACCTTTAGGCACAAAAGGACAAGAGGAAGTTGGTCTGTGTCATCGTGGCTGGTAGAATATTTTTAAATCAGCCTCCTGAGAGTTTGTCACCAAAAGCCATTGCTCTCGCAAGTTTTAGATTCGGAGTGATTCTGCCTGTTAGCCTAAAACTAAGAGAGTAACTTATGTTACATGTAACCAATGTTTATACATTGGTCCGAGGCTTAGTAACATCTGTGGGGTACTTAACAGAAACAAATACAAAACCTGCTCTAAAAGAGCAGGTCCTCAAATGAGGTCCGCAGGACTCTCACAGATAAGGCCCTGATGAAGATGAGTGCATAGTGCATAGAAGAAAACTCAACCCCAGTTAAAAGTCTGGAGATGCAAAAACAGCAAGATTAAATACCCAAAACCAATCTGATAGACACTTTAAGCATATTTTGTTTGTTTTTTTGACCATGCCATGTGGCATGTGGGATCTTAGTTCCCTGACCAGGGATCAAACTGGTGCCTCCTGCAGTGGAAGCATGGAGTCTTAACCACTGGAGCTCCAGGGAAGTACAAAATAAACATGTTTAAAATGATAAAAGTAAAAAACATGAGCAAAAATTATACAAACATAGAAGTATAATATTACTTACTTCTTGTTTAGTTGCTCAGTTGTATCTGACTCTTTGCAACTCCACGGGCTGTAGCACACCAGGCTTCCTTGTCTTTCAGTATTTCCCAGAGTTTGCTCAAACTCATGTCCATTGAGTTGATAATGCCATCCAGCCATCTCATCCTCTGTCACCCCTTCTCCTCCTGCCCTCAATCTTTCCCAGCATCAGGGTCTTTTCCAGTGAGTTGGCTCTTCACATCAGGTGGCCAAAGTTTTGGAGCTTCAGTCCTTACAATGAATATTCAGGACTGATTTCCATTAGGATTGACTGGTTTGCTCTCCTTGCCATCCAAGGGACACTCAAGAGTCTTCTCCAGCACCACAATTCGAAAGCATCCATTCTTCGGCGCCCAGCCTTCTTTATCACTTTCTTACTTTTATTATAAAATTCCATTTTCCTCCACGTGGTCTTGCCGCTGCATCTCCCATCATCAACAAGTAGAGTCTTTTCCTCCACCCCTTTAATCTAGGCTTCCTTTGCAACTTCATTTGACCAATAAAATGTGGCAAAGTGATGTTGCTTCTGAGCTTTGACCCCAGGAGGCCTCGGGCACTTCCATTCACTCTTTTGAAAACCTTTGTGAATAAGCCCAGAGTAGTCTGCTGGAGGACGAGGGGCAATGTGAAGCAAAGAAGTGCAATCCTAACTGAAGCCATCCCAGACCAGCGAGTCCCTAGCTGACAACATATGCATGAGTGAGCTCGGCCAAAACCAGAAGAACCACCCAACTGAGCATGGCCCAAACTGGTGACACAAAGAATCATGAGCTAAATAAATGGTTGTTATTTTAAACTCATATATTTGGGGGTGATTTGTTATTTACACAACAGAAACTTACTGATACCGAGAGTGTAAGAGACATGAATAGAATGAGAGGCTCTGTCCCACATCTGAAAGGAGTTTCACAGTGGAGGAGAATAGGCAGATGGTGGAGAGGATGTACTCAAAGAGATAATGTCTACAAAATACCGTTTGTGAAAAATATAAATCCTCAGTTTCAGAAAGCACTGGTTCCAGTAAGATGAATAAATTCAGAATTGCATACATCACTATGACACTGCCACACACAATAAAGAAGATCTTAAAGACAATCAGAGAGAAAGACAGATTTCCTTCAAAGGAATGACAGGGACACTGCCAGGAGATGTGTTAATGGCAGCATTAGAAGTCTGAAGACTGTTTCAAAGAGTATCTTCAAACTACTGAGAGAAAATAAGAGTGTATCTAGAAATTCTTTAGCTAAATCATTATTGAAGAGCAAGGATAAAAATAAGATATTTTTTTACAGAGACCAAAAGAGTTTACTATTAACAAACTTTTTACAGACTGACTATATATCTATATAAAAATCTGTGTCCTATATATCCTGTGTAGCATATACATATTTCCTGTATCTGGTGTATAACCCAGGATGAAATGGTAATAAGAAAGAAGCAATGATAAACAAAAACACAAATAAAACTTAGTGTGAGTAAATTTATTGATAACAGTAACCAATTTGAGGGTATAAAAAGATGTGATTGAAGTATTAAACACCATTTAGGTGACTAAATATGCAAACACTTGGAAATAAACCAGCTTGAATAATTTATGGGCCTGAAATGCCCACTTCATTCTGTGAGGCCAGTATTACCCTGATATCAAAGTCAAACAAAGGCATACAAAAAGGAAAACTGCAAACTAATATCCTTTATGAATGTAAATGAAAAAAATTCTCAGTAAAATGCAAGCAAACAATGTAGCATCATATAAAAAAGATTATACACCATGACCAAGTGGGATTTATCCTAGAAATACAAGAGGGGTTCAATAAACAAAAATCGGTCAAAATAACTCAAATGTATAAAAATATATGAACTAAATTGATAAAACTCTTATAAGAAAACAGGTAATTTTTTTGACAATGGTTTCTAAGAATGACACCAAAATCATGAGCAACAAAAGAAAAGAAAAATAGATGAATCGGACTTTATCAAAAGTAAAACCTTGTGCTGCAAAGGATACCATCAAAGTGAAAAGATAACCAACAGCATGGAGAAAACATTTACAAATCATATCTCTGATAAAGGATCCATATGCAGAATATATGAAGACCTCTAAGGAATACCCTGCCGGTGCAGTGATCAAGACTCTGCATTTTCACTGCCGTGGCCCCAGGTTCAATCCCTCACTGGGGAACTAAGAGCCCACGAGCCACATGGTGCAGCAAAAAAAAAAAAAAACACAACAATGAATAAATCAACAACCCAGTTTAAAACAGGCAAAGGATCTAAATGGATATTTCTCCAAAGCAGACATACAGATGGCCAGTAAGCACATGAAAAGATGCTCAACATCATTAGTCGCTAGGGAAATGCAAACCAAAACCACAAAAACCGCTTCACACCCACCAGAATGGCTATGATTTTTTTAAAAAAGAAAAAAACAGTAAAAGGATATGGAGAAATTGGACCGTCATACATGACTGTATGGGAATGTAACACGGGGCAGCTTCTGTGGTTACAGTGACCTGTTACCTATGATCTAGAAATCCCACTTTTAAGTGTGTTACCAAGAGAACCGAAAACGTGTTCACACAAAAGTACATACATAAATATTCATAGCAACATTACTCATGATAGCCAAAACTCAGAGGCAAAACTGATGCCTGAAGAAATAGAAAGGCTCAATAGACCTAGAGTCATGAAATAAATTGAGCTGGTAGTTTCACATCTTCAGAAATAAAATGCTAGGTCTAGGTGGCTCTAGGCGATTTCTTACAGGTATTCAAGGAACGTAAAGTACAAGTCATGAACAAAATACTCTGGAGAAGAGAAGAAGATGGGGTGCTCAACTGACTCTTTTTACAAGGCTGTTATAGTATTGAACCCAACATCAAACAAAAACTGTAGGAAAAAAAGGAAATTATAAATCAGCCTGTCTTAATAACATAGATGCAAAAATCCTGAGCAACTTTAGCAAATTAAATCCAAGTAAAGACATTATGACCAAGTTGGAAATTATACCAGATATACAAAGGTTGTTCAGCATTCAGTTCAGTTCAATTCAGTTCAGTCGCTCAGTCGTGTCCGACTCTTTGCGACCCCATGCATCGCAGCACGCCAGGCCTCCCTGTCCATCACCAACTCCCGGAGTTCACCCAGACTCACGTCCATCGAGTCAGTGATGCCATCCAGCCATCTCATTCTCTGTCGTCCCCTTCTCCTCCTGCCCCCAATCCCTCCCAGCATCAGAGTCTTTTCCAATGAGTCTACTCTTCGCATGAGGTGGCCAAAGTACTGGAGTTTCAGCTTTAGCATCATTCCTTCCAAAGAAATCCCAGGGCTGATCTCCTTCAGAATGGACTGGTTGGATCTCCTTGCAGTCCAAGGGACTCTCAAGAGTCTTCTCCAACACCACAGTTCAAAAGCATCACTTCCTCAGCGTTCAGCCTTCTTGACAGTCCAACTCTCACATCCATACATGACCACTGGAAAAACCATAGCCTTGACTAGACAGATCTTTGTTGGCAAAGTAATGTCTCTGCTTTTCAATACGCTGTCTAGGTTGGTCATAACTTCCCTTCCAAGGAGTAAGCGTCTTTTAATTTCATGGCTGCAGTCACCATCTGCAGTGATTTTGGAGCCCCAAAAAATAAAGTCTGACACTGTTTCCACTGTTTCCCCATCTATTTCCCATGAAGTGATGGGACCAGATGCCATTAGAAAGATCTATTAATATAATTCACCATGTAACCAGATTATAGGAGAAAAACCAAATGAATGTGATAAATGCAGAGAAAGCGACTGATAAAATAACACCCACTTATGTTTAAGAAACAAAAACAAAAAGAACCCTCTCAATAAACCACAAACACAAGAGCATTTCCTTAATCTGAATCCCTGTTTTTGGTGAAAATGTGGAATCAACCTAAGCATCCATAAATAAGTCAGTGAGTAAAGAAATTCAAGTATTTTCCCCGTGTGACAAAATTTTACATCACAGTTAATATGACAGAGTAGAGCTACATGTGCCAACATGGATAAATGTAAAATACACTACTGGTTTTTTTAAAAGTGTCTTTATCTTTTAAAGATACACATTGCAGTTTCTACAGATGAAATTGCACGATTTCTGTTTTGCTTTAAAATAATTGAGGGGAGTAACAGAAAGTGATAGGGGTTTTTATGAAGTACATGTAGCCATAACTGATCGTGTGGAAGCCAGGGTATTGTGTCCATGGGGGTTTTTCTATTTTCATGGGGGTTCTTTAGCATACATTTACAAAAAAGTGTGAAAAGAAAGCAAGTTGGAAAAATGATATATTCAAAATTACAGTATTTACACAGTTTAAAAGCAAGCAAAACCATACTTTATAGTGATGCATATTTATATAGGTAGAAAGAAATTCATGGGAGTAACACAAAATTCAGGAGGAGAAGAGGGAAAATGAGATGGAGAGATTTATACAGAGAACTTCAACTGGTTTTGTTTTATTTCTGTAGCAAATAATACAAAATGTGCAGATTTAACAAAGCTGGATTGTATTAACTGTTGGTTATATAATTTTTTTCTGAATCCTTTTCTGAATGCCTAACACATTAGTTAAAAAAAAATTTGGCTATTTACAAAGAGCAACATGAATACTCAGATGTACTTTATTACTAATGTTTGCACAAAGCAAAACTTATTCCTAAAGGTTAAGTCAATAAATGATTGTTATTGTAATTAAATAAATTTGACACTATAAAAAGTATACTAATAAAGTACCACTTCCATCTGTTCTGCGTATTGAGAAGCTCACACAAACTTTAAAAATATCTTAACTAAGGGGAGTTCCCTGGTGGTCCAGTTTTTAGGACTTGGCACTTTTCACTGGTGGGGCCAAGGTTCAATCCTTGGTGGGGGAACTAGTATCCTGCAAGCCATGCAAAAAAAGAAATCTTACTAGGGAGTATATCATAAAACAGCTGAGATATAATTGACAAAATATACAATTTAGAGTATTCAACTTGGTAATTTTTAGTATATTCATTGTATTTGTGTATGTCAAATATGTACAATCATCACAGTCAACTTTAAAACATTTTGAACACCACACAAAAACCCAAAACAACCTTTTAACCTTTAGCTGCTGCTGCTGCTGCTAAGTCGCTTCAGTCGTGTCTGACTCTGTGTGACCCCATAGACAGCAGCCCACCAGGCTCCCGTCCCTGGGATTCTCCAGGCAAGAACACTTGAGTGGGTTGCCATTTCCTCCTCCAGTGCATGAAAGTGAAAAGTGAAAGTGAAGTCGCTCAGTCGTGTCCGACTCCTAGTGACCCCATGGACTGCAGCCTACCAGGCTCCTCGAGGCATCCATGGGATTTTCCAGGCAAGAGTACTGGAGTGGGTTGCCATTGCCTTTTCCTAACCTTTAGTTATCTCTCCCTTAACCCACATCTCTCCCAAACTTAAGTAATAATTAATCTACTTTGTGTTTCCTATACATTTGTCTGTATTAGACATTTTATATAATGGTATCACACCTCATGCATCTTTTTTGTAACTGGCTTCTTTCACTGAGCATGTTTTCAAGATTCATCCATGTTGTAGCATGTATTAGTACTTCTTTCCTTTTTATGTGTGTGCAAGCACTCGGTCGTGTCTGATACTTGGCGACTCCATGGACTGTAACCCACCAGGCTCCTCTACTAGAGTGGATTGCCATTTCCTTCTCCAGTGGATCTTCCTGATCCAGGGACTGAACTGTCTCCTATGTCTTCTGCATCAGCAGGTGGGTTCTTTACCAGCTGAGCCATCGGGGAAGCCTTTTTATAGCTGAACGGTAATATCCTTATGTATGAATCGCTCAAATTTTGTTTATCCATTCATCATTTGATCTGTTTCCATCTTTTGCTTACTATATAAGGCTGCTATAAACATTCATATACAGATATTTCTGTGGACATATTTTTTCATTTCTCTTGGTTCCATACCTAGAAATGGAATTGCTGGATCATACGGTAACTGAATGTTTTAACTGTTTGAAGAACTACCAGGTTGCTTTCCAAAGTGACTGTACCATTTTATATTTCCTCCAACAGTACCTGAGGGTTCTGATTCCTGTAGAGCCTCATTCAGACTTACCTGATTTTTTGGTTATAGCCATGCTGGCGGCGTGAACCGGTACCTTGTTGTGTTTGGGGTTTGCATTTCCTGATGACTAATGATGTTGACCGTCTTTTCATGTGCTTCTTGCCATTTGTATATCTTTTGAGAAATGTCATTTCAGAGTCTTTGCCCATTTTAAGATTGGGCTATTTGTCTTTTTATTGTTGACTTGTAAGAGTTCTTTATAATTGTACATACAACTCCCTTTTCAGATATGTGCTTTGCAGAAACTCTCCCATTCTGTCATTTATTTGCTAGTGAAGCACAGATTTTTAAAAATTTTGATAAAGAACAATTTTCTTTGTTGTTGTTCATGCTTTAATTGTTATATCTAAGAAACTGTTGCCTAATCAAAGTCATGAGGGTATATCCCTATGTCTTCTTCAATTCTGAAAGAGGTGGGAATACCAGACCACCTGACCTGCCTCTTGAGAAACCTGTATGCAGGTCAGGAAGCAACAGTTAGA
>NW_011494912.1:4758487-4766220 GCF_000754665.1 Bison bison bison | reverse complement strand
CAAGGCTATGGTTTTTCCAGTGGTCATGTATGCATGTAAGAGTTGGACTGTGAAGAAAGCTGAGCACCAAAGAATTGATGCTTTTGAACTGTGGTGTTGGAGAAGACTCTTGAGAGTCCCTTGACAGCAAGGAGATCCAACCAGTCCATTCTAAAGGAGATCAATCCTGAATGTTCATTGGAGGGACTGATGGTAAAGCTGAAACTCCAATACTTTGGCCACCTCATGCAAAGAGTTGACTCACTGGAAAAGATTCTGATGCTGGGAGGGATTGGGGGCAGGAGGAGAAGGGGACGACAGAGGATGAGATGGCTGGATGGCATCACCGATTCGATGGACATGAGTTTGAGTGAACTCCGGGAGTTGGTGATGGACAGGGAGGCCTGGCATGCTGCGATTCATGGGGTCGCAAAGAGTTGGACACGACTGAGCTACTGAACTGAACTGAACTGAAGAGATTTATCCTTTAGCTCTCATATTTTGACCCATTTTGAGTTAAGTTTTATATATGGTGTGAGGTAAGGCTCCCCCTTCAATCTTTTGCATGTGGCTCTCCAGTTGTCCCAATACAAGTTGTTCAAAGTCCATACTTTCCCTGTTGCATTGTCTTGGCGTTCTTGTTAGCAGTTGACCATGGATACATGGGTTTGTTTCCAGACTCTCAATTATGTTCTGCTAACCTACATAATTATTCTTGATTACTTTGCTTTGTAGGAATTTTCATAATCAGGAAGGAAGGAAGTTCCCCAACTTTGTTCTTTTTGAAGATTATTTTGGCTATTCTGAGTCCCTTGTATTTCCATATAATTTTAGGAATCAGCTTGTTCATTTCTGAAAAGGCAGTTAAAATTTTTATAAGGATTGCATTGCATTTTTACAGTATTTTAACAATATTGTCTTCCAATCTATGACTTAACACTGTTATTCTGAATATCTTCATTTGCTCTGTGGATATAAGTTTCTATTCTGAGTCATTTCCTCAGCCCAATACAGTTTTGCTCCCACCCATCTCCTATATGCTGTTATTGGCAAAAATATTGCATTTCTGTATAGCCCCAACAATGTATTATATACGTATTATTTTATATTATTGCTTTTTAAGTCAACTCAGAGGAGGCACATTCCCTTACACTTCCATAGTTTCGTAATTGCCTTTACTTGTGTGCTTTTTCATGTGAGCTACTGCCACTGGTTTCGGTGTCACTTGCTTTCAGCCTTAAGAACTTCCTTTAGTACTGCTCATAAGGCCGTCTGCTAGCAACAAATTATCTCAATTTTTATTTATTATGAAATGTCTCTATTTTGCCTTGAATTTTGAAAGAAAGTTTTGCTGAGCGTTTTGAATGTTGTTCCAGCACCTTCTGACCCTCATCATTTCTGATGCGAGTCAGCTGTTATCTTGTTGCCGGTCCCTTGAGTGAAGAGCTGTTTCATCTTGCAGTTTTCAAGATTTTCCTCTTGTATTTGGCTTTCAGCACTTACACTATCACGTGTCTGTTTGTGAATCTACTTATGTTTGTCCTACTTGGAGTTTGTTGAGATTTCCTGAATCTATAGATTAATGTTTTCAATATAGTTGTAAACATTTCAGCCATTATTTCTTTGAAAAAAATTTCCTGCTCCTTTTTCTCTCTCTTTTCCTTCTGACATTCCCGTTACACGTATGTTGGTGTATTTAATGATGCCCTACATTCCTCTGAGGTTCTGTTCACTTTTCTTCATTCTTTTTTACCTCTGTCCTTCAGACTGTGGAATCTCGATCATCCAAGTTTACTAATTCTTCTTACAGCACACATCTACTGTGGTGCCTCTCTTCTGAATTTTTTCCTTCTAGTTTCTGTACTTTTCAGCTGCAGAATTTCCAGTTGGTTCTGTTTATAATTTCTGTCTCTTCATTGATATTCTTTATGTGATGGCTCATCATAGCTGCTTTACTTCTTTTATTGTGGTTTCTTTTAGTTCTTTGAACATATTTATAATGGCCACTTTGAAGTTTTGTCTGTCAAATTCAACATCTGGTCGTTCTCATAGGCAGTTTCTGTTACTTGTCTCTTTCCTGGCGTATGAATCATACTTTCCCATTTCTTTGTGTGTCTCATATTTTTTGTTGGAAACTGGGCATTTTAGATAATATTGATATATTGTAGCAATTATGATCCCCCTCCCCTGGGTTTCATTCCTGTTATTTGCTTGTTTATTTCTTTAGCGACTGGACGGATTATTTAGCAAAGTCCATTCTACTCTCTGCCATTAATGTGGAGGCGCTGATATTGTTCCTCAGGGAGTGCAGCCGTGGGCGTGCCCACAGTCACCCTGGAATGACAGTGGTTTGGGCAGGGCTCTCCTTAACTCTCTCTTTCCCTGATCAAGCCCATCTGCTGAGCACCACTAATTGCCACTTAATTGCACCATTGTTTTCAACAGTGCCCTGTGGCATAAACTGGTCCTAGACCAATCCAATCAAATGTGGACTCCTTTGAAGGGATCCTTCCTGAGGTCAGGGTTTGAGATTTTGCTTTGAACCCAGAAAGGCTCCTTACAGTTCTCTGTCTCTCTGGTTCTCTCTGACAAACTAACTAGCCTACATCTCCAATGAATCTACCAATACCCTCCCAGTTGCCTTCCTCCACCACCTCCACAGGTCGGGAAGCAAGAGTTAGAACTGGACATGGAACAACAGACTGGTTCCAAATAGGAAAAGGAGTCCATCAAGGCTGTATATTGTCACCCTGCTTATTTAACTTATATGCAGAGTACATCATGAGAAACGCTGGACTGGAGGAAGCACAAGCTGGAATCAAGATTGCCAGGAGAAATATCAATAACCTCAGATATGCAGATGACACCACCCTTATGGCAGAAAGTGAAGAGGAACTGAAAAGCCTCTTGATGAAAGTGAAAGAGGAGAGTGAAAAAGTTGGCTTAAAGCTCAACATTCAGAAAACTAAGATCATGGCATCTGGTCCTTTTACTTTATGGCAAATAGATGGGAAAACAATGGAAACAGTGACAGACTTTATTTTCTTGGGCTCCAAAATCACTGCAGATGGTGATTGCAGCCATGAAATTGAAAGACACTTGCTCCTTGGAAGGAAAGTTATGACCAACCTAGATAGCATATTGAAAAGCAGAGACATTACTTTGCCAACAAAGGTCTGTCTAGTCCAAGCTATGGTCTTTCCAGTAGTCAAGAAAGCTGAGCACTGAAGAACTGATGCTTTTGAACTGTGGTGTTGGAGAAGACCCTTGAGAGTCCCTTGACAGCAAGGAGATCCAACCAGTCCATCTTAAAGGAAATCAGTCCTGAATGTTCATTGGAAGGACTGGTGTTGAAGCTGAAATTCAATACTTTGGCCACCTGATGCAAAGAACTGACTCATTTGAAAAGACCCTGATGCTGGGAAAGATTTAAGGCAGGAGGAGAAGGGGATGACAGAGGATCAGGTGGTTGGATGGCATCACTGACTCAAAGGACATGAGTTTGAGTAAACTCCAGGTGTTGGTGATGGACAGGGAGGCCTGGCTGCCGTCCACTGGGTGGCAAAGAGTCAGCTACGACTGAATGACTGAACTGAACCACCTGCACTACTGTTGAAGGCACCTCTAGGCTCGAACTTCTCCACACTTTGTTGTAAATGAGGTCAGTTCCTTTGGGAAGACATTGGGAGCTCTCCATTCTGTAGCCTCCATCTTACCAGCAGAATCTCTTTGCCATAAACTCTGAAGCTGGGACTAGGGACAAGGGTGTACTCCTCTCTGAATGACACCCATGCTTTAGGGGCTGAGTGCCCAGTGGAGGAGGGAAGGCAATAACCTCAGGCTTTCTTGGCTTGCCTTTCCCGGGTTGGAACCTCTGCCTAGCCAGGGCAAGGGGATTGGGGCCTAGTATTCTCAGTGGTGCCATGCCCATGGTAGAGTAGGGGCTGAGAAGAAGGGAGCTCCCATTTCTCGGCAACATTTGCCCAGAACAAAGCCTCAAAAACAAGTAACTGGGGACAGGCTGAGAAATGCTGATTTTTCAGCCTCTTCTGGGAAGATGACCTCTGACTTGGAGCTGAAGGGAAAGGACCTCTGTGTGCTATGTTGCATCAGCCTGGAGTAGAATTTCCATCCTGCTGAGCTGGGGGGTGGGGGTAGGGGGAGATCTTATTCAAATACCACAGACTCTGTTCTTAGCAAGTTTTAGTAGAGTTTCTTGAATAAATGTTTATTCATTTGTTATAGGCCTTTAGGGCCATTTCCAAAGGGTGCCTGAGTGTTGTGATAAGCAAAGGCCTCCTCCTACCAGCAGTGGATAGGTAGCATTAGGGAGACATATTCCTTTACTCTCTGAAGCCTCTGAGTTTTTGTTAGGGAGTTTTTGTTACTGCAGCAGACCTAGCTTAATGGTTTTCAAGTTTGGGCGTGCGTTAGACTCCCCCCAGAGGGCTTGTTAAAGTACAGAGTGCTGGGCCTCATGCCCCGAGTTTCTGATTCAGCATATCTGGGTTGATGCCAGAGAATTCACATGTCTAGTAAGTTCCCAGGTAAAGGCGAGGCTGCCGGTTCAGGCACCACACTTTAAGAACTGCTGTTCCAGCTATCCTTCCTGATGAACAGGGATAAATAGTAGCACGATACAGCAGTATTTACCCCACTGCGGAGTTGTCAGGAGCATTGCGTTAACATCTGTGAAGCACTGAGAATAGTGTCTGGCTTCCAAACAGCCTTAGTCTTATGATTAATATGTCCCAAGGTTTTTCTCAATATAAGGATATTCTCAGGTGTTAAAATTTTAATACCGTTTGCCCTTTCACTGGAATAACCCAGATGACTAGATTTTCTAGCATTTTCAGCTGTCTCTTTTTATTGCTTCTTGGTCCACTTGTAGCTCAGGCCAATTGCTGAGGAAAGACGAAGTCATCCAGACAGGGTTGTTAACTAGGCCCCACCATCTTGTCTGCTTTTCCAAATTGGTGCGCCAGCCCCTGCCGATCCGAAGGCCACTCTGGTCCTCTCTGGGAACAAAGGTGCTCGGCTTTGTGGCCGCAGGGCCCCTCTGTTCCCAGAGAGCTGGATGAGGGAGGGCCAGTAGCACCCGGGACAAGACACCAAGCTAAACCAGGTCAGGAAGGAGGCGGGGTGCATGTTTCTGCTGCTTTTTCCAAGCCCTTTTCCAGCTGCATAAAGAATCCAGAGGGTGTCCGTTGTCTAGGAGGCTGTGACCCAAGAGGAAAAGGCAAGGGCAGGTCCCGCTGAATTCACGAGAGGGAACGTGCTGGGGCTGCCACAGGACTAATGATGATACTTCCCACTTTGATGCCTAATGTCTTGTCATCCTCCCAGTGTTCCCGGGAGGACCCTGGGTCAGGCACCGACAGGGGCTGCAGCCAGCACTCGACGCCACGCGCCGTTAGTTCACTGAATCCTCCCCACAGCAGAGCAGGTACCATCACTGCCCTCGCTCTATAGATGAGGGAGCTGCGGCCCAGAGCGGTTAGTATTTTGTCCAAGGTCACACAGCTAGGTGAGGGTCAGAGCCAGAATCTGAACCTGGATGGTTCTAGAGTTTTCGCCCTTACCCCTGTCACTGTGGCACTGTGACATTCCCTGGGACATAAGTGCTGTTTGGACAGGATCTTGGCCTGCCATGCCCCTGCTGTCCCCCAAGTCTGGAAGGGCGCCTTCCCCTGTAAGCAGTACTCCATCAACACTTGTAGAATGAGTGAAAGAGTCCCCAGTTTGGAGCCGGTCCGCGGAGGCTGTTCAGTGGACATGTGCTCACCAAGTGTCTGCTGTACAAAGGAGGCTCAGAGAGGAGGAACTCCTCTGAGGTCTCTCCGGGCGTGGTGCGGCTGGAGCCACGGCCTTGGGCTAATGAGGTGGACTGAGTGCCTGCAGTCTCTGCCAGGGTGCCTCGGCACCCAGGGCATGGCCAAGTCCCACCAGGCAGAGGCCGCTGCCCAGGAAGATGGGCAGGGCTCCCAGGAGGCAGAGCCCAGTAAGGAGGAGGGGAGGGCACCCAGCCACGCCCCTGGTCTGGACCAGACCAGTCACCCATGTCTTGGACATCACAAGACAGAGATGCTGAAGGCAGCTCTGTGACAGTGCTGAGCTTGGACACAGGAACCTGGACCCCGGGTTGTGAGAGAGAGCCCAGTTCAGACCCCGGTGATGATCACCTGCGGGGAAAGTTGGCTGTGCGGACTGATGAACTATGCACACAGGCAGCTCTTCGCAGGCAGGTTCTTCCCGCCCTGGGCTCCTCCCAGACCCGAGCCCGGTCTCATCCCTGAGAAGGTGGCCTCTCGCTACCCCCAGCCCAGTGGAGTGGATTTCCCAGAGAGAGGTTGGGATGCTGGTTGGGTGCGATCATCCACCGAAGGGTCACTTCTGCTGACCCAGAGACAGCTGGAGAGCTGGCCTGCCAGCGCAGGAGTGGTGGAAGGAGGCCCGCCCCCGAGTCCTGCCTCTCACCCCCGGGGCACCAGTCTAAAATGGTGGGGTGCATCAGAGCGGGGAGTCCTGGGCTTAGGGCAGGGGCAGTGGGCCTCAGAGCCACGGGGTCTGGTTTAAAAGGCAGCCCCCCTCCCCAGCCGAGAGTCCATGCCCAGGAATCTCCATCGTAAGGAGCACCACAAGGTGCTCTGATGCAGACTCCAGACTGCCCTTTGGGGCGCACTGGCTGGCGGGGCTCCCCGCAGCTGCAGGCCTGGTTCAGGGCCGAGCCCCTCCTTTCCGTTCCGTTCCATCAGCAGGCAGGGAGTGGAAGCCCTTGTGCTGATCTCAGGTGCTGACTTGGGGTCTTCAGCCTAAGTCCCCTGCCACTGACCCTTATTCCTCCTCACCCTCTGCCGGGCTCCGACCCTGTCTCTGTCTTGACCTGGCCGAGGACATGTGCCGTCCCCTCTGTGGCTGGCCTGAGCCAGCCCCAGAAGCAGCAGCCTTGGTCTGGTGGGCAGGGCTTTGGGGGGCCCACCGAGGAAACCTCCACCTGGGGCATCCCCTCCGTGGAGACGAGGGGCAGGTGGCGAGCCTGGAGCCCAGCGGGGAGGAGGAGTGGAAACTTCGTCCCGATGACCAGAGGGTGGGGCCGGGGGCCGAGGGCTTGGCTGGGCCGGCGCTGTTCCATGCACAAGCATGTGCAGGATGCCACGGGGCTATTTTTATGCCTGTCAAGGAAACAGTGTGATTTATGGGAGGCCTGGCCCCCTTCAGGGCTGTGTTATAAATACACCTGGCCCCGAGCTCTTGTTCCGTTGGAGGGGACGCTCAGCCCCTGTCCTCTCTCCGGCCTCCCTCCCCGCCTCCCTGGGCCCTGTCCATACGTGGCCTTCCTGGGGACGTCCTTCCCCATGCAGCTGTCCCTTGTGGTGGCCCAGCTCTTCTTGGTCACCAGGGCCTCCATGTAAGCAGGTTTTTCAGATGCTTTTCAGGAGTGATAGTTATCTGCAAGCTCCTTTGATGAGGGGACGAGAAGGAGAGAGGCTTCAAACTTGGGGTTCACGCTGAAAGGTCTGGGTCTGGGTAACAGGAATGGGCAAGGGGCACAGGTAGGAGGGAGCTAGGCTCAAGAACTCTGCCTCTCTCCCAGCATGCAACCATTTGCCCAGTGTCCCCTCCTGGAAGGCAGCAGGCCAGATGGAGCGGGGCCTCTCTGGCCCAGGACTGGTCCCTGCCCACCTCCTTCCTTCTGCTGGAGATAGGCAGACAGTGCCCTGACATGGTCCACTTGGTCTTGGGCAAGTCCCTCA
>NW_011494912.1:4755604-4758387 GCF_000754665.1 Bison bison bison | reverse complement strand
AACTTCTCTGACCTTCAAGTTTTCCTTCTCGAAGGAAATGGACACAAAGATGCCTGCCTGCTGGATTGATGCGTGTGAAATTCAGGCCAGCCGGGGCGGACAAGGGAGTGAATATTCAAGCAGGTGGCCCGCGTCTGGCGTCATGCCCTTCCTCTCAGGAGCCCTGGTCCCTCATCTGCAAGGGCACAAAAGAATCAAGTGATGAGAGAAAGCCCACCCCCACCCCCGTTCTGCCCAGGGGAAGCAGGGGGCGGAGACAGGGCTGCTTCTCCACGAGCCTCTGGGCCTCAGTTCCTTCGCTCTTGACAAGCAGGACTCATTCAGTGCAGCATCCAGTCCAGACCAAACTTGGCCAGGCCTGGTCCCCTGGCAGAGGCTGAGAGCTATCAGGGGCTCAGAGTTCGTCTAAAAGTACCGGTCAGACACTGCCCCAGTAACGCCGTGTAACAAACCACTCAAGCGTTTATTTCTTGTTTGTGTTTCTACCGGACATCTGGGCTTGGCTCTAAGCCCAGCTGGGTTCCAGATTCTCCATGGATCTCTCAACCTCCTAGGACCAGTGGGCTGGCCAGGGCATGTGCTTCCTATAGCTAAGGCAGGAAGCCCAGTGGGGCAAGCGCTTTCCAAACCTCCGCTTGTGTCTGCTTACGTCCCATTGGCCCAATCAAGTCCCATGGCCAAGCCTAACCTTGATGGGGTGGGGGTGCACCACCATCTCCCAGGGAGGAGAGTTGGAGGGGAGGGAGTGACTGTTGCTGACTGATAATCTAGGGAACTGACTTCCCACCCCTGCGCTGCATGGTTTTTGTGGATGTAATTTGGGGCAGGGAGAGAGAGAAGGCGCTGACTGAGCGCGACACCTCCCAACTCAGCTCCACCCAGAGCCGTGAGGATTCTTGCAGGTGGGCAGAGTGGCAGGGGAGATGCTTATTCACGGGCTTCACCCTTGTGCGTTTCTGAGTCACGTCTTTTGGTCAGCTTGGGGGAGACCAGGATTTATTATGGAGGCAAAGAAAAAGGGGACACGGGGGCACCTCTGACGTTCAAACAGACAATTCTGCCCTCTTGAAAACAGAGTGAACTTAACACCAATATCTTCTGCTGTAAGTGACCAGGGTCCAGGCTTGGCAAACAAGTTTTCCATAGAGATTATTATGAGGAAGAGGATCCCATCAAGAAGAAGGGGCGAAGTCTTCCTGGGAATCGTGGGAGAGGAAGTGTCTGGATTGGGCGTCCTGGTTTGGGGTCCCCCACCCTGGCTTCTGCCTGGAGGGCAGCTGTGAGGGATGAGTGGAAAGGGGCCCCCACGGGAACTCGGCTATGTTGGGGCAGACACGGGTGGCCAGCCTGGTCAGGCCGGGGACGCCCTGGATGCAGAGTTCTCCAGGTCCCTCCCTGGGTCCTGCGGGAGGAGCCCTGGGGTAACAGCCAGAGGGGTCAGCCTTGGGGACAGCTCACAGACACGGGCAGGCACCAGCATCAGCCCTGGGCAAGCAGGAGGCTGGACCCTTCACCGCCCGTCCGTTCCTGCATCCAGGTCACCCTCTGACAGAGAAGAGACGTGTGCAAAGTGCGGTTCTCAGAGAGGCGGGCTTTGTTCTAGTACACGCGATGCCCGCCCGCCGCACCCCAGCCTCCAGCCCCCTGCACCACCTTCACGCTGCCCTGCAGAGTAACTGCGCTGGCATCATCATCCTCCCCCAGAAGACGTCTGAGAGCCCCCTCTCTGTCGTTTGACGCGTGCGCCCGTCCCCTTGCCCCTGGGGCTGAGGCCCCTCCAGGCAGGAGCCCCTCCCACCTCCAGCCCTGGCTGCAGCTGGCAGTACACTTCCTTCCCCCTGGTCACAGCCCTCCGAGGTGGCGCAGCTGGGACGGGAGCCCGGGGAACTGCCGCCCCCACCAAAGCCCTTTCCGCCGTCAGCTGCCGTCTCCCCTGCCCGGGAATCCCTGCCGGGGGTCCCTGGCTCCTGGGCTTCCTCTCTGGGGCAGCCCCTGGCTGAGGGTGGGGACTTGGGGGCGCAGAGCGGCCCAAACCCTCTCCTGAGTCCTGCTCCCCCAGGGGTCAGCAATGCTCAGGGGGTGCAGACCAAGCCTCCCCATCCCAGCCCTGCGGCCACAGACCAACTGGCTGTGGGGTTGGGGTGAGGGGGGCAAAACCCCCAACACCCTGCTTTCCACCCCAGGCCTCAACTTCTCCGTATTTGTTTATTTACCTTGGAAAGAGCCCCGCGGCCCAGGCAGGAAACGGGCCAATTCCAGGAGGCTGGGCTGGGCTGGGGAACAAGGAGCCACATTGTGCTCCGTGCCCGGCCGCTCCCCACCCTGGGCCTGCGAGGAGCCCAGAGAGGGGGACCAGCGTGGGGGCCCGGCAGGAAGGGGGCGTGGGGCCGAGGGGCTGCCAGTGCTCCGAGCCAGCCCGCCCATGAAAGGGCTCCTGTGCAGGGGTGGGACAGGGGCTGCTGGGTCCCCCCACCAGTGAGAGGATGAGGCGGGGATGCTGCTGGGGGATGGCCCCTCAGCACCGCCTAGAGCCCACCAGGCCCCGACCTGCCAGCCCCGGGTGGAGGGAAGAGACCCAGGAGCTGCCTGGCCCTGGTGCCCCCAGCTTCTCATGGGCAGACGTCACTCCTCAGTTGAGGGACGGCCTGCCCTCGGCCTCCCCCTCCCCTGCCCAGCTCCTGCCAGGCAGCTGGCCCAAACTCAGGTCTCCCTGCCAGGCAGGAGCCAGAGGCTAGAGAGTCCTGTGGTCAGAGGCCGGCCGGGGCTGCTGGGACCCACGCTCG
>NW_011494912.1:4750783-4755353 GCF_000754665.1 Bison bison bison | reverse complement strand
TCCTGCTCCTTCCTGGATAGAGGTTCACAGGCCCTTTGAGCTCAGCCTCACCTGCCCCTCAGGCCCGTGACCACCAGTGACCAGGCTAGTGGGAGGAACGGAGAAGTGAGGGGGTCAGAAGCGAGATGGATCTCTCCCACCTGGCACTGGGGGAGAGGGGCTCTGGGTGGGCCTGTCCTTCCAGCCGGAAGGGAGTCCGAGGGACCTCAGAACGGGGATGAAGACCTGAGACCAGAAACGCGCTCAGCTGTCACTTGGCCAGCGCCTCCACGTCCTTCCAGAACCGCCCCTCCCAGCTGAACTGCCAGCCCCCACCCCACCGAGGGCATCGCTGTCCCTCCCGCCCTGCTGCCCTCTCGGCCGACGCCACTTGTGTGTGTCTTCATCTGCAGGTGGGCAGGCTCGATGTTGTAGAGGTATCACTTCCCCCCAAAGTCATCTGTAAACTTCAGTGAGTTAATCTCTAAATCCAGTAGGATTTTTTCTGGGACTGAATGACAGAGTTCATCTAGAAGAGAAAATGAGGGAGGGGAGCCCAGACAGCCATCAAAATAAGAACAGAGACAGGGAACCTGGCCCCCTAGTAGAAAAGCAGACCGCACGTTTACCGCAGTGCTCGAGTGGTCCCTGCACGTTTATTTCCTGCTCTCGCCGCTAATGCTGTGGTGCCCTTACCTATGCCAGACACTGTCAGGAGCTGCTTTTCCTCCTTGACCCCTTGACCCTCGAATTAGTCACAGGGGACAGCTAAGGAAACTGGCTCCAGGCCAGCCTGGTCTGCCCCAGGCCCTGTTCTAAGCACTTTGCCTCCAGTATCTCATTTAATCCTCACATCAGCCCCCTGCCGTAAGTAGTGTTACTAATTCAGTCCAGCGATTCTATGTGTGTGTGTGTGTGTGTGTGTGTGTATATATATAAAATCGGAGTGCATGCATGCTTAGTCATGTCCGACTCTCTGCAACCCCATGGACTGTAACCCATCAGGCTCCTCTGTCCATGGAATTTTCCAGGAAAGAATACTGGAGTGGGTTGCCATTTCCTACTCCAGGGGATCTTCCTGACCCAGGGATCAAACCCACTTCTCTTGCGTCTCCTTGAGTCAATCTGGCAGGCAGATTCTTTACCACTGTGCCGCCTGGGAAGCCATATATATATGATTTTTTCCTTTTGCTGTGCTGGGTCTTCGTTGCTGTGTGTGGGCTTTCTCTAGTTCTGGCAAGCGGTGGCTATTCTTTGTTGCGGCACTGGGGCTTCTCATTGCCGTGGCTTCTGTTGTGGAGCACAGGCTCTAGGCGCCTGCAGCACTTGGGCCCTAGAGCTCAGGCTCAGTAGTTGTGGCGCACAGGCTTATTTGCTCTGTGGCATGTGGGATCTTCCCAAACCAGGGATGAAACCTGTGTCCTCTGCATTGGCCGGCAGATTCTTGATCACTGTACCACCAAGGAAACCTGCGACGATATATTACTGCTATAGAGAAGATGGCCCACTGAGCTTCCAGTGGGAGCAAGACCCATCAAGTGAAAAAATGGTATAGAATGACACCTGCATCTTTTAAAGGAAACACAGGAAAACTCCTAACCCATGTACACATGTGATTAGGGATGTACGAGCACAGAAAATTGTCTGGAAGGAAAGGAAATGAGACCCACGTCGTTAACCTCCGCAAAGGGGAGAAGGATGGTGTCTCTCTGTTCACTGAACCAGGGGAGGCAAGGCGCGAGCTAGGAAGAAGCTGGAAGATGTGAGGAGCCATAGGAACTACAGACATTCTTTATTCACAACAGCAAGGCAGATATGCTTTACTCTCCAGGGCCTGAGGCAGCAGCAAGGAAGACAACGTTAGGGCTTCTCGGGTGGTGCTTACATGGGACAGTCAAGTAAGCACACCACGATGGGCGTGCACAGTGCCACAAACGCTCAGCTGTAGGACGTGCGAAGAGTGGGGTGAGAGAGCCTGACCCCCGCCACCTGGCCGATTGCTCATTCCCTGCAGATGGGACTTTCCCTCTTCGCCTCATATATTTCATGGCCCTTTTCCTTCTTAAATAGTAAAATACGACACACAGAAAAGTACACAAGACGTCAGTGTTCACATTAAAACTTGTCATCAAATGAACACCTGGGTGACCCTACCCACTGAGGAACTAGAACGCTGTCAGCCCCTAGGAGCTGCCACCTGCCCTTCCCAAACCTGCCACCCCTGCCCCGACCCCACCTCCACACCCTGCCTGATGCTTACGATGGTCGCCTCTTTGCATTTTCTTAACACCTAACCATAACTATCAATCTTGTTTAATTTTGCCCATTTCCAAACTTTGTATAAACAAATCATGCTTTCTGTTTGGCTCAGCATCCTTCACTCAGGAGTATGATTGAAAGGCTTGCTGTGTTGGTGCCCGTCGCTGCATTTCATTGCTGTGTAGATTCTTTCTTGATGTACTCTAAAGAAAATTTATAATGAAACAAGAACAGGATGATGTAAGAGAAAAAAGTGGAGAACAAGAAAGGGCTGTTGCAAATTAGAAATATGATAGTTAAAAGTGAAAAGGAGAAGGAGAAATAAATAGTAACACAAGCTAGAAAGATAAAGATGACGAAACTTCCCAGGAACCCACTAAAAAGATCAAGGGGTAGATGTTAGATGGAAAAGACGACTCGAGATGAGCCCAGGAGCTCCAGCATCCACCTCAGAGGCCTGTGCACTGGGCCCCGTGGGCACCACACGGCCTGCAGCATTTCTGGGGGCCCACCAAAAGACTCTCTCTTAAAACTGAGAAAAAGGTAAATCAATTTTACGTCAGAAAGTGTTTTTATAAATAATGTATTCATCTTTGTACTAGCGTGGTCATAAAATACAATTTTTAAAAATTTACTTTTATTGGAGGAAGGGACCCGGGAAAGCACAAGTGCCTGAAGCCCGTGAAAATCACAATGCGGCTGCGACGACCGCCCGGCTTCAAGCGGCAGCCTGAGTCGGTAGCTCAGCCCGGGTCCTGGAGAGCAGAGTGGAGGAGCGTGCGTGCGGGGACGGGGTGAGAGCACGCCGGGGCGAGGGCCGGCCTGACGGAGCGTGCGTGCGGGGAGGGGGTGAGAGCATGCCGGGGCGTGGGCCGGCCGTGACTGTGGCACCGCTCGCCTGCAGAGCCCGGGGCCGCGCTGGGCAATCTACCCAACCCTCCCGGCAGTCCTGAGATGTGGGCATGGCCAGAGTGTTCCCTCAACTGCCGGGAAAAGTACAGCCCAGAGAGGTTGGGCAGAGTAGCTGAGGTGACAGCTGCTAGGCCGCCGCGTCCAGAAACTGTGTCATCGCCTCCCATAGCCTGCACACCTCCAAGATACACTCGAGGTGTTCCCTGTGTGGGCGCCTGCAGAAATGGTAATAGCAGCAACAGAAAAAGACCTGTGGGCAGGGGGCTGGCGGAGGGGGGATTCTGTCCTTCACTGGAAAAAATCTCCCCCTTGCCTCTCCCCACTGCACACCTAGGGAAAGCCTGGACTGGGGCAAAGGCCAGGAGAAGCCGAGATAGTTAGGGACCCATCTGCCCGTGTGAGCTCCTGCTGCAGCCCTCAGCGGAGAGACCCACGAGGTCTCAGACACACTGCCCGGGCCGGGGAGCAGCGGACCCATCTGGCGGGCTGACCTCAGAGAGAAGCAAGGCGGGCCACAGGCCCAGGGTCAGGAGGCCAGGGAACCAGCTCCACCTGACAGCCTCCCAGGGCTCAGTCTCCTCCTCTGTAAAATGGGGGCAAACGAGGTCATGGGGGTGAAAGGGCCTCCCTCACCAGGCACAGGGACTGTGCAACGAAAGGAAGAGGAGGCCGACTGTGCCGTGGAGAGCTGGGCTGCATGAGGGGGACCCTGAGGGCAATATCCACACCTTTCCCTCTCCACATCCACCCTTCTTAGGGACAACAGGGTCTGGAGAGGGTTAAAGGTCACCCTCCGCATCCGACAGGTCTCACTGGGCTCTGCCCTCGCCCCTTGAGTGGCCTGGAGCCAGGGCCTGCGTCGGCTGCAGGTTTGGGGGGAGAGGAAGGGAAGGGAAGCATTCCAGAATATGCTACGGACAGCTCCCCTGGAGCCTCCCCCAGCAGTGTCAGGGCAGGGTGATAAGCTGAGGCCACGGTCAGGGCCCAGGTATCCTGGAGGCACGTGACCTCCCCTGGGAGGAACCACGGGGGCTCCCACCCAGCCAGCAGCCTCAGATAGGGTGGGGGTCCCAGACCCTCCAGGCATCCCCCCCCCCACACACACACATACACACACACACCCCTCTGGGAGCAGAGTGAGGCCCCCAGTTCCCGGGAGAGCCTGGGCTCCGTCTGGGGCCCCAGGCTGGGCTGGGCGCAGGGGTGGGGGGTGCCGGGCACAGGGGTGGGGCCGGCAGAAGCCAGGCTGGGCCTCTTTCCTCCCAGCTCGGCAGCTGAGGTTATTTTTTTCCCCTCGGCTGCTGCTGAATTTCTCTTCGAGTTGGATAAATAAGAAGCAGGATCCAAGGTCAACGAAACAGGAGCCCAAGCGGCCGCACAAAAGCAGCTTTCAGAAGTGGCAGGCCCGTCCCCGCCGCCG